>NC_050447.1:129287870-129613739 GCF_903995425.1 Onychomys torridus | reverse complement strand
CCCAGACGAGAGTCAAGCAGCTTCAGGGTCCTTTTTCTCATTAAGTTGAAAAATGAATTTCACAGGGGTAAATGTGCTGTTAAGTTTTTACTGTCAAGTTGACACAACCTAGAGCCACCTTGGAAGAGGGATCTCAACTGAAGAGTTAGTTGCCTCAATAACTTAGCATGTGGCCATATCTATGAGAAGTTGTCCTAGCTAAAAATTGACAGGGGAGGGTCCAGCCCACTATGGGTGGTACTATCCCTAGTTACATGTGCCTGGGCTGTATATGAAAGCAAGATGAATGTGAATCATTGTTGCAAAATACTATTTTAAAGTGTGTTACTTTTGTTTATATTGCAAATGTTTAACTTTGTAAAGCTGTGTTACTGTGCCTGTCTAAAACACCTGATAGTCTAATAAAGAGCTGAATGGTCAATAGCAAGGCAGGAAAAAGGATAGGCAGGGCTGGCAGGCAGAGAGAATATATAGAAGGAGAAATCTGGAAGGAAAGAAAGAAGAAGTAGCCGGAGAAGGAGGAGGACTGCAGGGGCCAGCCACCCAGCTACACAATAAGCCACAGAGTAAGAGTAAGATTTATAGAAGTAAGAGAATGTGAAAAGCCCAGAGGCAAGAGATAGATAGGATAATTTAAGTTAAGAAAAGCTGGCTAGAAACTAAGCCAAGCTAAGGCTGGGCATTCATAAGTAATAATAAGCCTCCCTGTGTGATTTATGTGGGAGCTGGGTGGTGAGCCTCAAAAGAAAAACAAACAACAGCAAATCATGGGAAAGTAAGCCATAAACAGGGTTCTTCCAGGGTCTCTGCTTCAGTGCCTGTCTCTAGGTTATTGCCTTGGGTTCCTGCCCTGATTTCCCTCAGGAACTGACGATAGCCTAGAAGTGTAGTCTGAAATCACCCCTTTCCTCTCTAAGTTGCTTTTGGTCATGGTGTTTATCATAATAACAGGAAGACAAACTAGAGCTGCCAGCTTTACAGAAAGCGTGTTGTAGGTTCAGAAGTGAGAGCTACGGCTGTAGAGTAAGAGTGTGTCTGGAGTTAATGAGGATTGTCTAGCTTGAGACACTGGGGGTGGGGCTTGGTGGTGGTGGAACTGGCCAGTCCAGTTGGCCCAACCTCTGGGTGTTGTGGATACATTGTGAAGCTGTGTCTCTGCCAAGGCACCTTCTGATTGGTTTAATAAAGAGCTGAATGCCCAATAGCCAGGCAGGAGAGGATAACCAGGACTTCCAAGCAGAGATAGGAATTCTAGGAAGGAATCAGAGAGGCAGGATATGCCAGCAAGATGTGAAGGGAGTTGGATGTACAGTATGGAGGAGAGGTAACAAGCCACATGCAGAATATAGATTAATATCAATGGGTTAATTTAAGTTTTAAGAACTAGTTGGGAACAAGCCTAAGGTAAGGCCAAGCTTTCATAACTAATAAGAAGTCTCTTGTCATTATTTGGGAACTGGCAGTCCAAAGGAAGTCCGAATATATCTGGGGGTCTGTGTGCCTCTCCACCCAGGCCCATGGACAGAAGTTTCAGGCAAATCTTCACGTTCAGCTTCCAGGCAGCTGTGTACTTTCCTGGCTTCTGGCCAAGGACAAGAATGGAGGTCCCTGCCCCTAAAGCTACCTCACCAGTTTCTACCACCTGTTCTCATGATGTGACACCCAGCTCAGCATGTCTGGCACACTCTCCAGCTCAAGGCCTCTTAAAAGCCATGAAAATGAAGATTCTGATGTCATCACTTTGTGCTGGAGCTGCAGATTGTTGCATCTCACACAACTTAACAAGTGATGTTGATGTCACCAGTCCTAGTAGCCAGAGTCAAGGCCAAAGTCTCAACAGGTTCAGAAGGTCAACCCTAGGCATCCTTAAGTAAAGTTGTGGGACTGAGAGGATTCCCTAGGGTAGTGGTTCTCAACTTGAGGGCCATGACCCCTTTGGGGATCTCAAATCAGATATTGCATGTCAGGTATTTACATTACAATTCATAACAGTAGCAAAATTACAATCATGATATAGTAATGAAATAATTTTATGGTTGTGGGGGGGTGGTATTCACCACATCTTTGGTGACCACTGGTTCTCTAGGACTCAGTACCTGAGCTGCTACCCGGCTGAGGCAAGAAGGCTTTAGTTTCTCTTTAGGATCTCAGCACCCTCCCCTTATCTCCCAGTGTCAGCTGTGCATACCTGTAAGTCTAGAACTTAAGAACTGGAGGCAGGAGAATCAAGCGGAGTTTAAGGCCAGCTTGGCCTACTTACAGGAAACACAAGACTCTGGTTTAGTCATTGTTTTGTTTTGTTTTGGTTTTTTGTTTGTTTTATTTTGTTTTCCTAATCCCTAGGCTTCTCCATACAAATGAGACAGGAGCATAATTTGACATGCTGGAAATCTACACTTGTAACAAGGCCCCTACAGTGGCAGGATAAAGAATCATCATTCTGCCCAGTAAACCACCAAGGGAGGGTTGTACTGGTTGCTTCACAGAACACCTGTTTCTCATCTCACGTTCTGTAAAGTAGAAATTCTCCGAGAGGGAGCTGGTTGAATTCGGTACTTAAGGTCTGTCTCTCAGGCAGGGACCATGGTGTTGACAGAGCTCTTACTGGATGCTCAGAGAAAGAAGGGTTTCTGCCAAGGGTCATTGGCCTTGGTGGTAGAATCCAGTTCCTTGTGGCTGCAGATCAGAGGGGTCAGTGTCCTCAATGGCTGTCAGCTGAGGATTGCTTGCTCCGACTCCAGGCTGCCTGTGTCCCTCTTTCTTGGTCCCCCACCTATCCATATTCAAACCAGCAACTTTTCAGGGAATCTTGCAGTTCATTCTGATGTTCAACTCTGCCACCAGCTGGAGACCCACTCAAAAACATCTATTTGAGTGGGTTGTGATATCTATCCAGGTGGATGACCCTCCTGATGCCATTAGGGGACATCACTAACAGCCAAAAGTCACCAAAGCTGCCTTTGAGTTCTTCCTACCTGAATGGCTTTTGCTTTTATTTTGAAGTGTAATTGAGCACAATAACGGAAGATGACAGCTGGGGACACAGCTTAGTGGCAGCGTGTTTGTTTGTGTGCACAGGGCCTGGGGTTGATTTCTAGCAATATGTTATGGATAGACACATTTTCCTCAAAACACAAATTTAGAAGAAGTACTAAACTGCTGCCGCTGGTGGGATGAGAGATAATTTCACATTTTTTCCTCAAAACCAAAATTTAGGAGATCTACTTGGCCACCACTGGTAGAACAATAAATAACTTCACTTTTTCTTTCAGCTTCCTATGTTTTCTAACATTTTTAAAAGAAGAAAGTGTAAATTTGGGGGAGAAAAGAGAACAAAAAACCCAACTTATCTTCAAAAAGAAAGAGCTCCTATGAGATCTAAGTCTATAAGACATCTTTAAAAAGTACGCAATTAACACCAATTTAAGTGGTGTGCTATAGATGTACTCACAGCTCTGCAGATCAAAGGGACAAAGAGACAGGCTGCTGAAAGGTAAGACAGAGAGGACAAGGAGCCAGGGAGGACTTTATGGTTCAGGGAAAACAGTTCATAGATGAAATAAACTCCCTGAGACACTGCACCTCCTATGGCAAAGAAATCAAACTCAGATGAACGTGACCGTAAAGAGCAAACAGCGGGCAATTCTGACAGTATCTCCCCTTCATATGGTACACACTCATGTATGTGCACACATTCGTATTTGAATGTAACACATGGGCCACGGTGCATGTGCTGAGGTCAAAGATCAGCCTCAGGGATTCATTCTCACCTTCTGTCTCTGGAGACAGGGCTTCTGTGTTTGTTTGTTTTTGTTGTTTGTTTTCCTGCTGTGAGTGCCAGGTTAGCTAGCATGCAAGCCTTTGCTGTCTTACCCTCCATCTGGGCATAGGAGCGCTGGGTGACAGACACCTGTGTGTCAGCTTTCGTGTGGGTTCTGGGGATTCAAACCCAGGCCCTCAGGACCCACCGAGATAATGTAAAAAAAAAAAAAATCACTCTACATGGTCCATTTTCAGTATGAGGGGCGTTTAGAACCCAGCAATGAGTTACAGATGAGCAGGGGGCACTCCTGTCTTCCCTAGCTGGTGGTTCATGCTTGCTTGCCAGGATGCTTCTAAGCTTATGTTAGGGTTGAAAAGTTACAGACCATCAGCTACTCAGGTACATCATGATTCAGGTCTTGTTTCAGAAAAGGGGTGGGAGCTAGAGCTAGCAGGATGGAGAATTTGGGGAGTGGGGGCTAGGAGTGGGGACTGTGCTAGACCAGAGGGAAGGATCACACCTCCCTGAAGAACTCAGTCAATGAGGAATTTGAGGGGCAGAAGAATGCAATTAGGAATATATAAAAACCTCGGTTATGCACCAAATCATGGTAACGGCCATTTTTGCCTCTTGTTCTTCTGAAGAAAGGAGAGCAGATCTGTCTCACTTCTACTATGTTGTGTCTCCAGCACTCTGCTTTCGAAGTGAAGATCACTGTTTTTCAAGCTGTTTTCCCAGCCCCCACAGTATTTTTCTGAAGTTAAACATCTGGTTTGGAAGATGACAAATGGGGTTTTATTATTTCAACCATTCGCTAGTATAAGTTCTGTGATCTCCACGAAAGGCAGTTGGCTATTGATAAATGTACTCTCTGGTGGAAGGATATTCTTGAGTAAGTAATAGATAGCCACTGGTAACATGATCTTACATCGCTTAATGGCCCAGAATTTCCCATCAGCTTATGTTCTCCGCAGTCCCGAGTTTTCAGTCAAGGTCTTCCATGTCACTGGCATCTGCGGGGCCGCTCAGGTTCCCTCACTAAGATGGGTGCACCGTGAACTCCGAGGACGAAGGTCCTTTTTCTTGCTGCAGGCAAAGAAACTGGCTTGTGACTGTTTGTGCACGCCCACTGTGCACAGCCACTAAGCAGGAGCTTGCTCTTTGCTTGAGAAGCTCGTGGTCTGCAGACTTCAGGCCAATGTAAAGCCCACGTAAAGGAGAATGGTGCCACACAGCTGTGGTCTCAGCACCAAGGAGGTTTACCCAGCATCCTGTGTCTCATCCTGTATCTCTGTCCATCCCCACCAGGGCAGCAGTCGTGCTGGGCTCAGCTGGCTGGAAACAGCAGGGCTTTTTCCTCATCCTATACCCCGAGGATCCTGAAAGCTCAAGGGCGCTGCGTGCGCACCACTTCCTTGAACTTCAATTATTGACAGGTTGCTCTCAAGAAGCTGTGGGGACCACAGGCACCACTGACTGGAGGGAAGAGGAGTTTCCCATCTGTTCATGCAAAACCTCATTTTGGACCAAACGAGGGCAAATGATTAAAATCAGAAGTCCTCCCCCTCTGCTAGTCCCAAATCTCATAACTTCCTGCAAATAAAACAGGGGGAGGGGATTCTGGGAATGTGTGAAAACCACCTCCTCCAAAGGGTTAGAAAGTCAAATAACCTGTTAAGGCCCCAACAGCATGGGTGCTAGAGTTACTTACAAGGGCGGGTGTGACTAGAAAACTGTGTTCTCACTGGGAAGTGCACTGTGCCACTCCACCTTCAGCTAACCTTCCACCTCTTAGTTACAGCAGCACCCCTCAAAAGCATGTGTAGGGGGAGGTGGGGGCAGTGCTGAACCCCAGGTGATCCGTGAACTCTCCCTTTCCTCTACTAGGGAGTGTTAACAGGCTCATTACCATAGACCTAGGGGCAGCTTCATTTATTTCTACTCCATGATGGTCATGGGACGGTCATTTGTTCCGTCAACGAGGAGCGCAGCTGTTCATGTCTGGCCTTCTGTCTCAGACCCCTTAGGCCCTAGTGCGGTGTGGTTGTGGGAGTAGTGTGGGTGTGGGTGTGGGGCAGGTGTGTGTGCAGATGGGTGTAGGGGATTCCAGGGCCCTGTCCCCTCCCAATTCTTTGTATTAGCTCTCTGGAGTAAGTGACTTTCTATCCTTGCCAGGCATGGATGGTTGTTCCGAGTGGCACCAGTTGACTTCTGTGGGTGGGGCACTGGGCCCACCCTTCATTCCAGGGCTGCCTTTCCTGGCTTCGAAACAGATATGAACACAATGTTCCATGCAGCTCTTCAAGAGCCCGGTGTTGAATTATGGTCCCACCACAGAGGGGTTTCCCTCTCTTTCACGACGTTGGTGTGCTGCTGGGGCCTTGCGACTGTGGCCGTTCCCCTATCCCAGTCCCTCAGTGGTGTGGTAGTAAATTATCGTCGGGGAGTGCAGCAGAGACCCGGCCTCCTGCCTGGGGAAGGGTGATCTCAGGAGAGCGGGCTCCCTTTGCCTGTGCCCCGCTTGCTCAGGGCTGACTGGGCCGTGCCTCCCGTGCCCCGGTACAGTGGGCAGAGGGAGCAGCGAAGTCCAGGGCGTGGGCTTTGGAGCCAGGTCAGCTCCCACACATGGTGATGTGGCATGCCGTTTTCCGCTTCTCATCCTCCAGTTTCGTAGCAGGGTGTGAAGACTCCCATGGCAGCTCCCTGCTCACAGCTCTGGGGAGGAAACAGCAACTCTAGTTCGAGCAGTTCTACTGCTCAGCGCTCTGGACCTTCTCTGGCCAACAGAAAGGCTGTCCTCCCTGCTGGCCCGTGAGGTCGGGTGTAGGCAGCCCCTGCCCATCGGGTGGTTTCTGGGCCCGGGTGCCGAGGACCTTTGCATTACTCTCTGTAACTCCAGAGGGTCCTGTGCTCCCAAAAGACAGCAGTAAGAGGCAGAATCCCCTTCCCCTTTCATCTCTATCCCCTCCGCTGATTAAGGCTGGGACTTAGGGGGAGGCCTGGACCTTGGCTGGTAGATTTCTCAGCCTTAGGAGGCCAGCCTCCAGGTGGCAGCACATGTTTAAAGCTTAGCCTGAGCTTTAGGGGAAGTAGCATGTGGGGGAAGGGCTGAAAGGTACCAAAGGGAGAGAATCTATGGTTGTGGCCACAGGGAGACTGATGGGAGTTCTGGAGAGTGGAATTCCTTATTGGAAGGGCTGGGGCAAGGGTGTGGTAAAGGCAGAATGACGAAAAGGTCGGGGAAGGATTCAAACCCAGGTTGGCATTTGACATTTTAAAGGAATCCTATGGGAGGTTTTATTTCAAATATTTTTTAAAGATCTATTTTATTATTTGATGTGTATAAATGTTTTTGCTTGGTGTATGGCTATGCACCACATGTGTTCCTGATGCCCATGGAGGTCAGAAGAGGGCATCAGATCCCCATGAAAGGAGAGTAACAGACAGCTGTGAGCCACAGTGTAGGAGCTGGAAACCAAAGCGAGGTCTTCTAGAAGAGCAGCCAGTGCTCTTAACTGCTGAGCCATCTCTCCAGGAGAGCTTTATTCAAAATGTAATGGCTTTTAAGGGTTAGGAGAGCCACCCCATTGGGTTCTGCCAGACTCTTGGGCACTGTGTGTGAAGCACAGCTGCAGGTTGCCCGGCAAGAGCTAGGTCATCACAGTGCCAGGCCAGGGGCCTGCCCAGGAAGCTGGAGGAGCAGGCCAGGGCAGTGGGGAAGCGTGGGGCCACGCACACACAAGGCTGTGCCTCACCTCTCAACACGCTGTCTCCCCAAGCCCCCCAACCTAGACTCCACAGTTAGTCATCCAAGTTCCCCTCAGCACCTCCACTTGTGGCCATGGTGGCTGTTCGAAGCTATCCCTTCCTCTCGCCCCACTCCCTTGGGTTCCTTCCTGTCACAGAGCTGAGGTGCTGTGCTCCAGTCTTTGCACTTGTCACCATTGGTGCCATTAACTGAGTGGCCATTCCCTTCCCACCCATAGGGAAGCTTCATGACAGCAAAGACGTCTGTTACCAGACCTGAGATGATGTGTGTAACCCTCTAAAGATATCTGTGCACATGAGGGAAGAGATTTATTTTTAATTGTGTAGATGTATGTGAGGGTATGTACATGTAGTGCAGGTGTCCAAAGAGGACAGAAGAGATCACTGGACCCTCAGGAGCTGGAGTTATGGGTGGTGGTGAGCTGTAGGACATGAGTGCTGGGAACCCAACTCAGGTTCTCTGTAAGAACAGCGTGCACACCTACCACTGAGCCATCCATTTATCCCAGCCGCCACAGTTAATTTTAATGGACTGATATGATGTCTATCTTTCTCCAGACTCAAAACTATGTAAGAGAAGAGCCTTCCTGCCTCAGCCATCACCCTAGTCCCAGAATTGACTGGTGTTATGCTTTCACTACGTGTGTGTGTGTGTGTGTGTGTGTGTGTGTGTGTGTGTGTGTACAAAGTCCAGTGTGCTCCACCTGATGGAGTGGCAGAGCAGGGTGTGGATTGTGGTGGGTATTGTGTTCCCTGAAATATTGTGTGTTCCCCGAAATAAACATATCTGGGGTCAGAGAACAGACAGCCACTAGAACAAAGTCAAAAATGGTGGCTAGAAAATGGGTCAGAGCAAGCCATAACAGAAGTTGGGCGGTGGTAGCACACGCCTTTAATCCCAGCACTTGGGAGGCAGAGCCAGGTGGATCTGTGAGATCAAGGCCACTTTAGAAACAGCTAAGCATGGTGACCCACGCCTTTAATCCCAGAAACCCAACCTTTAACCCCAGGGAGTGGGGGCAGAAAGAGAAAGGTATATAAGGCGTGAGGGCCAGGAACTAAGGAGAAAAAAGCATGTAGTGAGTAAAGCATTCGGCTGGTTAAGCATTCAGGCTTTCGAGCACAGTTCAGCTGAGAGCCATTAGGATGAGGATTTAGAAGCTTGCAGTCTGAGGAAACAAGACCAGCTGAGGAACTGGTGAGGTGAGAAAACTGTGGCTTGTTCTGTGTCTCTGATCTTCCAGCAATCACCCCAATAACTGGCCTTGGGTTTGGTTTTATTAATAAGACTCTTTAAGATTCATGTTACAGTGGATGGTCAGGGCTGTCTCATTCTCCAGGGGAGCAGGCGACCTTCAGGAAAGACCCAAGTGATGGATACAAGGATCCTGAGCATCCCAGAAGGCATGACAATAATGACATGACACTGTGCAGTACTCTCTTACCTTACCCTCAAATCTGCAAATATCTAACTCAGGAAGCAGGTCACCACCCTGTTACATAGAAGGTCTATGAAGTTAAGTCACTATCACAGTCACATAGTAAGGACCCCAGAATACTGAGCACAGTCTAGATGGCATAGGTTGAGGGAACAGGAAGGAGATCTGAACATGGGTAGGCCCAGAAGGTGGAGCCTGGGAAAGATGCACTACCTCTTGTCAGATACTGGTCTGTGGAGCCAGGAGATGGGCTCCAGCCCCAATGTGGCCTCCCTTCCTGGAGCACCCATCTGATCCCTTGACTGATGGGTCTGTGTTGGCAAGACCAAGTCATCAAAGGCCCAACACAAAGATGGCATCTCATGCCTGGAAGGAGGAAGGTTCAGAGAAATGAAGGGGTACAGTGAACACTGAGGACTTGGGACCGGGTGGAAACAAGTGTGGCCAGGGCTGGGGTTCACACTGCACAGCTGTGTGGGCACCCGAGGGCCAGGACTGGGGTTCACACCTCACTAGAATTCACACCGCACAGCTGTGTGGGCACCCAACGGCCAAGGCTGGGGTTCACACCACACAGCTGTGTGGGCACCCAAGGGCTGGTTGCTGGAACCGTACCAATAACCACCCTTGGAGTTCCTTGCTGACCTGGTCTTGGGGGGCTTCAAGTGTACAGCAGCTTGCAGGCTCCAAGGAACAGAACCCATCCCCAACACCAGCCAGCACACAGCCATAAATCTCTTTGGTTTTTATTATTACAAATATACCATGGCTCCATCGCACTCAGGAAATCTATATTCTACATATTCTATATACCCTTTCTTTTCTACCTGGGCAGGGCCATATAGAAGTGTCCAAGCCATGTGTGGATACAAGACATATCTGACCGAAACAGTTCAACTCATAGCTTATAGTGATGCCATTTCTCCAGCTGTACAAGAGCTTTACAGAAACATGCCAGGGCTTGCCAGAATGTGGAACTGCTTGATTCACATTTGTGAGCTTCGAAATGCTGCAGTTCTCTTTTCAGGCCCTCTGCACAGTCAGAAAAGTCCATGCTTTGGAGAGGTCCTTTCTGGAGGTCAGAGCCAGGTAATCTGTGTGTTCAGTGGGTCAACAACCACGTTTAGAGGGATCAAAATCTAAAAAAACAAAAACAAAAACAAAAACCTGTCTCTCCTCTATCTCTTCCCTACCTGTCCAAGGCTCAGATCTCGATACGGTGCAGCCCATGTATGTTGAAGTGTGATTTGGTTTCAAAAACATTCAATGGTCTCTTTGGCAAACTGAGAGAAACTGGCAGGGAGCTGCTGCAGTACACTCCTCCTTGGTCCTTCCTGCTAATGCTTCATCCTCTCCAGTAACCGCTGATAGACAGGAGCTGAAAATGAGAAGCATGAAAGCCAGTAAGATGCAGGTGTCCCACCGTCTGCCTGGTGTGCCACCATCTATCTGTCTTGGACTCTTAGTCTTTTTGAATTGGTGCTACTAGGGGATGATACTAGAGCTGCATGCATGCTTGGCAAATCTCTCACCCCTGAGTGATAGCCATGACCATTTTTCACTTTTACTTTTGAGTCAAGATTTCACTAGATTGTTCAGATAGCTTTGAACTCATTCTGTAGCCTATCTAGACTTTAGGCTTGCAATCTTCCTGCCTCAGACTACCAAGTAGTTGGGATCACGTACCATTGGGCCCAGCTTCAGAATCTCATGGCCAGAAGCCATGAGGCCCTCTCTGTCATGTTCTCCTGTTAGGTACATAGTGGGGACTTTGGGGTTTGTGAACTTCATGTCTTACTCAGCATTTGATGGTTTGGCTTTTCTTCATCTATCATCTCGGAATGATATCCTCAGTGTGGGAGCCTGCCAAGCCCTGCGAAATCTTCCCAGGCTCTCTGAGCCCAGAGCCACATCCACCCCGACGGGCTGTCGCCCCACTATCTTCACGTCACAGAGAAGGAAACTAGATTGACTGTCTGACCCCAGCTGACCCTGCTACTCTGACCCCGAGGGCCAGGCTTCTTTTACTGCACATGATAACAGACGGCTGATTGGCTCTGCCAGGGACTGGTGGGCTCACTAGCCCAGACGGGACAGCAAACCCAGACACTTACCAAGCCTCACGGACCTCTGGGCAGCCTGAAAGAACAAACAATCATGGGTCAGGCTTTCGTTTTATTTATTTTTTCTTTTCTTCCCCTCTGTCTCTGTCTTTCCCTTCCCACCCACCTCCCGTCCTTCCTTCCTTCCTTCTTTCTTTCTTTTTTTTTTTTTTTTTTTTTTTTGAGACAGGGTCTCACTATGTATCCCTGGCTTGTCTGGAACTTGTGGCAGTCCCCTAAAGAGGGACTACCGTAACTGTGTGTCCTGTGTCGTGCCTGCCTAGGGTGTCAGGTTTCCTAGTGCACATTGTCACTGAACCTGTGTAGGGAGGGGTTTGCCTTCTCAACTTAGAGCAAATGCTGAGGTGGGGAAGAGGAAGGGGAACACTGAGCCCATGGGTCCCAAAGAGCCCCCTCAGTTAGCTTAGTGGCCTTTGGTTGTACAAGTGCCCTTTCAAGTGTGGTCTTATGTAGAGGATAGACACTCCTGGGGGACCCCAAGTGAGGCTTTTCCACTGAGACCGAAGCTTAGAGTTGGGGGTGGTGATCAGCTGAAGCATCTCCCAGGAGTAAGAGTACAGAGCCCTTGTGGAGGAGATCTCTGTTCAAAAGTAGAGGGCCAATGTTAGATAGAGCTCCAGCCTAGCCTTTGGGGTCAGGACTCAAGCCTGAAGCCTCTTCTCTTGAAACCAAGCTTTAGTAACCTACTAACAGGCTTCACCTGACTCAGAGGACCCCTCACCATGCTCTAAGCTGGCAGGGGACCCAGCAAGGAAACTCAGGAAGAGAGAGATTCTGGGTGAGGCATACAGGGCTGAGGCCAGGGAGGGCAGCTCCACACACACTACAGGAGCCACACACTCTGCAGAGGATGGGTAAGCTTTGGAAAATGGAAGACTAATTTGGAGGCCTGGCAGCTGCTCCAGCATGAACTCAGAGTGAGCTGTCCCCACTAGCAAGGGGATCCCACGACTGCTTTCCTCAGCCCACGGCTTTCTGGTGGAAGAACACATACCCTGGAAAATGCTGATGCTTGTTTGAAGATTTCAAGGGCAGAGTCGGCCAGCTCATCTCCTCGTTCTTGTGGTCGGTTGGCTAGAGAGAAAGAAAAGCCCACTGTCTGCTACCAGCATTTTAGTGGACAAACAGTCTGGCCCTGTCTGCCACTAATGTCCTCATGTACACACAGCCTGGCTCTCTCTGTAACAGTGTCCCCATGTACACACAACCCGGCTCTCTCTGTAACAGTGTCCCCATGAACACACAGCCTGGCTCTCTCTGTAACAGTGTCCCCATGCACACACAGCCTGGCTCTCTCTGTAACAGTGTCCCCATGAACACACAGCCTGGGCCTGTCTGCCACCAATGTCCCCATGCACACACACATATCTGGGCCTTGTCTGCCATCAGCATCTCTATAAATATACATGCTGGGAAATGTAAGAGTTGGGATAAGATTGCAGGCAACTCAAAAGAAATATGTCCTCAAGTTCTTTAGTGTGTCATCTTGAAGCCATAGCTCCTAATTCACTTTCCAGTCAGCCACAGGGAGGCCATACTCATGGGCACCATTCATTCAGGACCACAGATTAGGACCTCACCTGGCAGTTGCAGAACACTGTTGATAGCATAGACCACACCATTGGTGGCCATGATGTCAGTTTCGGCAACGGGTTCCTTATTGACACTCACTACATTGTTTTTCTAAGGGAAGAGACAGCAGTTGTTAAATGTGCAGGTGATTGGCTTAATTTGTTCAGCAGACACCTGCTGACCACACCCCATCCTGTGCACGGGTGGCAGGGCTTCTCTGGTGAGCAGTTAAGGAGGGAGACTGTCTCTTACAGAAGTGGGAGCTGAGGTACAAGAAAGGCCACATAGCCCCTTGAAACGACATAGGTGGGAAGGTGCCCTCAGGGTGAATGCTTTCTTAAACAGCCCATGTGCCTGTGACAGGCAGGATTCTAACATGAAACTCAATCCTGAGAGACTCTGAGTGACCTTGAGTTAAAGAGATCTCCCCCAGCCTTCCTCCCACGTCTTCCCATGCTCTCCAAGGATCTGGTGAGCAAGGGACACAGAAGATGCAGAGAAAGGAGCAGAGGGCCACCAGCTCCCATCTGCAGGAATGGCCTCTGCTGAGTGAGGCTGCTGTGTTCTCTCCAAAGCAGAAACACTTTCAACACAGCTCCAAAGCTGAGTGCCACCCTCAACACACAGCTAGAGATGCCTCCCACAGGAGCCCCACAGTGGAAGGGCCTCTTAAGATGCCAGTCATGGAATGGCCCAGTGAGAGCCTGGCTTTGGGGACTGGAGCTGGGGAAGAAGACAGGGGACTGACTTCTCATGATGAGTGACTACTTCCCACTTTCTAAAGTTCACAAACCACATCAGATGCCCTGTTGCCCTGAACATCTGGAAGTTCTTACATCTGACTATAATCTTTCTTGGCATCCCTCAGGAGTTTCTCTTTTCTCGCTGTCTTTGGACAAACCACACTCAAAGGTCCAGTTAGCATCTTAAAAGTTGTGTGCCCAGTGAGGTGTGTCCTCAAGATGGCACGGCAGCATGCAGCCAACCTTCCCTTGATGCACTCACCGAGCTAACTTCCAGCTTGTCCCCTTGGAGAGACTTCAGCCGCACCAGGGCTCCAATGCCTCCGCTAACCAGGATTTCATCACCAATGTGGTATTTCAGGATATTGGTAAGTTCCTTGGCATTTGCTGTAAAATTGTGGAAGAGGGAGACACTGTTAAGCACAAGAGTGGTGACTGGTGAGGTTAAGGGACAAGAGAAGATACCCATGGTTTCTCCTGAGGACAACTCACTGAACAAGTGTGTACTGAGTTCCCACTGTGTGCACAGCCGATGGCCCACTCTCTGCCTAATGGTCAGCAGACAAGTGAGTCTGAGGGCTGGCCCTGTAGCCAGCAGGCAGCTAAGTTAAGCAGGATTCTGTGGCAGCTGAGAAGGAGTTAATCCATATTCCTCTATGTGTATGACTCATGTTTCCATGAGCTAAATATTTGCCTGGAAAGCCAGGGATCTTTCCAGCATCGGCATCTGGGACGCTTCATCATTGACGTGGCTCCTGCCGACTATAACACAGTAGTGAAATATTTACACATTATGCCCTCAAGTGCATTTTCTGCTGGAGAGAGCTATTTCCTGGAGGGAGAACTTAAAAGGTTGAACAGCTGTGCTTTGGAGGAGCCATGGAGCCGATGAGGTCAGGGCTGAGACAGTTGATCCCTCCACAGCATCCTTCCTCCCCAGCACATCACGACATCCTTCCAGCCCACATCAGTTTCTCTGCCAACTGGGGCAGGCATCCGATGCCTTGCCCAAGTTACATGAGAGGCAGCACCTAAATCTGCCAGCTATCCCCTGGTCTCTGATCCTCCCACAGACAGCCAATGGCTTTTTCCCTAGGACTCATGAGTGGCCGTTCCCAGGACCAGGGAAGCCAGAGGAAACTTTAAAACATTTTAGAGAGTTCATTTGGCTATCAACACGTCTTTAGAGTGCTAGGGCATCGAGCCCCCTGTACCACGGGACTCTTGACATCTACATTGAAGTTGGTAAGAGTTCCCCTCCCACAAAAATCTGGCCCAGAGGTGCAAAGTCAAGCCAGGGCCTCCTGTCTAGGTCCCCAACACCAGGGCCAACTTTCTCCCCGCCAGGTGTCATTTCCCCTGCCCATAGGACTTGGAGGCTGTTTGGGAAGCTTTCTCACACCCCTCCCCACTCTCACACACTCAACATGAGGGAATTTGAGCAGGCCCAGGCCTCCTGGGGAGTATTCCATTCTTATAGGGCTGAGAGGATGGGACGTTTATATACAGACTGAACTTCTCCCCTCTTCTCAGGAACCTGCGTCAGCACCACAGACACAGGCATTTGCTTGGCAATAAATAAAATTAAACAGGACACAAATTTAGTTCCTTGCTGACTGCAACCTGAGCCTTCTGTTCTCCTGCAGGAAGGGAGCATAAACAACGTTTGCTCTGAGGCTAGCTGAGTTGCTTCCTTTCTGCCTGTTTGATACCCCGGCTCACCTTGCTGGGAGGGTGGGCATGCATCACCCCATCCCACCTCACTGTCATCACCACTATTAATGGAACATGTGTCTTGTCCTGTGTGTCACATTCAATCTGCATCATAGTGAGCCAGGGACTGTTGCTAGCCTCATTTGTCTAAAGGGGAAACTGAGGCTCAGAGAGGTTCAGCAGCTCACCGGCTCACTCACCTTCTTGGCCACCACCCTCAGCTGAGTTGCTCAGGGAAGGCTTTTAATCTCTGAAGACATTTAATGCAGGTCAGTGGTTTCATGATCACAGACCCCCAGTGGAAAGCACACCTCAGTGACTAATTTTATTTTTGCTTGGCACTGTGTCCAAGGAAATTGAGTGGCATCTCCTCTGCCCTCCTATAGCCAGTTGAAAGTCAACTGGCCCAAGAGCGGAAAGGAAAGGAGGGGCACTCAGCTCCCTGCTTTGCCATGGCCTACTATGAGGGGAACGGCTCTGGCTGTTTTCGGTGTTCTTTGTCCCAAGTCTCCCTGGCTCCTGTCCTCACCCCACCCCATTGTCCACTGTTGTCCCATTTGCTGTCCCCTTGATCCTGCCCACATGTCTACAATATGGCCTTACCACCAAGTCCCTTTGTAATGTATTACTTGTTTCCCAGGATGGCCTGGATGGATTGCTATTTCAGAGAAGCAGGAATATCTGCTTAAATTGCTCTTTACCCAAGAGTTTGTTCAGTTCATCTGCAGGCATGGCTTGGAAAGCTTCATTTGTGGGAGCAAAAACAGTGTAGACCCCTTCCCGGTTGAGGGTCTCCATCAGTCCTGCAGACTGGATAGCGGCCACCAGCATGCTGGAGACAAACAGAGAAAATTAGTTTGCTTTTCATGCCCTCTCCGCACAGGAGGGGAGACTGCTGCACTTCACATATCTTTGGTGAGAGCCAGTGTTTCACACAGGAGATATGCCAGAGGGAAGAAGAAAGGGAAGACCTGGCGTGGCTGACCCACAGCCTGGCTGAGTCAGTGTCTGCTGAGGACGGGATCCTTGGGAGCCAGAGGTCCAGGCTCCCAGCCCTTGGGCAGGTGGCTGAAGTCAGTGTCTGGGAAACACTTGGCTTGAGAGCACTCATTGGAGAACTGGCAAGTTGGAATCAGAGGGATCGAGGTAAGAAAGCAAAGTGACATGGTGGCCTCAGCAGCCTATAAATAAAATGCAGAAAGAGGAAGATGTGACAGGGCTTAGCTCACAGGGGACTTGCTGGTGTGAATGATATCCTCGTGTAGTAATAAAAATGACCCTCGTACAGTGGGCATGAGGATTCCACTGCTAGCAGGAGTCCTGTTTGAGACCCTCATCCTCTCCACACCCCAACCAAGGATGATCACACCAGTGTGTCACTAGCATTAGGTCAACCCCCTGGGAAGCAAGATAAAAGATTTGAGGTCCAGCATGACCACTTGACAGCCCCAGGATGAGACTGGTTACCTAAAACGATTGTCCCCCTTCAGGACATCCATAACGGTCCCCATTGGGGGGGTCAGCATCCGGTCCATGGTGAACAGGGTCCCATACCGGCCCCTCTTGTCATGGGCAGCAATGCAGCTGTTTTCAATGCAGAGGCTCTACACAGAAAGGGGGAGAGAAAGGGAGATGGTTGTCCTCTCTGGCAGGGGCCTCCAGTGGCATCACCTGCACAAGTGTTTCTCAAGGGAGGGTGGGCATAGCGGTTCTGATAAAATTACACAAGGACTCCATGACAATATCAGTCTCACAATAGACCCACTAGAGGTAGTTCACTGGTTGATTTAACCAGAGACGATTTCATGACTGGTTCATTTCACCAGTCACTGGACATCTTTGGCTAAACGGTCCAGTTTGGTCCCAGACCAGGAGCAATCTATGCTCTTTCCTGTCTGACATGGGACGGTCTTGGATCAAAGAGGGCTGAACTTCACGGGGCTTCTCTTCACAGAAGCCTGGGAGGACCCAAAGTCTCCAAGCTCTGCCCCTGTCCATCCTGCTGAGTCCCCGGTAGCCCCAGTGCTCAGCAATTCAGTTAGGTTGGAGCCTTACTCTCCACGCCTGCAGGAAAGGACGTGTCATCTAGTACCACGGACTTCCCAGAAACTGCTTCCTCTTTATTAGAAGCCAGTTCTTACATAAGCCCTGGCTATTGAAGACTTTAAAAAAAGAAAGAAAGAAAGAAAGAAAGAAAGAAAGAAAGAAAGAAAGAAAGAAAGAAAGAAAGAAAGAAAGAACATTTTGTAGATCTAAAGCCAAAGAAGGGGTGTGAGTTAGGACCTAGAACTTACGTTTCGATAAACGAAAACTCGCAGTTTTTTGCCACCCAGGGTGTCCAGGGTCTGTCCATGGTACAAATACTTGGAAGCCAGTTGCTCTTTGACCATATGGTTCAGAAGCAAAGTCTTCATCTGGGCATCAATGTGAGGGGCACCATCTGCAAGCAAAGGGGTGGACAGATCCAGGGAGTCAGGCTCCTGAGATGGAGAGGATGATGAGACACTCAGAGCAGAAAGCCCATCCCCCCTTGGTTTGGAAAGGGTGACAGAGAGTAAGGGTAGCTGCCAAAATGCCTTAATATTTGGCATTTGTTATAGAAAAAGGAACTGTAGATACTGAGGGTGTTTGTACTGTTGCCCTCAATGGGAGGAGAAGGTCTTTCTTGCCATCCCCATGGTGGTAGCTCAGCTGACCCTTATACACTGGTGTTGACCCTGCAAACAAAAAGCCGAAGGCTGCTCCATTCTCCCGGCAGATGTGAAATATTGAGTACTGAGGGAAAGATTCCCCGGTACATTTTTGGCAGTTTCAGATAAACAATGGGTAGTCCAAAGTTTCTGATAGAGTCGCATCTGCTTTGGACTGTGGTGGGCAGAAGGTTCCAAGGCTGTTGTAAATCAGGGCAGTGCTGTAGGGATGCGGCAGCTGTCCCAGAGACCACAGAATAGAAGAATGTGTTCCCCATGTTACCTTTGAACACAGAATTCAGAGGGGCCAGGAAGGTCAAGTGCTCTTTTCCAGAGATATGTGAGCTGAGGCCAGCTTGTCTGAGGAGGTCAATGGCTGTGGAGACGTCAGATTCTGCAGCCAGCTCAAGAAGTGTCTTGGCTACAAGAAGGAGAAATGGAGTTCAAAAGGTAACAGGGCGATGTGTATATGTCACAGTCCACCCTAGATGGGACGGACATTATCAGGAACCATAGTCGCTTGGTAGCAGGCTGCACAGTCCCAGGCACCAGAGTGGCTTGGCCCGGGCCTGTTTGACCTTGGAGAAGAGGCAGTGTGCCCTGTGTGGCTGCTTCCGAAGATACTCCCATAGGAAGAGACTGGCTTCCTTTCTAAATGGAAATCAAAAGTCCATCCAGCCTTCTCCCCTGAGCCAGTGGCCTTGGTTCTCTAAGGAGAGAAAATGCTGTGACATCAGCAAATGGCCTTTGGGGCCCAACCACAGGATGCAGACCAGAAAGAGCCCTAGCATGGTGTCTCATTCCTTCCTTAGATACCCTAGAATGTTCCTGGTTGCCTCAGGACAGTATCTGGTTCACATTTCCCATAGACCTTAGGTTCATGTTAGGTACAGGGCTGTGTACTGTACCTAGGGCAGGGAATGGACCAAAAGATTACTGAATACCCCTGGCCTTGCCATCAGGGGTGTTAGAAGTAGGAGGAAGCTAGGTAGGACAGAGGCCCCTGAGGCTCACTTACCAGAATCTGGAATGAGCAGCTCATCAATGAAATGGATAACACCGTTGGTGGCCATGACATCTTTGTTGGAGATGACAGCCTTCCCATTGATGGTGAGCATGTCTCCACTGCAGCCCACTTCCAGTGTGGTGCCCTCTAGGGTTTCCATGGACAGTCCAGCAACAATGGCCTCGGCACACAAGGCTGACTTCAGGATGTGGTTGTTTAGCAGGTCTGTGGCAGAATGGGACACAGATCTAGGGCCTGCCATGGCCTGTCTGTAGGGGCCGACTCCCAGCCTGCCTGTGGCTGAGGACTTTGCTGGGGTACCACAGGAACCACATCCTCATCTCTTGCCTACCACTATCAAAACCATTGGGACTCTGTAGTCAGACTGCCTGAGTTTGAATTCCCTGGCTGCTGATCCTGGGCCAGCCACATAGCCTCCTTGAGTCCCTTGAGTCTCATCTTCCTTATGAGTAAACAGATGAGATTGGCATTGTCTCCTAGACCTGAAGTGAAAGCCTCTCCGTGACAAAGAAACACTAACCATTAGCTCATGAGCACTGGGCTTCAGGGTGAATTCTCCTAACCGGCCAGGGAGAAGGGGAAACCTCCACGAGGCCCACCATGGGTCTTCTATGTCTTAGGCCTTTATAAGACATTAATTAGAATGAGGCAGGAAATGATGAAAAGTACCCCAAAGGAGAGCTGTGAATTACTTGTATGTCTTGTTCATCTTATCCCAAGGTCTACTGGTGGCCAGGATCTGTCTTAGAGGTTGGTGCAACCATTGCTTACGCATATGTCTAGGCACTACTTTGGAGGCACGTGTTGGGACAGTCATAAGGTGAAGCCTCCACACTCACACCTCTACCAGATTCTCAGGGTAATTTATGATCCCTGTGCAGAGTGAGCAGCAGGGACCAGTCAAGGACATGCCCTGACATCTCCCCAAGTCCATAGGTTCCCAGATGCTGCTCTCCAATGTCACCAAGGTCCTTTGTCTCAGCTTCACCACAGAGGGGAGTTTCAGTTTATCTTTGAGTATAGGAACCAAAACTGCCCTGTCACAGTTAGGAGGAAGCTCTGAGGCTGACAGAGGCACCAGAATTCTGGAAACAGACTCTGAGAACCAGTACTGACCCAACTCAGTCAGTAGAGAAGGACAAATCTGTGCTGGGCCAGGCAAGGTGGTATGCTTGTAATCCAGCACTCAGAAGTAAGACTGCCTTGCATTTGAGGCTAGCCTAGGCTACATAGTGAGCCCTGTCTTAAAACAACAAGACACCACAGGAATGAGGCCTCTGGGGGATCGTGCTTCTTAGAGAAGTGAACTGAAGTCCTGGGGTGAAGTAGGGGCCACACGGGTGTGAGAAGAGCAGGACCAGAAGTCAGGCTTCAAACAAAATATGCCAGCCCAGGGCTGCTCCCTGCCTGTCTGTCAAGCACCCAGAGACAAAACGGCACTGTTGATATAGACCCCAACCCTCTGTCTTCAAGTCTGCAGCTGTAGCAGCAGAGGGTGGGCCCCCCGATTTGAGCAAACTGGTTTGCTGCACAGAGGAAGCAGATAAGCAAAAGGCCCCTATATCTGGGATCTGTAATTGAGTTCCAATATCAATGACTATAAAAATGCGCTCTGTACAAAAGATTTTTTGATGCATGTGATAGTTTAGTTGCTGAATGCCCCCCCCCCAAAGCATGTATGTTAAAGGTTTGGCCCCCAGGGTGGTACTATGGGGAGGTGGTGACAACTTTAAAAGGTAGGGCTAGGGTGAGGCCTTTAGGTCACTTAGTGCCCAACCTCCAAAGCCACAGGTTTGAAATCCATGGGGTCAAGTGATCATGAAATAACACGTCTAAGTTTGTGAGCCAAAGGAAATGTTTGCTCTTTATAATCTGGTTCTATCAGGCATATGTGCAGAGATGCTGCTACATCTCTCCTGGAAGCTTCCTAGCCCTCGACGCTTTGCCCTTCCTCACTGCACTCACCAGACCATATCTCAACAGCTTGTTTGAAGCCTTCTGCCTACCAGGCTTTAACGTCCTTGAAGGCACACTGCAGGCTGTATTCACTGCAGAGTACCAGTTCTCAGGCCACAAGTATTTTAAAGGACAACACTCATCTAGGCACAGCTCCCATCTGTTCTTCCTGAAGGGTCCCTGTCCTCCCGTGCCTGGCCCATCCTCCCATGTCTGGCCTGAAGAGTTTAAAATGCACAGGGTGTGTGTAAAGCACTAGGCATCTTACATGGTACACTGCCAAGGTAGGTGTGAATGAAGTCATCCTAGTGACGTTTGGGAGGAAGAATGTGGACTTTACAGGGTCTAGAGGTTCACTGGGCAGCTTAGTGCCAATAGTGATCCTCCAGAAGTCCTAGAATTAAAGGGGGTCAGGTGAGGTAAGAATAGAACCACTCCTAAATCTACCTTCCATGCCTAACCTAGGAGCTGAAAGATGGAACCAGCAATGGAAATCAGCCGACCATTACTGATTCCTGACAGACATAGAAAGACATGAAAGGTCACCAAGATGATTCCAGTTGAAGGATGCCACCGCCAGCCACCCACACCCGATTCCTCCAAGCTGTGGAAGCATCGCCCATCCACCTGACAGTTTGGGCCACTCCAGTTTTGTTGCCTTTACTTAGCCAGGGTCAGCTGGGCACCCTCAGAACTGGCTCTGCTTGGCTTCCACAGAGACACGGCCACAGAGAAGAACACAAGCCAGGGTTGCCGTGGACATCCTGAAACTTGTGGAGTTAGCCTAGGCCAGGGCTCCACTGGGCTGCTCCAAGGAAGCAGCAACGTGAGCTGAGGCTGCTCACCTCTCAGGGCCTCTGGGTCACCCAGGATCCGGTTCAAGGTCTCAGCAGGGATCTTCTCAAAGGCCTCATTGGTTGGAGCTAAGAGCGTGTACTGACCATCACCCTCCAGCAGGGTGTTGAGTCCTGATGCAGCCACAGCAGCCTGTGTGGGAAAGGGAGGAGAAGTGTTTCCTCAGCCCACCTGGCAAGATGCACACATCCTGGCTATGCCTCCCTTGGGGACCTGAGACACTTAGAGAAGTCCCAAGTGGGAGAGAAGCCTGGCTGAAGTTCTATGTTAACATGGACTCCACAAGCCCCGGCCTGTGCTCCAGCCGCATTGGCTATTTTTCAGGTGTTGATGGATTCACTCCATTCCACCTCTACGCCTTTATCCAGAAGTTCCCTCCACCTCTCTTTCTCTTTCTTTGCGTCTTGGACTCCTATTCCTTCAAACCTTGACCAAAATGCCAATTCCTCTTGGCACAGATTCTCAGAAGACAGTGAGCCCGACTGTCATGTCTCCCAGCTCTAGTCCTACAATTATTAGTGGTCCCTCATGAGTGATTATGGAGGGTAAAGATCACATGACTCGGTGTTACACAGCATCCAGAACAATGTCCTCACAGCTGGAGCTGCTTCTCACTGCTCTCCTTCCGATAGAGAACCTCCCCCATCTGTGAGGCCTGCAGCATCTTCAGCCTGCAGGCTTCCCTACAGCAGCAGTGCTTCTGCCTTGGGGCTATGTAGCCTGGGCTGTTTGCATCTTTCAGCCTCTCCAATCAAAGCATTTCTTCCAAAGAAGCCTTCCCTGGCCATCCCTCATGGGCTACACTACCTGCCATTCATTTGCTGACTCTCCCTGCCAGCCCTCTTGGGCTACACTGCCCACACACCATTCACTTGCTGACTCTCCCTGCCATCCCTCTTGGGCTACACTGCCCACACACCACTTGCTGACTCTCCCTGGCCATCCCTCTTGGGCTACACTGTCCACACACCATTCACTTGCTGACTCTCCCCAAGCTCATCACAATGTCCTGCCTTGTTCACATCTCCTCTGTCTCCCAGAAAGAATAGTAGTCATTTGGCTCACTCTGTCCCCTGGCACCTATGTGCCAAGGACATGTGACAAGGACACATGGGTATCAAGGAGGGCTGAAGGAAAAAGAAACAGGAAATCTGTTTTTTCTGTCAATCCCAACAGTAAGGGGAAGCTACTCAATAGGACTCTGTGCTGATAATGGAAGTTTGTGCTGTCAGCTTTGGGGGAACAGTCCCTTGAAGACCCAGAAGAGGCAGGGAGAAGCCGTTAAAGAGCTAGACTCCCTGGGGCCTCCCTCAGCCAGCCAAGAGCTCTCTCTAAATGCCAAGGCCCCTCTGCACCCATGCTGGTGTGTTTGTCTCTGCATTGGAGATCTCCAGGGAGGGGCTGTCCCACTCCTACTGTGTACTCTGTGGTTAAGAAGTTCTCCTTGAATCAGGCAAAATCCCTGACATGGCAGCCTCTGCTCACTTCCTCCTGTGTGGCCAGTGCCCACAGGAAACCGCTGGCCTTTCCAGTTGTTGGACATATGCCTTCAGCCAGAGCAGTCAGGGGCCGGCTCAGTGATCAAGACTACACTCTGAGTCCTACCAGCAGCCTCTCTGCCAGGTCTATGCTCCAGGAGACATGGTTATGAGGCCCCAGGCTGGGGACATATGGTCTAGAAACACCACACCAGCTGATGAGCCATTTGTAATAGTGTCCTGTGTGGGAAGGAGCATCAGGAAGGAGGGCCCTCATACTTCTGGACTTTACAGTTCAGCCCTAAGGCTCAGAGGACTCTGTCTACTACTGTAACAGACCGCTGTATTATCCAGAGCCAAAGAAAGAATATCTTTGCAACAGGGGCATATCTTGGAGTAGATCAAGCCCACTACTCATTAGTATCTTCTCCAAGTAACCACATTTGGGACATCCTCAGGTCCTTCTGCAGAAGACACCCTGCCAGGCCCCTTTGGGGAAGCCAATTGTCCCCAGCATGGGCCTCTACTCAAAGTAGTCCCTTACCCGAAGGGTCTCAAAGGTGTCTTCAATCTCAATGATCTGCTGAATATTGTTGGTGATGGTGGAAATGACCTTATCAATGAGATGCACCACCCCGTTGGTCGCATGGTGGTCAGCTTTCAGCAGCCGGGCACAGTTCACTGTTACAATCTGCCCGGAGAAGAAGCAAGAGTGAGTAACAGAGGAGACTCCCAGAAGGGCAAACTCACTCCAGGGAGGGCAAACTGTGGGTCCACAGCTAGGAACTGAGTGTGTGTGTGTGGGGGGTGTCTGTAGAGAAGACCCAGGAGGCAAGGGCTTGTCACAGTTTATCACACCACAGGACAGAACCTTAGAAAGAAACACCCCAGATGGGCCAGAGGAAGGTTTGCTATGGACAGAGGACGGTGCTGGTGCTGGGTAACTGGGCATGCCCCTACCCCGTTGGGATAGTGATGGATCTGGATGTTGGAATTCTGGTACATGGAGGTGAGGGCCATGCCATGCTTCAGCTCATCGGTCAGGACCCGCCTGTCCACCATATGGTAGCGGAGGGCGTTGAGCAGTTCGATGTTGACGTTGCTTACCAGGGAATCCAACACTTCCTAGAAAGAAAGGGCATGACAGTTAAGAGACAGTTAAGAGGCCCCTGCTCTAAGTGGACCCAGACCCCTCTTCTGCCAAGGGCCCCTCCTTCAGTAAGCATCAGTGGGTGGATGAGGCCACTGGAAGGCACCTGGGGAGCCCCTCTTTAACTTTCCCTTAGGGGTTAAGGGAAAGGATGTCTGACACAGCAGGAGAACCCCACTGTGTGACCAGGTCTCAGAAGAAAGGTGGTTCCTAGGACAAGTGCCCTGGGCAGAAGGCTCCTCTCACCGCAGGCAAGGAAGCCCAGGCCTCATTGCTAGGGGCAAAGATGGTGAAGCTGCCGGGTCCCTCCATCTCAGGCCTCAGCTTTTCCGTGCGGTCTGTGTACAGCTGCGTGGTGGTCGATCCGACGACTCCCAGAGTCTCATAAAGGTTAGAGAGCGGGAGAGCTGCAGAGGCAGAGGGCAGAAGGATGGGTGTGAGTCCGTCCTAGACACACACCTACCCTGTTTGTCAGAAGGGACGGTGGGCAGAGCTGCAGGGCAAAGGGAGGGGCCGGTGGGTGGAGAAAAGCCCAGACATCTGTTGATGGAGATGCTCAAAACTCACGTTTCATGGAACCACTCAGTAAGCCAAATGCCCCTGTGTGGACCAGCCTAGTGAGGAGTTTCTAATTGCTTTAAGCACAGCGGAGCCAAGCTTCTGCTCCTATTTGTTTAGATAAAGCAGGTAGAAATGAGAGGGGACTCCAAACTGGTCTTACAGACTTCTCTAGCTGTTGCCACTTATTCCCTAACAGCTTTGCTAGTCTGAAAGAAGTGTAAACCTTCCAGTCATTTGTGCATTGTTCAGGAACAGCCTGCAGTTGGCAATAGCCCTCTGAGACGGCAACTGGAAGTCTGTTCCCTTTCTAAGACAGACTCACTGTGTAGCCCCAGGCTGGCCCTCAGCTCATGGCCATCCTCCTGACTCAGCTTCCTGAGAACTAGGATAGCAGATGTGTGCACATACACAGACTAGTGTTCATCCTTAAATAACCTGAGACTATCACCCCAAAGTTAAGTCCCCCCATAGGCCAACACCCTTATCCCTTTTTATTTCTCCAACTGCCCTCTGCTTTGCTTAGCAATGCCATGGCCCTGCCACCTAACTACATCATCATGATCTTGACACTAAGTCAAATTGCTTTCTTTTTTAAATTTCTGTTCATATCTTAATTTAAAAACTATCCTGAATTTCAAAGCTAAAACAAAATACAAACCCTGCATAATTGCTGTGTGGCACTAAAGGTTCTGATAAAATTCACAGGTATCTTTGGCTCACTGCGGCCATTTGTGGGGCCCTTTGTTGCCTATGGGTGAGCCCACCTAGTCTGCTGTGCTCCTCCTGCTGGTCCAGAGGCCAGAGACCTGTTATCCTGGCTGATTCCCTAGCAGGGCTAATGAGCACCTGAAGGGCTAACAGGTCACCCTTATTAGATGCCCCAAGGATCACTGCTAGTGACTGATGGCAAGGTCAGAGCCTTCAGCCTCTGGGAAGAGGCTGGACAGAGTGGAGTGTGCTTTTCTCCACCTGCATGGTGAAGGTCAGGAGTAGTGTGGGAGAGGTACTGTTTTCATCTCCCATCCTCTGCACCTCATGGCTCAGTGAGCACATGGGAGGGACAACTCAACCTTAGGCCCCCCACTCTGCTATGGTTCTGCTGTCTTTTGCAGGATAATTCTTCCTCTTGCCCTTCTGTCCCATCCACCCACAGGCAGGGCCTGGCTCACTCACCTGCTGGACAGCCTTTCTCTCCTGGGACCTTCTCATATCCAGGACAACACTCATAGCTGGTGATTCTGAAAGAGAGACCCAGGGTTAGGTCCCTCAGCACATCACTCTTCCTCCCAGATGCCCTCAGGGAAGAAACGCCACAGGGAGGAGAGAAAACTGGCGGCAGGCACAGTACCCTTACTCTTAGGACAGCGTGTGCTTTATCATGATTGTCCTAATCAGTGGCCAGGAGCACCTCACTTCAGCCTTGTAAAATGTTTCTGATGGTTACTAGCACCAGCAGTCAACTGACTGGGAAATCAGGTGGAGGTGGCACACGCAATAACCCAATCAGAAACATAACTCACCCAGCAATGACCTCTAACAACCACTCACAGGCAGCCAGATGGATGGTGTTCTGGGGGAAGGAGCTGGGGGCACTAGAGAGCCCTGTGTGGGTTCTAGCTCTGAACCTACCTCACCCCTGTGGTCCCACATCTTCTCTGGGTCTCAATACACATGTAAAATGCATGTGTGGAGGGTGGAGGGGCTGTGGTCTCTCTCTCTCTTCTGCTATTCTAGAACTTGATTTAATAACCCAAAAGGCAGAGTATGGGTGATCATTGTGTTCTCTTGGATTTTACCTCCAAATGAAAATAGAGTGCCTCTTCATAAAGGCACCTGTTTTGCTATTTATTTACATTAAAAAACTTATTAAAATATGTTTATAGTTTCAAATGTAAAATATCTTAGTAATTATTTATAAATGACTCCCCACCTACCCTCATCTTCAGCCTCGCCATTGTCTTTCCAGAGACCCCAATAGCACCAATTTGCAAGATCCTCTGCATTTGGATGACCCAAGACATGCAGGGCACTTAACAGTCATTTCTTCAGAAACTATTTCTTCAGAAACTAAAGACTGTCTGCTCTCCTCCTTCCAAGGAGCCCGTTGTGGGCTGCTGTCTGCTGTCTGGACTTCACAAAACATGCTTCAGCCACCCTGATACTCTGAGGAGGCCACAAAGCTGAGAGAGTTTCAAACAACACTGTAGCTAAGGGAGCCTGAAGCCCTGGGCTGACAGCTGCTCACAGATGTGCAGTCCTCCACCCTCTCCCCTCCCCCAAGGCCTGGAGCCAAGTGCAAACAGTCCAGTTTCCCCCCTTTCATGTATCTTAGAGATTTGCCAGTCTTGTTCTTTCAGGGATGACATCATCAGAAAGGAGGCGGGCAGGCGGGAGAGATGTGGTGCTGGGGGAGGAGTGTGGGCGGAGGAGACTGCTGGTTCCTGGGAATTCCTTTGGAATCAGTTCAGGAGACTCAGTTAAGTGAAGATGAAGTATGATCATCTGTTACCCAGGGGACGTTTCAGGTTCTCAGACAGCCAGGGAGCTATAGGTGTCACTTGGCTAGACAGACGCCACCCCCTAGACAGAGGAACAACAGGCTACACATTAGTCCGTGTCCTGCTCTCTCCACCCTCTGGCATCCTGCTCTGCAGCACATCTCCCATCTCTCCCTTCTTACCTTGAATCCCTGTACCTAAAGAACTAGACAGACATCAGGGCTGACACTGACCAACCCACAATGCTAGCTTCTGAATGTGTGTCATCTCTGCTGCTCAAGAACTTGCCGAGGCAGAGTGGTGTAGGAGAAGCCGTCCTGGATGAGGAGGCTCACCTTAGGATCCCTCCATGACTAGTGGGGTAACCTTGGGAACCCACTTCTCTCTGTGGTCTCTAAACCACAGAGTGTGGCATAATTAAAGCAACTGCTCTATGATCCAGGGAGATCCCCAAGCTTTAAGCCTATAGCATCAGGACCCTGTACCCTCCCCCCCTCACACACACACACACACACACACACACACACACACACACACACACACGTAAATAAATAGAATAAATAAATGCAGAAACAACACCAGGGTTCTATGACTGGAGTTGAGGAGGTGGAATCAGATAAAGCCATCGCTTCAATTCAGTCATTCTCCCAAAGTGCCCATGTGGAATTCCACGAAGTTAAAGAAGCATTTGGGAAAAACTGTCCTATCCACAAAGTGCTCTCTGGGCCCACTTGGTGAACATGACTGTTTCATGTCCCATGGCTCGGAGCGCCCAGCTACACTGCCCACAGACTCTATTCACCAGATGTTAGCTTCTGAGTTCCAGACCCTT
Organism: Onychomys torridus; assembly: GCF_903995425.1. Classification (NCBI taxonomy): domain Eukaryota; kingdom Metazoa; phylum Chordata; class Mammalia; order Rodentia; family Cricetidae; genus Onychomys; species Onychomys torridus. The sequence continues at coordinate 129,585,571 of NC_050447.1, read as the reverse complement.
CCCCCAAACCAAAGGACAGCTGAACAGCTTGGGTGGCTTCACCAGGATTTCAATGAAGATAAAATCCTCAAAGTGTATGTGTATGTGTGTACCTGTGTGTACATGTATGTACAAGAGGGATAGAGAATGACATGGGGGGAAGTGCAAAGTTGAGGGGCTGATGAGGAAGGGACAACCTAAACAGAACAGTCTCAGAAGGACAGACAACTTAGGATAGTCAGAAAGCAAACTGTGGGGTAGGGTGGGCCAAGCAGTCCTTGAGAGCCTAGACACATGGGGGTACCCTTAGGCTTTCCCCCATTTTGGCGAGCCTCACTCTTTGATCATGGCTCTTGACCAAGTGCACATTTGGAGGGAGCAGACAGATTTGGTGCTGTATCCAGAGTGCTGAAGGCAAAGCCTTTCTGTTGGCACCCCTGCCCTGGCCCTCACAGGGCTGGACTGCACCCCGCTTTCACATGTGCATGGCTTCTGTACCACAGTCCTCACAGCAGAGGTTCAGGCTCTACGTCTGTGAATCCTTCTCCAGACAAAGGCTGTAACCAAGCACAGCCCTTTGTGAAGCCTTTTCCAATTCTTTTGCCCTGGAGACTCTCCTTTCTGGGCTCACCGGCAGCCATTCCAGGTATCTGTCTGGGAGTACAGCTCTAGGCCATACTCTCATTTGAGGACATCAGCCTTATGTGCTGAGAAGGCTCTGCAGTTGGCAGGTTCCACGCTGCTAGCTATCGACAATTTAAGCTCTTTTCGGAAGCAGCCAGCTCAGGCCCAGGGTAACAGGGCCAGCTGGGACTGCAGACAGAGAAAGCAGCTGACTGGGCTTTTCCTAACTGACTGTGCCCCAGTGAGGGCCTCTGCCACAGAAACTTTCAGAGCCTAGTGAGCTGCGAGGTGACTTCAGAACATAGGTTTATGGCATTTCCCATATGGCTGGGAGTGCATTTGGGCAGCTGTTAAATGCTGACTGTGTCCCCAGATCCCACACCCGTTGTCTGATGAGAAGTTCTGGTTCTCAGTCTTGTGTCAGTCATCGTGATGACCACCAGACTTGAGTAAGCCACTGGGAGGTGACAGTGACTCTGGCCCAAAGGGCATCTCTGACTCCAAGAGGACTTGTTTCTAGGACCCTGGCTACAGATGTGGGGCTGTAAAAAGAGACATAGGACAATCTACCTAGACCCTAGCCTGCTTGCTTGGATACCTGTGGCATTGCTGACCCTAGCTGCCAGGCTTGATTCTCCCAGGGAATGGCACAAAGTGACTAGACCTCCCTCCCCATTTCTCAGTGTACAACTCTCAGTAGGTTGTGCAGGCTTCTGGAGCCTCAGTATTCCCATCTGCAAATGGACTCTTTTTGTCTTTTTCCTTCTCTTCTCTTCTCTTCTCTTCTCTTCTCTTCTCTTCTCTTCTCTCCTCTCCTCTCCTCTCCTCTTCTCTCTCCCTCTCTCTCTCTCTCTCTCTCTCTCTCTCTCTCTCTCTCTCTCTCTCTCTCTCTCTCTCTCTCCTCTCTTTCTTTCTTTTTTAAAATAATCCCCCACTACTTGGTCAGAGAATGACAACAGAATGGGCAAACATACAGTAACTACTTCAGTGCAGGGGTGTGTTCTAAGTGCTCAGTGTGGAGCTTCTAAAGCTGATGAAAATAAAAACTGTTTAAATAGAAGCTCAGTTCTAATCTAACATAACAAACACAACTTCATCAAAAGTAAACCCTCCATAAGGCCAGATGATCAAATCACATCCCAAGGGCTATAAACACAGCAGCAAGGGTTGTTATTAGTTTCTTTTTTTCCCAGAGCTGAGGATCGAACCCAGGGCCTTGTGCTTGCTAGGCAAGCACTCTACCACTGAGCTAAATCCCCACCCCCTGTTATTAGTTTCTGATACCTTGTTGTGACAAATTACCTAAAACTCAGTGGCTTAAAATCCTACAAACTTATTGTGTTACAATTCTGAAGGTTAGGGTCAGAAATCGGCCTTGTGTGCCTAAAATCAAAGGCCATGTTCCTTTTAGAAGCTGCCAGGATAGTCCCTTCTCTGCCCTTCAGCTTCTGGGGGCTGCTGGGTTGCTCAGCCTTTGGTGACATTGTCTAGCCGTGGATCTCAGCACGCCCCGGTCTCTGACTCTTTCGCCTCTTTTTTACAAAGACCCCAGTGACCCCATCAGATGCACCGAAGGTGGACACCCCAGTCATGTCTGGGAAGTTCCCTTTCCATGTAAAGGAATGTATATGCAAGTTTCAGATAAGGATGTGGGCATCTTTGGGGGATCGTTACCCCACACAGTACACGTGCTCATGAAAATTCTCAGCAGAGCAAAATTCCACACCAGCTAAGCAGACTACTAGTTTACGGAATGGTCTATATCTAGAATTTTTAGAAAGCATTGCCTCATGGGGGCATTTGGAGTATGCTCAGTCTCTGTTATCTTAGAGCAAGTTATGGATCGGGACAGGAAATCCACACAGGCATGGTTCGGGGACAGTGCAGCCAGCTTCTGACCACCTCTTTTCCTCTTGGGACCAGGTGAAGAGATACATGGGAGAGAGAAAGGAGGGCTTCTTTGTGCCAGAATAACATCTACTAGAAGTAGACCTCCCAGCTGGCAGGAGAGTGCCACCATGTCCCCGAAGGCTTCAGGACATGTCTGATTTCTGCTAATGCTGAGGAACTACGTTATGTAGCTGAAAGGCAGAGTATCACCAGGAACTGGAGAAACAGGAATGTCCTGTCAGGTGACTCCAGAAAATGGCTTCTCACCTGTGAGCCATGCTGTCTGCCAGGGGAGCCATTTGAAGACTTTGGGATGAACGGCTGCTACCCCCACCTGCTGGCTTCCACATTGGCCCTCTGTATCACCTTCAGGATGCTGTAGCTCCGGCCATTGCTATGACATCCCTGTTATGTCAGCTTCAACCTGTCTGTTGAGCAGACCCTCATCCCCTGGCCTCAGATAAGAAGCTTCTGTCTAGACTCCCAGAGCCTAGAGCCACACATAAAACATTTATGCTTCCCTATCCTTTCATGGTGGCCTGAAATCACAGAGCAGGTACTGTCTGTCAGCCCCAAGTCTATGGTCTGATCAGCTATGTGTCTCTCTGGGGCTCTACAGCTCTGAAGTAAAGGCTGACGTGAACTGCTAGGGAACAGACCTCACTCAAGCCACCAAACAGGAGTCCTTTGCTGACCGAATCCTGCAGTAAATCAGTGTGACAGCGTTCGCTGCTCTGACACACGGCACCAAAGTCTCAGACTCTTCTCCTCTTGGAAATGCAGACAGCTACTATTGGGAGACTCAGTGGCTTCATTGATGTGGCAGGGACCATGCTGAGTGTGGCAGGGCCACCCCTACCCTCTGGAAGACAGCACCCAGAGCCTCACAGGCACAGACAAGGGGTTCTAGGCTCCATAGTCACTAGGCCTGTTTCCATGTCTCTGGTGACCTCACATGGCAAGATCTTTACCTCACACTTGGTGCTCATCATCTGTTTTCGGGACCAAAATTTCCTTCTGGTCTCAGAAGTACATACTTCTGCTGTAGCCTGCCTGACATTTGGCTGAGAAGACGCCAGTGCCCATGTTGGCTTGTCAAGACAGTTCTCTGTTCCAAGTGCCACACTTCTAGTTCCCACTCTCCATCAACTAAGCACCGCTAGGGACCCAGTCTCCCAGGATGACATTAACTCCAGCCTGTACAGCCCCCACCTAGCACTTAATTGTGGCCATATCAGGTCAGAAAATAGCTCCCTTGAAGACCTCACTCCTACATAAACTCCTGTGAAGCTCTTCGTCCTTGGGGACCACAGAGATGAGGTCCATCTCTCCCTCTTCCCCTCTTTGTACCCTGGGTCTCTTCCAAGGTAGCTCCATCTCCTGAGGCCAAGGCCACACGTGATGTTCCATCTGGGATCATAAAGTTTTTTATCAGCCCATGTTTTCCTCAGCTAACTTCCTCTTTTTTTTGAGGCTTTCCAAAGCCCTGCCACATTCAGGAGTTGGATGTGAATATTTCTTCTTCTTAGCTTTGTGATCCAGATCAAAGCCTGGATGGCCTTGGACCTTGACTGAACCCCACTACAAACACTATTCTTCTATCCACAACCCCATCCATCTTCCCCTTCCTGGAGCTGGTGGCTGGTGCCTGCCACCCCAGCCTCCTACACTCAGTGGGGTGAGAGGCTTGCCCCACTAGCTCACTGTGCTCTCAAAACCAAATCAAGTTAGAGGAGAGGACTCTACCAGGACCATCTGTCAGCACTCTCCTGTGGCTTGTGCCTCATCCTGGCACACAGAGAAGAGACATGGGTAGAAGTCAGTAAACCAGTACAACTCACTGTCAACATCATGTGTCTGGGAACTCTCAAGGAATGCAATCAAGCCGCCATGAGTTCCTCAGTCAAATTCCATAACACAGGCTCATCTGACACAGCATGGCAAATGCCACCCTGTGGCCATCTTGCTACAGGTGCTCTGTAAAACCCGAGGCTCTGACATGAAGATCTGCTGCTTGGCATCAGCATTCTGAGAAGCAATTACGTGGGATCTGACTTTTCATTTAATTAAGCAATTAAAGTTTGAGTAGATCATGCATGTATCTATCAGTACTGGAGGTAATTGGTTTTTAAAACTTGGGTGTCTGCAAGGATGTTCCATATAGAATTTGCATAATCTCCTTTTGTTCTAAACAGCACGAATTTCTGCTGAGCATCTGTTCACTGGATCTGAGAGGTGTCTCAGCTCACACCATGCTCCCTGGGCTGTCCATCGGCTGCGAGCTGCTGCTGTGGACTGTGCAGAGGCTCCCAGAGAGCTGCTGGTCTCGTTCCTGCTCTATGAAACCAGGACCAACACCTGCCTAACATCATCTGAGCCACACACCGTGGTGCTCATTTCAACGAACATGTTAGGGGGACAACATGTTTCCTCCTCTCGGTGGAGACAGTTGCTTGAGAGCAATAGCTTAAGGAACACATTTTAAAAATCTCTCACTGGGACAAGTTCAGGGAAATCTTCCTATTTTGCTGAAAAGAGGAAGGTCAGGCTCCCGCACGTAACTCAAGAGGGTTTGTATGGCACATCTTCTCTTCTGCAAGGGAGAGCCAGTTCTGAGGTCTATTGATTGCCAATGCCAAAGCTGGTTAGCTTTCCCCAGAGTTCTGTTAGAACATGCATTCAACTGCTTCCCCCAGGCAGCCAGGCAGTGAGGGCAAAGGTTACCTCCTTTGCACCCACAAGGCCTACTGTGACCATCACACTCTGTGGGTATGCCCTTCCCTTTGTGTGTGTGAGCTCCATTTGCATATTCTGGGGTTTGTAGTTATGACGCGCCAGGTACCATATCCTCCTCTTACATATGTTGCTCAGTTCAACCCTCCTTCAGCTGTGTCCATTTTGCACAGGAGGCAACTGAGGATACAAGAGATGAACCCTCCCCAAGTAAATGGCAGAGCCTGAGTCTTAACCTGCTATGCTGCTCCCTGGTGTTGGGACTTCTAGGCACACTGAGACTTTCTGAAGTGTTTACCTTGGCACAAGGCTAACCTTTGTGGTAAGTTCACAGAAGCTTTTCATTCCCAGAGTCACATAGCTTCTCCTCTGAACAGTTGTACCATTTAGTGAAGACTGAGACACACACACACACACACACACACAGAGTGTGGCCTCCTTGGCAGCTGGCTTACACACACAGTATAGCTTCCTTGGTGGCTGTCTCTGTCTCTGTCTCCGTCTCTCTCTCTCTCTCTCTCTCTCTCTCTCTCTCTCTCTCTCACACACACACACACACACACACACACACACACACACACACACACAGTGTGGCCTCCTCGGCAGGTGGTGGTCTTGGGAGGCTACAGATACTCACGTGGACTTGCCACAGATTTTCCTCTGGTACCACTGCTTGCAGTTGGTGAAGTATTTCTTGTTGGTTCCAGTGACCTTCTGTACAGCGCACACATTGGGACTGGAATCAAAAGCGACAGTGTTAGTGAGATGGTCGCAAGCCAGCCCACACTGAGGTCCGACCCATCATGTGAACCTCCTGTGGCTAGCAGCACTGTCGAGAGAGAGAGAGAGAGAGAGAGAGAGAGAGAGAGAGAGAGAGAGAGAGAGAGACAGAGACAGAGACAGAGAGACAGAGAGAGGAGAGACAGCCATTTTGCATTTTGGTAGTTTGGGGTAAACTTTGGCACAGTCTATGTACATCTTTCTTTCCCATAAAAATCTCCTCCTCAAATAAATCCTTCGAGTCTGTCTTAGACACTACGCATCCTTCTCTGGCACAGGCAAATATTAAGTGTAAAGCACCTTAAAGTCTGGGTTACCTGTTACAGACTGAGCAAACGAGCAAGACCCAAGCGACACTGCTGAGCCGTGCCAGCCTTCCTCTCTATCTGTACCTGCCCTGAGCACAGACTTGGCATCCCAGTGTGCATCCCAGGTCCTGTTGTCAAGAGGCTTCCAGCACTTCTCAGCCAGCTCCATAAACAGACATGCTCTGCGTGTCTAGACCAGCTGCCTGGCTCCTGGGACATCACACTGGGAGTATCCACCCTGTAAACCAGGGTGCGTGGCCAGCTGCTGTCAGGACTGACAGGGAGTGCTCTTCCACTTAACCCTCCGTTACCCACTGCTCAGAGCCACCCCCCCACATCCTCCAGGACAACACTTTCCTTTCCAGACTCTAACCTGGGGTGCTGGCTTTATTTTGTGCTGGGTACCAAAGAGACCCTGTGACGAATACATCATGGATGTAACCTCCCTCCAACTACCCTCAAAAGAACTGTAAAGACAAGAGTTCTCCGCCTGCTTAGAGTCAGTAGGGGAATAGGCTGGTTGGAAACACTGTATAACAATTTAGTTTAAAAAAGATCTTCAATAACTGTGGAAAAGCAAACTCCCTGGGTTTCTGCTGAGAAGGCTTTTCTGGAGCCTTCTGGAGATTTTGGTGTTCTGGAGAATGCTATTTGAATATTTTCTTCTCCTGAGCAACCAGAGTGGTGTTCAGACCAAGTGATGTTGGCATTTTCTTTGGAGCTCCGGGGCAAGGGACCTGCCATATGTGATCACAAAGGTGAGGCTTTTTCTGAGCAGCCAGCAGCGATCTGACTAAACTGCAAGTCAGAAAATCAAAGAAAACAGACTGAGGGTGTTCACAAATTTCCATGTTCCCACAGCTTCAGGTGCATTCAGATGCAGGCAGTTTCTTCAATAGCAACTCTCAACACCTTAAGGATGCAATGCGGAGGCAGGAGGATTGCTCTGAGTTCAAGATGAGCCTAGGCTACACAGTGAGTTTGAGGGCAATGCAGATTCTGTTTCAATTAACTAATTAACTATAACTAACTAACTAACTAACTAACTAACTGTGGTCCACAGGGCACAGTATTTGCGGGACTCTGTGGCTACCATGTCATTACTTGGACAGTGTCCGCAGCTGGATGATTGGATGGTTGCTCGCTCTGACCCCTTATCCCCCCCCCCCCCCCCCGTTTCTTCTCCGTATGAAGAATACATTTTTGTCCTTGTTGCTCAATGGACAGCAGAAAGTGAGCAGAGCGGGCATGATAGTGACGGTGAAAAGTCCAGCCTGACAGGTGACCACAGGTAAAGGCTGGGTCAGCCCACCTTAGTTGGGTCTCACCAGGTGCTTAGAGACTCTGTAGCCAGTGATCCACGTGTTTCCCGGTCCTTGAATAACCCCTGAAGAGCTTCCATAGGCCACACTCCAGCTCCAAATCATCTTTCCCACTGTACAACCCCAGTTCTCCTGTCCAACTGAGCAGGAAATAATTACTGTGGATGAATTCCCTGCAGCTCACCATGGGCGGCCAGCCGCTCGTCAGTGAGTCTCTGTGGACTTGGCTCCAGCATTCCTCTCCTCTGCAGAGTGAGTTTGCACTGCCCCTGCCCTGGGACAGGAGCAGAAGCTGGGGGTGGGGGATAAGCTGTGTCCACAGGAAATCTATACTGAAATGTAATCAAAATGAGCAGGCCATTTCTAGGCGTCTGTCCTAAGACCAGCAGCCCCACTGTTCGACTTGCCTCTGAAAACCAAGGGCTTCCAGAACTTCCGTCCAGTTTCTGTTGATGCTGTTCAAACATGCAGCTGCGCTCTCACTTCTTTCGCATTAGCATGCCCGATGCAATAGTAACACAGATGCAGCTGGGAGCCAACAGAGCACCCAGCAGCCCCCATCCTCCCGCCCGCCTTCTGGACACACATCCTAAGCATAGGTTGCTTTCCCCCTCTGTAAAATAGAAACTTTGCAGTGGCTCTCTGTGCTGGGGGCAGGATGTGGGGAGGTGAGTGCATCAGGGTGATAGGTGGCTGTGCACTGATGTCCAGCAGCTAGGTACACTGTCCTTTCTCCCCACTCGGGGGACACCCTGCACTTCTTTAAACTTCCCCTTTTTTCAGCTCTCACTTTGAATAAAGGGCTGGAACTGGAACAAGGTTATCCATCTGCACAGGGGGCCACACCCATGTGTGCAAGGCCAGGCAGTCCCGTGGTTTTTTAGGGACAATTAGATCAGAATAATTGCAACTATGCCCGAAATCATTTGCTGTGGTTTGTGTGCCTGGGCATCCAGATTTCCTTTGGGGAGGGGTGCGGGTGTGGTCTTCCTTATATTCATTTTGAGATAGGGTCTCCCTAAATTGCCCACCTCTTGCTCCAGCCTCAGGAGTAGCTGGCCTTAAAATAATGCATCACCCTACTTAGCACACATCATCTTTCAATCACTCAGCCTATCACAAAGTACTATAGGTTTTGCAACTCAGTGGAAGAAGCATGGGGATACATCAGAGAAGCTGGTCTAAATCATTTCCCCATTTTGTATTTGGATGGGGAGCACACGCCACCGTGAGTGTGTGGAGGTCAACAGACAACTCTTGGGAGGCTGGTTCTCTTATTCCTTGTGGGTCGGCAGGCTTGGCAGCAAGTGCTTTAGCTGACCTACCTCGCTGGCCCACATTGTCTTTTAAAAGCTCAAGTTTTCTTGACAATTGGTATCCTAGGCTCTGAAGGGAAGGAGGGTGGCTTCAGCAAGAGATCATATGCGGTGTTTTTAGAGACTTCACCATGGCTGTGGCGCTGCTGCTCTGGGTGACCATGCTGCAGCGCGTGTGATGTGGAGCTCTTCTCAGTGGTTAAGAGGAAGGAGGGACAGAACCCTCGAACCTGAATGCATCATGCAAGAGAGGCAGCAGGGCCAAAGTGAAGCAGGCAGGGATGAAGCTCCGGTTGTCATTGCTTGGCTTGGAGGCTTCAAATCTGCATTTTTTCTGATTTGTCCCCTCAACCTTTCATGCATACAGCCTGAGTAGCAAGTGACCCCAGGACCTCTGCACTGCCCCCCTCCTCTCTGGAGGTGTGAGGCTGTGGCTCGGTTCTGTAGAGTGGTCAGTCCTGCACCCGGTGACTTGCTTCCCCACAAACCCTGAGACCTGGGAGGCTATAAGAGACCCGAAAGCCACATGCAGAAGGAGAAGGGTGACTGCTCCCTAAAAGGGCAGCCTTTCCCCAGGTTCAGGGCATACCCAGTGTTGGGGGCTGCAGTTTTGTCTGCACCTAAAAGCCAACCCTCATTAGCCACATGGATTTCTTCTTCTTTCTTATTAGTCTGAGTACAGATCTGTCTAGTCTCTTGGAGAGCTGGGCAAAGCCTAGGATGTGGGGCATCTGGACCACTCCTGAAGTCATTACTCCACTCTTTCCACAGAATTTCCCTAGTATAAACGATGTTGGTGCAGCCAGGTAGACTGAGGTGCCGGGCTCTGTCTGAAGCAGGCATGGCCTGGTTGTTTGTAGAAGTGCTGGGCAGACTGTACCCGTGCCAGGCTCTTCAATAGGGCATACCCTTGGCCAGAGTGTGTCTCCTAAAGTCCACCCATCTGCAGTGCCCCAGAGCACTATCTGAAGCATTCACATTGACAAAGTTGGCCACGGCTTTAAGACAGATTCCAATCCTGGCTCCAGCACATTCTGTATGACAGGCTGGTACCCTCTCAGGTCCTTGGCATCCCAATGTGTCTAGCATATATAAAGGGTAGTGAATTTTCCTGCTCTTCTTTTACCAGGTGCCACACTGCTCTTGTGGCCAGAAAGCACTGTTTGGGGATGAGTGTTTGGATGCAGAGCAATGCCAGGTGCATAGGAGCTGTGGGCACACCTGCTACCTGGTGTGACCAGTCTCACACCTGGAATCACTGGACAGTGACCTGGATGGCTTCTCCTCCACAGAGGACACCATCTCAGGGTGATGATGATTCTGTGCTGAAAGCTGCCAACGCCTCCTTTTACCTAGAGTTAGAAGAGGAGACTTAAAGTCCCCTAGGATGTCTCATGCACTTTGGTCTGAGTCTGTGGTCAGTGTTCCCAACCCTTTTGCCACAAAGCATTCCACTAGGTCCTCGCATCTCATCCTCCCGCAATCCCTCCCTCCACGCACTGTGTTCTCTGTGTTCTGGTTGCTTTTCCTTCGGGCTTTGTCCCCTGCAATTCTGGCCTACAATGATGATGTCCCCAGCGGAGTGCACTGGCAGCTCAGTGACCTGTCCTTGCACCGCCCACCACGGAACCGCTGGGGCTTACCCGTGTTGGCGACCCCGGAGCCGACTGTGCTGCAGAACCTGCTGGTAGGGCGACTTGGCGGGGCCTGCCAGGGTCGCGGTGGGGCCCAGAGCCAGTGCCAGAGTCAGGGTCAGCGACTGCACGAGGAGCGCCATGGAGCAGGAACACGGACCCACGACGAGCGCGGACCCACGACGAAAGCGGGCGCGGAGGCGGTAGCGAAGTGAGAGCGGCTAGGCAGTGCGCCTTGGTTTTAGAAGCGGGAGGGAGGGAGCGGCCGAGGGCGGGGAAGGGCGGCCGGCGCCTCCCAGGCCAAGCCACTACTAAGCACCGGCGCCCTCCTGCACCGCCCAGCCTGCTCACACACCCTCCTCCCTCCTCCCACTTCGCACAAAGTGCGGGTCCAAAGGAAGGCGCCCTCAAGTTTCACTCTTTCTTTAAGTGTTCATGCCTGGAGCCCAAAGTCGCCTCCCTACCAGACTGCAGGAAAACAGAGGGTCTGTGTCAACTCCCACAAGCTTTGGCCTGTCAGACTGGTCTCTGCCATCCAGTACAGATGCACCAGCCATGCTAATACACTGTAGATGAGGAGCAAGCAAATATTCTTGTTGACAGAGAATAGAAAGGTGAGGAAGGGTGGGGCTCACATCTTGGCAATCAGGAATCCCTCACCTGGCTTCAGTAAAAACCTGTGAATGCCAGATAGATGCTGCAAAGAGAGGGAAGAGCTAGGAATATGCCCTAGAGGAGCTCAAAGCATGCAAGCAGTCGCATAGTAAGGCGGTGAGTACTCGCCCTAGCACCCATTAATCACCCTCCCTTTACCTGATTCTACTAGCCCCAGGGATGAGCTCCCAGAGGTGGGGAGCATGGGCCTAGCCAAGAAGATACCATGGAGAGAGGCAGCTGGAGCTGCCAGTTTGGAGTAGGCACTTGCCTCAGGCAGAGTCTGATAGCATCTGCCTTTAGATCTGAAGGCTGACCAGGATTTAGCCAGGCAAAATGAGGATGGATTGAGAGGACCCAAGCTACCCAGTTGACTAGAGTATGCTAGGTAGAGTAGCGCAGAAGACAGATCCAAGCTAAGCATCCTGCCAGTGTTAGGGAAGCAAGCAAACGGCACAGCCAGTGCCATAAGCAGGCTTTGAGAAGACCAGATGAAATAAGGCAAGACGGGAGACAGAAGGGACCACGCAGGGACTTGAGCTGCTGCAGTAAAGTGGGGATGGAGGGAGAAGTGATGGAGGAATGTCCAGGAGATGGCAGTCTCAGGGGGACATATGAGCTCCATGTGATGGCTAACTGTCTTGAATAGGGATGGGATCATGCCACGGGCTGCGGTCCTGGGTTGAATGAAGAAGGGAAAGAGAAGGTAAGATGAGCATGAACAGTCTCCATGCCCTGCCTCATGATCTGTAGAAATGTGAACAAGCAGCCTCTACTTCCTGCCTTCCCAGTCACAATGGACGGCATCATCTGAACTGCAAGCCATTTTAAACTGTTTCTTGTCAGGTCCCAGCAATGAGAAAAGTTACTGATACACTATGTACTAGGGGACAAAGAAAAATTGAGGATGAATAAGGTGTTTGAGGTTCAGGCATCACGATGGCTGCTGCTGTTTTTCATATGAAGGTCATGGAGACAGGTATACTCTGCCAGGGAAAGATGAGTAGCTTGGGACCTGACAAGTTTGAGGTACATGTGATTCATCTCAGTGGAATGTCTACAGACAGCCTGATCCAGGGCTTGAGGGAGGGGTAAAAGATGGAGATTCAGACCTGGAAGCCATTCTCCTGTGAGGGGACATGGAGCAAGAGCTAATCAACGATTTGCTGGAGGGAGGAACCAGCAGAGAAGAGGCTGACAACCCAGTGGGTGGAGATGCATTGGGAGGAAGGAGGCCTTGATGGAGGATCTCTCGAAGAGAGGAATGCTGCACACAAAGCCGGTCCAAACAACCCCTGCTCTGCTAGAAAGCAAAACACAGCTCTGAATTCGATGACTATCCGCTCTAGGATGCTGGAAGACACCCATAGAGAGTCAAGTGCAGACCTGACCCCAGAAAGCATCCCTCAGGTCAGGAAAACCAGCAGTGTTAACTTGGGAGAAGAGTCTGGGAGGCACGTTCCACCTTCCAGTCCAGCACCCCCATCTCTGGCGAGATGGAGGGGGTCTGAGCAAGGTTAGTGATCTCAGCCATCCTCACTCCCCTCTATAAAACTAACATTGGATGACTCAAGTTTTTCCATGAGCTCGGTGAGGAGATCACAGTAATGCTTCAGTTACTGTTTAGATATTTTTAAAAATTCCACCACAAGCTCCACACCACCCCTAACCATAAAAGGGAGTAATGTAAACATACCCCCATGGTAGTAGCTGCTGCTTCAAAGACGGGGATGTTGCTGTATGGGGAGGTCCTCTGGCCCCGTGACCTGGAGCTGCCAGGGCAAACCACAGTGCTTTCATTTAAGAACTTTTTTTTCTTTTCCATGTTAGAAAATCTAAACACAAGAAAATGAGGCTTGTTTGGAACAATAATTACTAGACTTTTTCCAGGTACTTTAGAAAAATGACCGCTTTTGTGTTCTGTGGCACATGCAAGATCACCAAAAGCTATTTGAAAGCAACTTTGGGACACTCGACAAAGAGCCTTCAGAAGCAGAAGACAAACCAGTGTTTCCAAAGAGCTTTTTGCACAGATCCTGTGTCTATGGGTGAGAGGTGGGCATTTGGCCAACTCAGGCCTGGCTGTACTGCTCCCACACCAAGTGCTTGGGCACCAAAAGAAATGGCCACACCTTTGCATAGAGGACACTCAGCCTCTCTAGCCTGCCCCATATACAACCTAGAAGAGATAGTAAGACATATTTTGCCCAGGATTTCCAAGAGCATATGTATCAGATCTGGGAACTGCTGTTTCTTGTGTTACACATAGTGTGACATCATGTAGGGAACATAGGGAAGAAACAGCCCCATTCACTACAGTTAAGGGATGACTGTGGTGCTGTGTGGGATTCGACTTTCCAGAGCTTTCCCTCAGTCTTGCCACTCCTGATGTGATGTACAAAAAGCAGCATCCACACCACTGGAGAATGTGCTAGAAATGCAGACTCTAAGGCTCTCTTCATACCTACAGAATCTGACTCCACATTTTGACAGGGTCCCTCTGTGATATTCCCTAGAAGCCCCAGCCTATGGGGTCATATTAGATAGGTAACCTTCAGGTGAGGGCAGAGTATGAGTCAAATGATTGACTCGAAAGTTTTCAAATAGCTTTTGGTGATCTTGCATGCGAGACAACCACATAGGAAATCTCAGCTCATGCTGAGGTTAGCTCCCGCTGTGGATGACCAACAAGGTGTGACCTCCAAGTAGCTATTGCTCTGGGTCTTGTTAAGAGTCAGTGTCCTCTACACACTGAACAGAGAGAGGAAATCAGGCTCCAAGTCATCTTCTGTTCCCCCTCCCTGCTTCCAAGACTCTGAGGGGGCTAAGACAGACCAGAGTTTGTGACAGTAAGATCTTAAAACAAAGCCACAGCTTTGGACTTCCCAGCTGATGGGAACAGCAGCTGCCACAGCCCTGAAACAGCAGTAGGTCCCAGGTTTGCTCTGCTCAATGATTTGCTGTGTTCCTCACTCCTCCAAACACTGCCTTTCTTCAGGAGAGTTTGCCAAATGCTACTTATTGGTAAGAACCCAAATTTGTTTTCCAGGGAAATTGACTTTCATAAAGAGAGCTTCATTGATTTGGCACAGCTCTAACCTCTGAGAAGAAGCCAGAGGCATTCCTGGGGTTGCTTTAATTGCCTAACCTCAAATCCCTTTGCAGAGTGATGCCCACAGATGCCAGTTTGCTGGCTTGGGGAACCAAGCTTACCCACACCATTCGGCTTCCCTGGGTGTGTTGTCCTTTTCTCCAAGGCAGGCAATGGCCCCAGAGAGCTAGACAGCACCAGGTGGCCATGCATTCCAAAGTCCAGGAGCCCACTCAGCTCTCTGGGGTGACATATCTTTTGGTTACTCTTGCTGATGGCACCATTCAAGGTAGGAAACCCTGTGTGTGGGTTTGCCCCTCCTCCCTTCCTGATCCCATGTGTCCTCTGTGACCAAGACAAAAGTCCTTTCCAAATTTCTCCTCAAAGTTTCTGTTCCTCTCTAACACTTGAACACCCAGACTTCTCCCCTTATTGACCCACAGCCAGCTCCTTAACATCATCTCCTACTCTACCCACTCACCCACATTTACCAGCAGCCTGTCTATCCCGACCACCAAACACTGCTCTCCTAGACACTCCTGACAGCTGCTATTTGTGGAAGAAGATCCAGACTGCTCTGTTCATTTTTTTTTCTTTCAACGTACAGAAAAAGGAACACAGCTTTATTACAAAAAGCTTTATTATTACATTATTACAAAAAATAATTACATTTTTACAAAATAATTATTACAAATAAGCTACGTTATTACAAAGTGTAGGGAAAGACTAGCTCGGTGGAAAATCCATCTGTGTCACCTACAGCAAAAGATCTCATGACCTTCTTCCCTCCTTCTGTGCACCCGACACCCAAGTCCCCTTTGAAATTATCCCTCTTGATCCCCCTCATCGGCTTGCCCGCGAGCACCACTGTCAGCTCCTCTGGCACACCTCCTTCTCTCCTCCCACACACACCTCCACAGCCCCAGCAGCTTCTCCATGCCCTTCTTTGTCTTGTACACACATATTCGCACTTTTATAACCAACTTTACCTTTTCTGGGCTGGAGCATTTTCAGCTGGCTTCCCTCCCTGGGTTTTCCCACTTGACAGGACCTCTCCTTTTGAGGGATAAAGTGTCTTGACAGACAGCCTGTGTGTTTGCCCAGTGGTCTTTTGATACACCCATAATAAGACAGCATGGAAACAACTTGATATTTATGGCCCATCAGTGGCCTGCCCTGCTGCGTTTTGAAAGGTCTTGTCTACATTATTTTTGATGTGTTCTTGCTGTTTCCCATGGAGAGGACTGGACCACAGAGGGTCTTTGGTGGGATTGCTTAGGGAGCCACTCGCCAGCCTGTCTAGGACTACACTGTCATGCGTGGCCTCTGGCTCTGGCTATAACTCAGAAGGGCTCTAAGGAATATTATTCCTGGCTTCTTCCCCTGACTACCCACTGAAAACATCCCATACAAGCACGAAGGAGTGAGAGTCCCAGAGTATGACTCCCTAAGTCACACACTGACTCTGGCTGGTCCTCAAAACCACAAGGAAGTAAGTCTCTCCTTACTGTTTCAAAGGCAAAGGCAAAGGCAGACCGGCGCACTGGTGACTGCCGGCAGCCATTCTTATAACTGAGTCCCAAATCCTAAGAATGCTCTTCTCCAGGTGCCAGCCACTCCACCCCAGAACACCCCAGAACTTCCAACCATGCCATAGGAGGGGATTTGTGGAGGAGAGGATGGTAAGATTCTGTCATTGCGTTTCAACATTCTGGAACACGGCATTGCCCAGCCATGAAAGGATAGAATTAAATCCCATACAGAGAGCCATATGAAAACCATTCTGGACTGTTCCCAACCCTCCATTAACCACACCCAGTAAGACACTAGGCCCAGTCAGGAAGACAGGGTCCAAGGACAGGTCTGCTGGTGTATCTGCTAGCTACACCCTACCCCTCAATTTCACAAATCTCCCTCCCCAGCGTCTTCCTCCTCCTGTTCCATTCATGGGGCTCCAGGTGAGTCACTAGGACCTGAATGAATACTGAGATGCACACAAGCCACACAGTGTCTCATAATGAAGGGCACAACATTTGTAGTGATAAAGAGGACACCGATAACAGACTTGGATGATTGTCTCTGAACACAATGAAAGCAAGGGCCAGCCTCCATTGTCCTTCTAGGCTATGTGGAGGAAAGACATTCTGAGAAAGATGGCAGGAAGAACCGGAAGAGGAACATCAGAAATGGACGTGCATGTGCACACGCAGAATGCTGACCTGTCAGTGGAG
The DNA here is from genome assembly GCF_903995425.1 of Onychomys torridus. Lineage (NCBI taxonomy): Eukaryota > Metazoa > Chordata > Mammalia > Rodentia > Cricetidae > Onychomys > Onychomys torridus. Next base: position 129,569,009 of record NC_050447.1, on the reverse strand, counting down.
TACCAAAGACACGCATTAAGCCATTCCATCCTTGAGAAAATCCTATGGGTTGGTTCTGCTGTCTTCAGTACTCCACACAAAAAGAAGTCAAGGCTGAGAGAATCAAAGGAACTCACAAGAGTTTTGTGTCCACAAAGCCAGCAAAGCAAATCAACATGTGAAGAGAGCATCCCCCTGCCCCAGCCTGCTGTACCCCAAAATATCATACAAGCTTGCCATGTAGGGAGTGGAAGAATACCTGTGTGTAAAATCCTCAGTGGATGTGTGCTGTGTCCTGGTGTGAAATTCTGTGTGCCCATGTCAAGGGCTGTAGCATCAGATCCATGGAAAACAGCAAAGCCCGCCCCTCCCTCCCCTCAAGGCTCAGAGGGACAGAAGAGCCTTACTTGGGGGTCTAAGTGTGAATGTTGACAGTGTGTGCAGAAAATGTCCATCATTAACTTTCTCTCCCAGATGTTCATGCCTAACAACTGCTCCCCTACAGAGATGACTCCTACAGACATTAGTTAAACCTGCCTCTGAGTTCAGCTGTATGCCATAACCCCACCTACCTGTTCATTTGTGTCTAATCAACACACTGCAAGCCCAAGATCTTGATTGCAGTTTCTCCATCAGAGAGTCCCATTCACCCAATTCTAACTTTCCTGTGTGTCTGTCTTTTCTTCATTCCCTCAGTCTTACAGTCAGGTCTATTCTTGGAGGAGTTGTTCAAAGATGTATCCCTCTCCATGTACGGTGGCTATGTAGCTTTGAAACCCTATCACCTTCTTTGCATAGTGGTTCATTGAGCAAACCCTCCCAGCTTTCCAAAGCCTCTCTGGTGAAGGAGGCAGCTTTGGTAAGGAGATTGATAGCCAAATGAACTCTCCTCTAGAGTGAAACGGGCCCAGAGCTACTGGGTCAAAGTTCAGATTCACCTCAGAGTCAAGGTCCTCTGAATTAGTGTCCTCAAAGGCAAATGGACCTCACCTAGCAAGTTCCAGGCCAGCCAGGGCTACACAATGAGACCCTGTCTCAAATAAACAGCAGTTCTCACCAGCACATGGTTTCTATTCCCAGCATACAAGAACATTTCTTGCCGGGCGGTGGTGGCACACGCCTGTAATCCCAGCACTCGGGAGGCAGAGGCAGGCGGATCTCTGTGAGTTCAAGGCCAGCCTGGTCTACAGAGCGAGATCCAGGAAAGGCACAAAGCTACACAAAGAAACTCTGTCTCGAAAAACAAAAAAATGAACAACAATAGCAACAAAAAAGAACATTTCTTGCTGGGCAGTGGTGGCACATGCCTGTAACCTCAGCACTCGGGAGACAGAAGCAGGTAGATCTCTGTGAGTTCGAGGCCAGCCCAGTCTACAAAGCAAGTTCCAGGACAGCCTCCAAAGCTACAGAGAAACCCTGTCTTGAAAAACAAACAAACAAACAAAAAAACAAAAAAAAAACAAACAAAAAAAACACTTCTTATCAATGGCTTAGCAGTCTCTGTGGTCCGGGGCTTCCCAGTCGAATCAGAGCAGATGCTAATCAGCCAGCTGCTCTGCTGGTCCCCTGGCTGTGACTTTCCGCCCCCACCTCACAACCCTACTGCAGGTGCTAACTCTGAAGAAGCATCTAGAATTTCAACAAAAAATAAAAATGTGACTGAGCAGGTTGGAGATGCAGCCTGGTGATGGAGGACTTGCCTAGCCTGGGTTTGATTCCTAGAAGTGAAACAAGGAAGCAGCTACTCACCTTGCAGGGCAAGGAGGGACTTCATCTTCAGTCTGTACTGAATATCCCTGGAGTCTGCATGGACACCTAGGTAGCTTATGACTAATATTTCACTCTCTGGATCTTGGCGCCTCTTGGAGGGTATGTCCCCCAGTCCTCACACCAGGGATTGTCTAGGCCCCAGGCAATACTTTATTGCCTTAGCTTAAAATAGACTCTTAGTTTTTAAAAAACATTTATTTATTTGTTTGTTCGTTTGTTTATTATTTACTTCATGTGTGTGTGCATGGCTATTACAGGGTGCATGTCCAGGTTGGAGTCATTCCTCTCTTTCAACCATACTGGTCCCAAGGATGGATGTCAGGTAGGACTCAGGCCTCAGGCTTGGTAGTGAGTACCTTTACCCCTAAGCGATCTTGCCAGCTCTCTTTCTTCCTAAGTACACACTGGCAGGTGCCAATCATCCTCCACCATCCTTCTTAGAGAGTCTAGATCCCTCTTTAGCTTTCTACACTCAAAGCACTAAATAACCTCTGTCTGACTGTGGTAGGCAGAGCTGTTTTCCCAGTGCAGCTCACTGGAGAAGGACTCACACCTGTGAAGGAGTCCCCATTACTTCAAAGCACCAGAGAATCGCATGAATTAAGAAGTGAAAGGTCCCACGTGAAGGGAGTGGTCCACACAGCCCCATGGATGTGAGACAATGCTGTGCCAGGCACACTGAAAGAAAAAACTTGGAATACTTCAGTTCATTACTCATCAAATATAAGTTACGTGTATGAGAATTAGTTAAACTAATGGCATTGTCTAACACCTAGGACATCAAAGTCTTCAGACAACAAAAGAGTTACCTCATTTCTAATGCAGCAGCTATATTAGGCGCTGATCCGATCCTATTAGTCAGTCCTTTAAAAAAATGTCCTGACAGTTTTCAGAAGCCAGCACACTCCAGAAAGTAGGCCTTGATGGGGTCTTCTCATCTGCCTGAGCTAGCCTGTAGTGGGCTGCTTCCAGACAGGAGTGAGTCATGCCTGGCGGGAGGCACTCAGCCCATACAGCCAGACACACACACAGTGAAATCAGCGCCTAATACAAGGCTCTACGCAAAAGCAGCTCCTAAGGGAAGTACCAACCACATGCCACACCACACAGCTGGTGTGGGCAGGGAGGGGGGCAGGGGTCCCAGCATCTTCCCAGAAGAGGTGATTCATCATCCGGGCAAGAGGAAGCCATGTCAGCAAGGTAGACTGCAGCTCCTCAGGCAGAAACTGGAGCCAGGACTGCTGGGCTGGCTTTCTGGTTCTTGTTAGTACTTGATAATTCGGGAGACTCAGGAGAGCCCAAAGAAGTCATATTTATACGTACTTATTCTGACTGGCCAAACAAAAAATGCCACCCTGACTTTTTACATTAAACCACCTTTTACTCTTTTCTCCGTGGTATAGCATATGCTCAATACCCTGAGGATTGAATCATTCAGTCTTCTCAAAATTAGATCTGATTTTTCTTTGGGCCACTTCTCCAAAAGCAAGAGGCCCTAAAGTAGGCCCCAAGGACTTGAGGATTCTGATGTCATCTGCAGGACCACCACCCAGCATCACTTGTTGGTGCTGTTGAGGCTCCTGCTGAACTTTCTGGTTGCTTGCAGTTTCAAGGAGACAAGGAAGGATAACGAGTGTGTGTCTTTGTGCCCTGCAAACACCCAACTCTCTCTGTGTGACCACATCCAATAAGTGCAAATTCTACTGAGCCCTTGGGACTACAAGGCAGAGTCAGCCAAGTTTGGGAAAGACGCGGACCTCAAGGCTGGGCTCACACAGGCTTGGCATGGGGATTAAAGTACAGCATGATGTGTAGCTTCAAACAAGTGTTTATTTAGATACACAGCCCACCAAAGCCCCCCTGAAATAATATGTTGTGCCATTGTGAGTTATTTTTCCTGTTAGTCTCTGTACTTATCCTGGAGACCCACTTATCGCTCTAACCAGTGACTTAAATAGACCTACAGAAAGGAAGACGGCAGGGTCACGAGACCCTGGCTTTCATGCTCTTCTTTCTTCCTAACTGATTCCAGATGTGCGGATTGGCATGGTGTCAGCTCTGAGACAATAACAAATGGCAGTCCTTCCCCAGCTAACAGCAGTGGCTACTGGTCCCAGCAGCAGGGGCTGTGTGTTTTTCTCTCAGAGGACTCACTTGGCTAGAGGCATTGGCCCATGCTGAATGTTTACCTGGCATGGACCTTAGAAAGGATGGTAGCAAGCCACAAAGACCATACTTCAAGATGTCTCCTCCAAAAAAGGCATGCTTCTAAGAGATTCTAAGCAAGGGTCACAGCAGGGGCTGGATTGGGGGTAGAAACTTCTTACTGTGGAAATGGTACCCAGGAAACCATTAGCTCAGGAGCCTGTCCTTGCTGCAGATGAAATGTTTGTCTGTTCTGTGGTCCAGGATGGAGATGCAAGAGAGAATTGTTCCCGACTGTGAATGTTTACAAAAGTCCATCACATGCATGAGACAGAACCAAGTGCCTGGGGTCACCAACAGGCATTAGGAAAGATTCCACAGGGACAGGCCTACTTTCACAAAAGGGGTTCTCTGGAAGTGGCTGGGTTGGGGTTCTCTGGAAGTGGCTGCGTTGGCTTGGTTCAGGTGGCTGGTCTCCCTCCCTGAGGCAAGGTGAGCCTTGAGTACCTTGGTCTATGAACCAAACCCTTCACATGTGGGTCGAAGTTTTGAGGCCCAGTTAACTGAGTCTGGCTTCCCACACTGTGCTCCAGTTTTCCTCTGGATTTCAGAGTCTCTTCTGTGTTTTCACTCACTGGGCGATGTCTTTTGGCATAACCACAAGGAAAATCAGCACTGAAGGTGGGCAACTGGAAAACACACAGCTTGATTTGCCTTAAGTGTGGTCTTCTTTAGCAGAGGGGTCAAGAGTTAGGCTGCCGGGATGGCACCACCAACTTTCTGGAGCCAACCATGAGATTGGGATGGTTTGCCAGTGTGAGAATCAGCTTCATGCTCTTGGGAACACAAGAAGCTTTCCGGGAACATCCCACAAATCAAAGATTCTGAAATATCACAGAGGGTCTTCATTTTGGGTCTTAAAAAGAATATCCAGTCCCAGTTGGCTTTGGTTTGTTGGTGAACAGGGCTTATTTCCATGAGTCTATGAATTTTGAGGCCTTGAGCAGAACACCATTAAGGGTGTGAGCTGGAGTGAGGGTGGGGGTTTGGCAAAGGTCACCTTGGGGCAGCAAGACAAGCTGAGGCTGTCAGCTGAGTGACTGGACCTGACTTGCTAAGAATAAGCGAGTGTGAACAGACCATTCTGCTCTCTCATCCCCACTGATGACTCTGCCTTTCTCTGGTCTGGGACAGCAGATGCAGGCTGAGACAAGTCACAGCATTACCATTCACCATTACTGGCCAAAGCCCTAGCCAGGGGATCAGTGGGCATACGTTCCTTTTGCCCAAGTGCTCCCAGGTAAATCCTGATTTAGGGGTCACGTGTGAACATCAGAATATTGCCTCCTAGGGATTCATGCCTTAGGAGTCAGCAGGTGGGATTCTAGTAGCCCCTGTCTGGCTATACTGCATTTCATCGAGTGCTGCCCAGGCCCAGACGAGACACAGCACTAGAGTTTCCAAGAGGCCTCCCTTTCTCTTAAGCTTAGTAACACTTACTGCCTGTTACTGTGGTGTTGCATAATTATGAGCAACTAGAACAGTAAACACAATACTTAAAGGAGAGATTCTTAATGTTTGGGAGGTATATGCCATTGTCTAGGAGGGCAAGGAAATGGGTGACATCAAATTCAAGGCCAGTAAACATTTATCTCCACAGCTAATGGGAGGGAAATCTCAGTTCTCAGAATCCAGCATGCCTTCCACTTGCCTCCTACATTTTAGTTTAGACAATTTTTCTCTAGGACACTCTTGTTGATAACCTTAACCTGGTAGGTACCTTCTCTGGGCTTCTTCCACTGGCTCTGTTGATCCATTGACACCGTGCCGACCAGGGGATTCCGTCCCCTTACTGGGTCACCAGTTTTGTGAGAGTGGGAGAAATGTCTGCCCCATTTATTGCCCCATTCCCAGAATGTATCATTTAGCACATTATTTATTTATGAAGCTCCTGGCATGATGGGCCTGAAAGGCCACTGTGGTCCTATCATCTTCCAGGGAAGCTTCTCAGAGAAGGCATGTCTTGAGATTTTCTTTGAGAAAGTTTGAAAAGGGAAGATAATGGGAAACATGGAGCCTAGCTGTATCATAGTCCCACTCCACACAAGATTTCCATGGGAACAAATGTGGGAACCATTGCTCTTAGCAAAGGGGATGGTGGTAGTGCTCACTTAAATGGACCCTCCTCCCATGCCAGGAAGGTTTCCAAGATGCCAACTATGTTAATAATTCTTACTATTCAGCAGAGTGGGCTGCAAGCCAGGCCGCCTCTTGGGATATCTCATCTGATCTTTCCAACAACCTTGCTGAAAAGAGACACTTGTCTTCATTTTCACAGATGAGGGCTGAGTCTCAGAAAGGGTGGGGCTTGGCCAGCATAGCATAGGGACTGAGCCAAGAGTCTTAGCTGTAGCTGTTTGGCTCAAAGTCAATGATCTTCAAATATATTGCTTATAAACCTCCTCAAAGACCTTATTGTACATTTAAAAACTTATATATAAAGATTTATATTATATATTTAAACAATTGCCTAAAATGCTAGAGCATTATATTGAATATGTACAAACTTTACTTTTTGTCAAAATATTAGAAGTGTAAGTTTAGTTAATATAATTTTTGAAAAAAAAACTCTGCCCTATTTCAACTGCATCTACTCTCCATCTTGGACAAATTATTAGTCTCTTATACATGAATATTCTCTGTAATTGGAAATAATGGAATGAATAGTGGAGCAGGATGTTGGAAAGATTGGATGAGCTAAGTGCAAGGCTTCGCATAAGGACTGGTTCATGCAGCTGGATATATGTGGGCCACTACTGAGTGTTCTCACTATGACACCAGCCCTTGCTGTCACACTGGCCCAGACTTCTTTGGGTAAAAGAAGCATGACTTCCATTTAATTCAAATAAGCATGTCACTACCTGCCTTCCTGACAACTGTCTCATTTAAAGAGTCTAATTCTCAGGAGAAAGACAAGTCTATGTTTTGCTAGAGACCACCTGGACTGCACCAGGTGCACACTTTACCTGCTTCTGCTGAGGATCCTGGAACCTGTGCTGTCTCACTGCTTTTGCTTGGGGCTCTGGCACAGTGCCTATGGCCCAGTGGTTACAGGGAAGTCTTACTTTCATTAAGGTAAGGAGAAAACTGGGGAAAGAAGTACCAGTGGAGAGGAGGGGCACTCTTAGCATGTACTCCAAAGACCTGGAAACGGATTCTGTTACCAGGTCTGCATACTTACGTACTTACATACTGCGTTACTTACGGTCTGTGTACATCCTCCGGAGCTATTTTAGAGTTTCTGTTTGTCCGTAAGTACCGAAAGCGCAGGGGACTGAAGCAGTCCTCTCTCGGCTGAGGCCAGCATCCCAAGATCGGCCCAGTGAAGGTCAAAGGTCTTCTCGTTCTGTCCTTCCAGGAGCAGCTAGATTGCAGCCTGCAGGCCATAGACTCTTCGCTGTCACAAAATCGGTCCATGGCCCGGAAGGCTAGCATCCCCTGCTTGAGAAGACACCCCCCCCCCCCAATTGAAATCTTTCCTAACCCAGCACTGCTTCACTCTGGCTTCATTTCAGAGTCACTGATTGCAGGGAATTCTTAGACACCCGGCACCTGGGCCATACCCCAGACCAACTAAACTAGAATCCTTAAGAACCAAGCTGACACACAGTTGTGCACACTCTTTGGATGGAGTGTAATAGTTCAGGACACACACACAAAGTGTGGTATCAGCTGAGGGATGAGGCTGGCCAGCTTATATATAAGGTAGAATGTGAATCATTTCTTGGTGTTGGTGTTGTGAGTTGAATATGAACCTCTGTCCCCAAAGGCTCACACATGGAACAGCTGGTCCCCAGCTGGTTGTGGAGCTTAGGAGGTGGGGTCAAGCTGGAGGAAGTAGGTCCCTAGAGACATGATTTGAAGTTGTACCTGGTCTTCAGCCCTGTCTCACTCTCTGCATCCTGTCTGCCATGAGGCGAATGACCTCTGCCACATGTTCCCATAACTGCCATGTGATATTCTGCCTTATTGCAGGCTCAGACTCACAAGTCAAGGCCCCTGAAAATAGGAGCCCAAATAAATCCCCTCTTCTTTGTTGCTTGTACCAGGTCTGTTGTTTTAAACTAAGTCTCTGTCATTCTATTTACCAATAAAGACTTGGGAGTCAAATGCTGGGCTGAAAACCTGCTAGCTCAGAGAGGCCAAGCTGACCTTCCTTTTTGGTTAGAGACCCACCAAGAATGCATCTCTCAAGCCATCCCAAACCAAAGAGACCAAGCAACTCCAAGCCCCTTCCTACTCCTTCCTGTGCATCCCTCTGCCTGTCTTCCTGGCTCTTCTGTATTCTCTATGGCTAACTCCTATCAACTAGTTGCTGGCTTCACCCCCTGATCCAAGGTTGATTTTATTTATTAACATAGGTCATTCTGTCTCAACAAATCTGACTAGTACAGTTGGTAACATGAAAGAACATCTCTGCTAGCTAGCTAGCTACCCTGCTGTGCCATAGAGTGTTAGGAGTCACCTCTCCTACCCACCTCCATCTCTAGACCTATTAACCGTCCTCCCAGCTTCTGGTAACTACAGTTCTACTCAGTATTCCTGTGAGATCCATATTTCAGCCCTGATATACAACTGACAACATGCGGGAACTGTCCGGTTTTGTTTTATTTTGAGGTTCTCGGGTGACTCACCTAGGCAGCCACACCCCATGCATCTGCTCTATCTCAATGGCTCTGAGCCTCTAACCCTTTCCCAGCCACAGCATGGCTTCTCTCTTCTCCCTAGACTTCCCTCACCCCTCCCCCTCCACTTTCCAACCAACTGAATAATTCATGCTTCTCCAAACATGCCTCAGTTTCCCACAACCCCACCCTTGATCCTCATCCTTCCCATCTTAAGCTCACTTTGGATGCCCCTCCGTGGGATTTCACAGCACACCATCTGACTCTTTTCCTCACGGCCCTTATGCTTTTTCCTTTCTTTCCCCCCTGTGGGAGTCTGTGAGAGTCCAGCTGAGCTGCTCCCACCTTTTGAAGGGTTCTTGAGGGGAGGAGAGAGGAATGAGAAAATATTAGGTAGAAAGTTTGACCTAGACAATGAGGAGAAAGACAGAGACACAGGATAGATTCAGGAGGGCCCTGGGTCGATACCCACCTGCCTAGGTTTATTCAAAAGGGCTTTTTAAACAATGCCAACGGGAGAGGCAAAAGACCCCTTCCCCCCCTTGCAGGATCAAAGTACACCGTACAGTCAACTGCAGACCCTTCCAAACACCTGGTAACCACGCCCGTGGTCAAATCATCCCATTATGCAGCCCTGCTGGGTAAAGCAAGCTCAGAGTCTCTGGCCCTGAGTATTTGGGCCCCCACATCCTGCCACACCGTTTTCCCACTAGGCTGAGGGCTGTGAGGACAGAGTGAAGGCCCCAGGCTTGGCTGTGCACACAACATCTACCATGGACATCCCTTGCCCTGTACCTCATCCAGGTGGAAGACAGGCTTAGCATGACTGGGAAACCCGGGAAAGGCAGGTAGGGAGAGCCAGCTCACTTTGCAACACACTACCTTGTTTCACTAAAAGCTGTTACAGTAGTGTTTGTCTGCATGCTACAGGCCCTGGGTTCAATTCACAGTATTAATGGGGGGAAACAGCTCTCTTCAAATTACCATTCTAAAGGGAGTAGGCAAACCTGACATTAAACAAATTGCCTTCGTTCCTGCAACATAAAAGTTTCTGTCATACATATCAGTTAACACAGAATTTTAAAATGGGCCTCTCCCTTCTAAATAATAGCTTTACCCTTTGGCGGGACAAGATGGGTTCATTACCACAAGTAACTGACCACCAGACTTCAAAGGAAACATCCTCCAAACCCTCCAGTCACCGCATGCAGCTTGCTCTGGCGGCCTGTCTCTGGCTTCAAGACAAATTCATGATAAGAGCTCTTTTAGTGTAGAGACTTGCTTCTGGGCTTGGAGTCTGCCTCTGCTTTCCTTCACAGTATGGAAGTCATTTCACAGTTTGCCTGTAAAACAAAACAAAACAAACAAACAAACAAAAAAAAAAAAAAACAGGCAGCATGCAGATATTTAACATGAGAAGCAGCACACAGGGAGGGGACGTCACCTGCCCATCATTGGCATCCATTTTCCTTCAACAGTTCCCACTCCTAACACTGCTATGCCAGGCCACATTGCACAAATCACATTCAAGACATAATTCTCAAAGATCAGATTTGGGACTTGGGGGTTGTAGGCGAATGGTAGGATTCAACCATTAATTAGCTCCTTAGGCACGAAAATCTTAAGCACAGGAAGAGTGTTAGAATGTGCTTTCCTGTGGGACATAGCAGCCAATGAGAGTGGATCTCTAACTCAGAAGTGGTTGGCCTCTGCTCCCCTCCTGGATGTGCAGAGTGTGGCCAGAACTCCATAGGCCCAGGTTAGAAGAGGATTGGCTTATCTAAAGTGATTAGATACCCCCCCCCCCACCCACACACACACCAAGTGTTAGGCTTGGAGCAGGCTTCAGAAGCTGCTGGGAGGCAGCCCAAGGAGACCTTGAGGAACATGCAGCCGTGTGTCACACTTGGCTGCTGACTAGCACTCTGAAGGCTGCTCCTGGGGTCTCTGTGCAACTGGCCTCAGGCCGGAGCCAGGTGATCTTATAGACTGTCTAGTTTTGGCTTAAGTTTAGTCTATATTTCCACAGAAGCTTCCAGTGGTCTGGGCAGTTCCCACTCCATTCAAACCTAAATCTCCCACAGGGACTCCAGTCCAAAGGAGAAAAGAAAACAGGGCTTTCTGAGCCAAGCAGAGAAAACTGTTTGAATATGCCTATACATTCACCTCTCCAAAGATGAGGCAATAGTGAAGTTATCAACATTAAAAATGGTGCTCATTCAAAAATAAACCTCTAAGAGAATTACACCTGGAAGTTAACTAAGAAATCAGAAGTTTTTGTTTTGAGTTTCAAATTCCTGTTGAGGCAGGCTAAAGGGACGGCCCAGCCAGTATGGTGCCCAGTGTACAAGCATGAGGACCTGGGTTCAAGTCCCCAGCATCCAGGTAAAATGCTGAGTGTGTCAAAATATGCCTGTAACCTCAACTCTGGTGGTGGTCGGGGAGTCAGAGACAGGAGGAACTCTGTAATTTGCTGGCCAGCTGGTCTATCCAATCAGTGAGCTGAGTTCAGTGAGAGAGAGGTCTTATGCCAAAAAATAAGATGGAGAGTAATAGAGAAAGACACTTGGCAATGACCTCTGGCCAAGGTCTAAATGTACAAGCACATAGATGTACACACAAATGACCATGTGCACATGAATTTCTGATGAGAGCTGCAGTTTTGACATTTGTCCAGAAAAGCATGAATTAGACACACAAAGAAGAGGAAACAGCTTACCAAATATCAGCATTAATTCCTGAGATTCCATCCAATTGCACAACAGTCTACTTCCTCTTCCTCAATGAACATGAGCAAGCAATTGTCTGAGGCATAAAACTAGCAAAGACTAACATACCCTTAAAATGTAAGTGTGAGCTCTCATGTGCAGAGAAAGGCATATGGCATTACAGACAGAGCTGAGAGAGTGCTCCTGTCCCTGATTTCATTAGAGGTTGGAGGAAGCCATTTCTCAAGTCCCTTTCTGTATTCAAGCCCACAGGTTTATAACGATGAGTAGTTTGCTTTTAAATCTTTGACTACAGAAAACACCCAGATTAAATCACTCCCCCACCAAGTCCATGATCCTCTTTCCTCCATGAACTGTAGAATGTTTCTACTGCGCATGTTGAGTCCACACATGTGAATACTTAGATGTTCAGATAAGCCTCGCTTTAGCTGTCGGTATGCCTTGCTTTTCAGTCTCCCACAAAAACAGATTTAAAAGATTATCAGATAAGAACTATTTCAAAGCTTAGAGCAAGTGCTCTTTGTGTACTCCGAACTACCTTATTAGCAGGATTTGTCAAGTGCTTTGGGCTGTGTTCTCGAACCCCCAGGCATATTTGTGGGGAGTGTGAAGTCCTGGAAGCTTTGCTTTTAAGGTTCAGGAGTGTTTCCGGGGTGGGGGGAAGAAAATGGGAGTATCATAAATGGTTGGTGATTGTGGACTAGAAAATAATTTATCAAAAGTAAAGAAAATACAGCCGAAACCACCGCTTGCTAACATTAAGTAAAAGAAGCCAGTGTCTTGTATGGGCTGTGTCAACTGAGATGTGAGAGTGGGCTTCCTCGTCAATGAAATAAACCGTGGAATGAAATGTGGGCTTGCCAGGGTTTCAGAGGGAAGAAAACGATTCCCTCTTTCCACCCATTCTATATTGTTTTCTGTGCAGGAAAACTTTATGATGTCGATTTCACCTGAGACAAAGTCAGTTGTTAAAATAATTATTTTATTGCTGTGGATATCACCTAGAATAGTAGCTGCCATTGTTCAGAACTGAATTAGGTTATCAGTGTGATGTTCACTTTCCACATACTACAGAATTGAGAAGTATAGTGTACCCCAACAGAAATGTCCTTTGCCACTCAACTGATGCATCTGCCAGCCAATGAAGACGCAAGATCAGAGTTCTTTCTTCCAGCACCGTTTTCCCAGTCGTCCCCTAGAGTCAATTAAAACAGATCAGACAGGAAAATTAAATGTATATTTGGTAGAGCTTAGACTTATAGACACCTTTAAAGGCAGAATATAGTTATGATTACTGATGATTTTCAAAATATTTGACACCTTTGATAGTGGTGTGCTGTGTCCTTAATTTTCCTTAATTTAAATGTGCTTTTTTTTTTTTTTTTGGCTTGGGCTATAGCTCTTGGAGAACACTTGGAGCTTGGAGCCAGTCCTAAGCACTGACACCCTATCCCAAGGATCAGACGATGTTCTAAGAGCACAGGATCAGTTTTTAAACATTACTAGCCTGTGCCTTAGCTTTACACCCACCCATCCCTATAATGAAAAGGATTAAGAATATTCAGCTCATCTACTTGAGAGTGGAGGGACGTCTGCCCTTCAAGTGCGGGTGCTGCTGTTGGCTTGCTCTTCCGTGTACCTTCCATTGCTCCGTTGGTGGATGAGGTAACAGTAAAAGAGCCTCACTGGATGTTCAGAGCACTAAAAAAGGCAGCTTCGTAATCTGTGCATCTTTGGGAGTCTTGAAGGAATTTGACTCCTTGAAAAAGGAGATGCTGTGAGAGTTTGAAACTGCACCTGCATGTGTATGTTTTTAGCAATAAAGCATGAGCTGAGAACGCACTGCAAAAATTGATTTTATGTGAGGAGCCTTTGCCATTGATGTCCCTACCCAATGAGTCTCATTTCTGCCAGGCCAGTGCCTAGAGCTTCTGTGTTTCCGAATGACGATAGTTAGGAAAATCACCGGGGAAGGAAAGAAGGAGAAAACCTTCACAGAGATGACTTGGCCAGTGTTGCATCCTGGAGCCACACAGTGAGCTCTGGATGTGAAGACAGGTTCTCTTCTTTCTCCTTCCCCACCCCCACCTCCCCTCTTTTCCCTGCCTCCTCCCTTCCTCCCCTCCCCTCCTCTCCTCCATCTCCCCTCTCCTCTTTTCTCTCTCTGGCCCTCTTTTCTCCCTCTTGCTCTGCCCGCCTCTCCTTCTTCCCTTATCTTACCCTTCCCTCCTCCTCTCTTCTCCCTTCCAATTCTCTCCCCTCCCCCTTCTTAATCACTCCCTTCTCCTCCCTTCCTCCCTTCTTCTCCCTCCTCCCCTCCTCCCCTCCTCTCCCTTCCGTTCCTCTCCTCCCCCCCTTCTCTCTGATGCTGTGCATGGAACCCTGAGCCCCACACATGCTGAGCCCCACCTCCACCCTAGCACTCTTAGTAGTCATCTAACAAAATAAAAAGAAATGGGTGAAATTTAGTTCTAACTATATATTTAATTGAAGCCAATGCATTTAAAAATATTTGTTCAATATAAATTAAAATTTTTAATGTTGTATAGATAGTCTTCAATTCTTTTTTTTTTTTTCATGCCAAGTATTTAAAATCATACTAGACAAAGTATATTCCAGGCACTACCAAGCATGCCTTTCTGGAAGGTTTCACATTGGGCATCACAGATATGAACAAGAAGGTGCTAGGAGGGAGGAGCAGAAACGAAAAAAAAAGCCCTGTGCCTCCTGGCCACGTTGGCAAGGTAAGCTGTTGGGTGTGTGCAAAGACCCCCTTCTAATTTTTAAGGAGCAGTCATAAAATATCTGAGTTATTTCCAAGTCAATCTGAGTGAATGGATGGTTTCATTCAATGGCTCCTCCTTTGAACTAACTGGTCTGTCTGTATAAGACTTATCTACACTGAGGAGGGAGGAGGAAGGAAGGGGCAGGGGGGAGGGAGGAGAGAGAAGGAATAAATGGAAATGCAGCAGAAAGATACCAATGGTTGTGGGCCCTGTCCACATGAGTGAGACGGGCAGGGGCCAGAGCACAGTCATTCAGAGTGTTACTCATCTGGAATGTGGACACAAAGCCAGCACATCAATCATGAGCCAGAGAGGACATCAATCATAAGTTGGAACTGCTGTTGGCCTTATGCAACAATGATCTGGAACCCTTGAAAGACCAGGCGCAGTTTGGGACAGAGCCCAGCAAAGAGCAGTGCACACCATAATCAGAACTCAGGCAGCAGAGAGAGATGCCTGGGTGTCCAGACAGTGCAGCCTGGGGCCAATGCAGCCCAGCACTCTTCCTAACAGGTGGGAGTTAAGAACATCTTGAGTGCTGGGCAATGGTGGCACATACCTTTAATCCTAGCACTCAGGAGGCAGATGCAGGCAGATCTTGAGTTCGAGGACAACCTGGACTGCAAAGAGAGTTCCAGGACAGCCAGAGCTATGTAGTGAAACCCTGCCTTGAAAAACAAAACAAAACAAGCAAACAAACAAAAAGAACTTCCTGAGTTAGCATGCCAAAACCACTCTGAGTTCACGAGGTTCAGTGAGCGAACCACCACACCAGCCTGCAGGAGTAATCTCCCCACCAGGCCATCTTTCTGGTGATGAACTGAGTTTAAATCCCAGGGTCTCAGGATAATCACACAGAGAGCCCTGAAGTTCCTCAGAACATCTGGGTGACACACAGAGCCGTGACAACATGAAGATGCTCCACGGTGAAGAGATGAGGACTCGGGCTCATTTGAGGCCTCGGCTTAGGGTACCCTGTCCAGATGGCACTGATAATTAGGCCTGGGGGGGAACTTAGAACATTTCAAAGAACTGATTCCAGAATGCAGGGCTTCCAAAGGCATGGGCAGCAGTTCCATTTGGGAGGAGGTTCTCCCAGGACAGGAGAGAATAAAATCAACACAAAAAATACAGAATGAGGATCACCCAGTGACAGAGAGGGTCTTGACACAGATTCCCTGAGGCACGATCTATCCCTGCAATGACTTTGGCTTCCAACAAACAGCCTTTCAACTTTCCCTAATTTGCATTGTGTTTATTACTCCCAACTGAAAGAAACTTGGCTAATGAGAAGTTGGTCAACACCAAGTTTGTGGCTTCTTTCCTCAAGGAACCCACTCTCTGTTTCAAGGACATCTCTCTCCTGTGAAGGTACAGACAAACACCTGATGGCTGAGCAGGTCAAGTGCCTGAAAAAGACATCCCTCTTCCCTGGAATATAGAAGGTGGGGGATGTAAGGGCATCTCCACACAGGAAGAACAGAAGTCCCTGGTCAGGGACTCTTCTCAAAATGCCTCCGAGAACAGTCTTACCTGGACCCTTCCCAGGGCACCACAGTGGCCTCCCAGTGCACTTACAGTATCCTGTGGGATCTGGTCCCAGCCTGTTCTCCAACCTCAAGCCATCCATTTCTGCCCCCCCCCCCACCTCCGTGCACCCTCAATGTGTTCTCCACTCTCTTTCTTTACTGTGCCAAGTTTATTTCTGCTACTGGGACAGTGTACTCTCCCCCCCCCCCCCCCCCCCCGCCCCACCACCACACTTCTTATTATTCAGAACTTTCTTTACAGAAGACAGATAGATTGTCCCAATCCCATGCAGTCCACCATTTTGCTTTATCTGAATAGCAGTTCTGTTTGACGTGTTTTGTTGCCTGGTTATTTTGTGCCTCCCCACTACGTGTAAACTCCTGTGGTGGTCAACTTACTTCCATGCCCCAGTGTATAGCAGAATACCCAGTACATAGTGCTGTCCAATAAACGTTTCCCAGTTGCATAGACTGAACACACACAGGCTGTTTGTGCCAACAGTTCTGACCTGTCTTCTCAGGGACATCACCATTTAGTGCATTAACAAGTTTAACCCAACATATTTCCTGGGATTCAAGCTGACCATGGAGCACCTACTCTGTACAGATTTGTCAGAAGTGGTGAGTCCACATGTGTCTTAATCTCTGGGGGTTGAGACTGAGGCAGAGGTAGAGAGAAGCACACAACAATGTGAAAAATGGTCTGGTCAGTCTATGAATTTGTGCAGGAAACACAGGGCTGTCTGCACCACTTTTGGGGGGAGGGGGAGAAGGGGGTACAAAAGGTCCAGGCAGTGAGATTGGGGAAAGCCACAGACAAAGATCCTTCAAGACGTGTTCATTTTCTCTCTTGTAGCATTTCATGATGTGAATGATGGGGACTTCTCCACACTCTTGCCTTTTTCTAAAGCTTATTACAGAAAGGGACAGGAGTGGTTGTTTTAAAGGGGTGTGATATAGAACATCAAGTACTTTTGAGAGCTGTGATTGTTCTGTTTTTGTGTTAATGGCTAATTAGATTATTTACGCCCCTGGGGGGGATTTTGTATTAACTTGAATATCTGGTTCAGAGGTGTCTCATAATCTGCTAAATATGCTTACTGTCCTTCCTATCGTGGTTGAGAGTAAAAATATGTCTAAAGATAATACAGGGCAGCCAGCCTCCTGCCTCCAGCATGGTCGGGAGAACAACCCACCACCTGTGCCTCCAAGAGAGGACAGGGCTCCAAAGCCCTTGGAGGTCTCACCTCTTCCTCTCATTGTACCAAGGGGGTTCACACCTAAGTCAGACCCGGAGACAGCACGGTGCCTGTCTGCTCTGTACCAGGGGCACTGACTCATCTCTGCCTGTCACACAGTAGATTTAGAATCTGAATACAGGAGAACAAACTCCACCTGGAGAGCAGAGGAGGCTTCGGGCCAGAACCAGGTCTGGGAAGCTGGAGGAAACATTGTACACCCTGATGCATCAGAAATTACTCACTTGTGCCTTGGAGCTCCCGTCTAAACTTGGCCTAACAAAAGTCCCATGCCTCACCACCAGCATGAGGCAATGTCCGACTCCTGTGGCTGAGCCATGAATCAGTCCTGAAACAAAGAATAGGCTTCACTTTGGAGGGAGCCCAAGATCAGATGCACACATACACACAGTGATATGAAATGACTGGATGGCAGCTTAGTAAACTGGGTGGTCACACAGCACACAGGCTGTCTGGTTCTGAGGGTTCCAAGAGACACAGAGATGAGGGAGAGAAGTTGGAATAGAGCAGAAACAACACACCCTGGCACTGAGGCCGGGCTGGAGAGGTGTGCGTTCCTTCTGTTCCTTTGGGGGCCGGAGCTGATCAGTCAGCTCAAGGTCAGCCCAAGGTCAGCCGATCCCTCTTTCCGAAGCGTTCCCACTGAATCACTGCATCCAAAAAGAATGATGAATGTTGGGACCGGAGGCGTGTTAGAAACTTTCTAGACCAATCCCTGTATTTGTAAACAAAGCGAGAGCCCCGCCTTGTCCAAGGTCACACAGGCAGTCCATCCTAGAGTCAGGACCTGGAAGCAGAGCTTCTAATTCCTGGCACTCCTCATTCTAGGTGAGCCTTGATAAACCACCACCTGGCCTTATTGGTGTCCATATGTCTGTCCGTACTGCTCCAGTGAGATTCTAGGGAATCTCCCTGGATTGCCTAAGGTATATTATTCTTTATGGTCCCCAAAGTTCCATAACTAGGATTTTTAGGACTTTGGTTCTAAAATGATGCTTTATTAATGGTCCCCTAAGTGTGCTGATATCAGCATTTCATGAAATCTAGGACAATGATGAAGAAAGTCAAAAGCAACTACTGTGGCTTAGACTCAGTATCAAGTAAATGCCAGGTGAGGAACTGGGTTAACCATGCCAAGGCTGTCCGTACAGTTCATCAAAGAGCCTGTCTCCAAGACCAGGGACAGGGTTGAGTTACACAGCCTGGAGAAGCTGGCTCAGGATGCACTCTGGCTCCACAGGTCACCAGTCTTCGCCCTCCCACACAGAAACCCCACAGACACACCAGTAGGGGGTTAGGAGTGGAACCTTGCAGCAGGAATCCTGGACATGTTTCTTTCTAGACACACCTTTCCTTCTCTTTTTTCTTTTCAAAATTTATTTATATGTGCACACATGAGGGAGAGGGAGAAGGAGAGAGTGTTTGTGTACCACATATATGCAGGTGCCCATAGAGGCCATTGGCTCCTCTGAAGTTGGAGTTGCAGGAAGCTGTGAGTTGGGTGCTGAAGACCAGACTTGGTTACTTTGCAAGAACAGTAAGTGTTCTTAGCCACTGAGCACCCTTTCCAACACACCTTTTCTTCAGCTCATCACAGATGGTGAGGTAAAGGATGGCCAGCAGTTTAACAGATGTCTGCTGAGTTACAACCTTAGGCTATGGGGAACAGGGCTCTAAGCTGTCCACCACAATCTATCACTCCATCACTTGTCTAACAGGCCTTCAACAGACACCCAGGACTCCAGAGGTGGTGACCCACAGAAGTCCCAACACTTCTGGAAATGGCTGAGTCTTGGTAGATGTCCCATTCTTCGAAGGTGAGTGGCAGTGGGGTCCAATACAAAGAAAACAATCACGGAATTCTGAAAATGCATCAGGTTTGCAATGAAAAAGATGCTTTTAGTGCTACACTACAAAGGAAGACCCTGTAGGCTCATGCCCCAGTCAGTACTGATTGCCCGTGGGACAGGCTCTTGAATGACCTAGGAGGCCAGCCCCGACCACCCCAGGGGGGATTACCTAGTTAAATGAGGTGGGAAGACCTACCTTAACTGTGGGTGGCACCTTTTAGTGGCCAGATCGTGAACAGAATGAAAACACAGAAAGTGAGACCAGCAGTCTTCCTGCTTTGCTTCCTGATTGGATGCCTTGTTCTGCTGTTATGCCTTCCTGACATGATGGACTGCACCCTTCAACTGCATGCCAGAATAAACTCTTTCTCAATTAAGTTGCTTTAGTATTTTATCACAGGAACAGGGAACTAGCTAAGACAGTCAACGAGCAGCCAAGCTAAGACTGTAGCCATGTGAAGGAGCAATGAGGACAGGCATGAGGCTTGGAGAGAGAGCAGACAATGAGGAGAGCGAAGGGATGCACCAGGCAGAAGGAGTGGATGCAAGTTCCCTCCCCATCTTCAATCCAGTTACACTCAAGATACAGAACTTCTGGAGAAAAGAGTTGGAGCAGCGGCTGGGCGGTGGTGGCACACGCCTGTAATCCCAGCACTCGGGAGGCAGAGGCAGGTGGATCTCTGTGAGTTTGAGGCCAGCCTGGGCTACCAAGTGAGTTCCAGAAAAGGTGCTAAGATACACAGGGAAACCCTGTTTTGAAAAATGAAAAAAAAAAAAAAAAAAAGAGTTGGAGCAGCTGGAACACAAGTGATCTCAAATGAACAACCACACACACTTTTACTGATGTGCAAATTGAAATGGCTCAGAGTATTCTAAGTAGAGTAAGTTTGAAGGTGGCTGTGTAAGCAGGATCACCTAAGTAGGCCTGAGACCACCATCCTAGCAAAGCCTGCTCGCTGGGACCTGAGAACTTGGCTGGTTGCATTTCCCTACTATTTTATAGAACTGTCCCTAAATTGAGGTGGGTCACAGCACCTCAACCGTTGAGCATCTGTTTTTCCTTCTGGGTGTGTGAAATGTTGGTACATGGAGTCCCTTAGTGAGCAAACCCGAAAGACAAAGACCAGCTTGTGGGTGTCAGCGTGCAAACTGATCACACAGTTTTCCTGGCTGGTAAAGAGTGACTGTAACAGGAAGGAGAACGGGAGGAAGCCCACAGGTCCTGGGGGAAGCCTTCAAACTGGCTGCACATCCATCCTTGGGGCATGACTGCAATGAGTTCTGGCTATGAGTGTACTTGACACTGTTTTGTGAGTCATTTGGTGAATTTCTAAATGGTGGCCTGGGGACCTGATACACAGGGGCTGCTATTAAAATACATCCTTAAACATTGCAAGACCAATCTGCTAATATCACCATGAAGGGAAAATAGTCTAAAACAAACAAACAAACAAAAAAACAAAACCCAAACAATTGGTTGGCTTCAGACTCATCCTTTGTGACTTTACATGGAACACTGTCATTCTCCTGTAGGATGGTCTCAGATGCATGGCAGCTCTCCACAGCCTCTCACTGGCTGAGATTACAGACATGATCCACCACTTCTGGCTTGTATGGTGTTGGGTTCTGAAGAGGGAAGGTTGCCTGTAGATGAGTCTATCCTCTTCCTCGTGAAGGCAACAGACATGTAGGGACTCAAAGCCGACATACTGTGATTACTGAGGTAGTAAGCCTTAAGACTAAGGTTGGGGATTCTTGATATGAAGGTCTCACAAATAGACACAGAGATCCCAATTCAAACATCCAATGAGATTGTTTTATAGAGAAATTCCACAGCTGTATGCTTGCTGCTTCCCTCAGGGGTTCTGTAGTCTATCAGTGAAACCAAGAAACACATTTCCTGTGCCAGATCTTTCTCTGCACAGTTGAGGGTGATCACAAGTTATGACTGATGCTGCCTAAACTACTGTGGAGTGTTGGTCTCTTCCCAGTGACTGACAAACTCAAACAGCTGGAAGCAGCTCTGTGTTCATGTCATCACACTAAGCAGGATTCCGAGCTGCATCTCAGCTTCCTGTAGAGCAGCGAAGTCGATGGGGGTGGGGTGCACCACAGCACTCATTCGCTTTTCCTGATCTTTGGATCCAGGATACGGAAATTTAGAAAAGTAATTGAGCTGGGTTGTGCATACCTTTTATCCTAGCACTTGGAAGGCAGAATCAGGTGAATCTCTGAGTTGGAAGCCAATCTGATGTACACAGCAGTTTCCAGGAAACAACAATAACAACAACAAAAAAAGAATCTTAAATTTTTTCTACCAAAGAGAGTCAGGAGTATATTATAAAAACCAAGATCATTTGAATTTCAAGAAATTCAAGTAACAAATTTCTGCTTAAAAGCAAAAACAAGCCCCAGCCTCACTGCCTTTCTGAGCGACTTGGGTCCTTCCGAGTGTGTGGGGGTGCAGCTGTCATCTGCCATCATGTCACTCTTTACGTGGCTTCTGTTTGCTTGTGCTGGAGTCCTGGGCTGAGACCCAGGGCCTTCATGCTGCTAGGCAAGCGCTTTCCCAGGAGCTGTAACCACAGCTCTTTAAAATAGCTTTTGTTGGGACTTCCAAGTACAAGTGGTTAAGTTCGCTTTAAAAAGAAACTGTGTTGTGCTCCCAGCCAGAGGCAAGAGACAGTCTAAAATGTCCTCGAGGAATTCTGCCCAAGCACTTCCTCTAGGTGGTAGGCTTGTGATGTTCTGCTTTTTTGTCCTGTTACTTTCTGTTCACCCCTGATCTTCCCCTCACTGTTGTCTACCCTGCTCTGTGACCCCAGATGCTGTGGCCTTTATAGACCACAGGGCCAGTTCTTCTGACTTCTGGCTGCTGATTGGGTGTGTGTGTGTGTGTGTGTGTGTGTGTGTGTGTGTGTGTGTGTGTGTATGTGTGATGTGTGGTGTGTGTGGATGGGTGTGAAGTGTGATGACTGTATATGTGTGTGTGTGGTGTATGTGTTGGATGTGTGGTGAGTGTGTGTGTGTGTGATGTGTGGTGAATGTGTATGTGTGTGTGTGATGTGTGGTGTGTGGTTATATATGATGATGTGTGGTGAGTGTGTGTGTGTGTGTTGAAGAGAGAGATATGTGTGTGGGTGTGTGATGTGTATGAGAGAGAGATGTGTGGTGTGGGGGGGTGATATGTGGTAAATGTGTATGTGTGTGTATGTGTGTATGTGTGCAGTGCGTGTATAATGTGTGGTAAATGTGTGTGTGTGTGTGTGTGTGTGTGTGTGTGTGTGGTGTATGTGTGTATAATGTGTGGTAAATGTGTGTGTGTGTGTGTGTGTGTGTGTGTGTGTGGTGTATGTGTATATAATGTGTGGTAAATGTGTGTGTGTGTGTGTGTGTGTGTGTGTGTGTGTGTGGTGTATGTGTGTATATGTCTGTGTCTCTGGAAGAGATCAGAAGGAGGGAGGAAACAGTCCCAGGAAGGAGAGGTCAGATGCTCCTGCAGCCCCTGTATTCCCAGCAGCTTGAGGACAACTCATGAATGGACATCCCTGCTCTCTCCTTTCTGCTTTGTAGATTTTCTTCAGTACACACATAATAAATTGTGTCATCTCTAAAGTCCCAAAAATCATAATCTAGTCCAAATCTTACTTACCTCTGAGTTCTGTTCCTTCCTGCGGGGCAGACTAGAGAAAGCATCAGGGATGCTGGGAAGGAGATTGGGAGGGTGAGGTGTGTCCATGAGTCTATGTTCTGTTAAGCATACTTGAACTTTGAACATTAGACACTGGGCCTATTCTACCTTGGCTGAAAATATCTCAAGTGATAAGATGGTAACTTCCTAATAACTATAAGTAGAATTATATACTTCTTAAGGATAAAAGATACCTATGAATTTCATTAATTGCATAAAAAGTAGTTAGGTTTTTTTTCTTTTAAGTTTGAAAGTCTAGACTAAAACCAAACATAAACAATATTCTAGTTATACTACATAATAATTTTGTCTTTGAACAAAAGGGTAAAAAATCTACACACAATACTAATGTTTATTTAATATCTAGGTGGAGATGGAAAGAAATTTAAAAAATGAAAAAGTGAGAGAAGAAAATAGTGAAAAAGACTGATAGATTAGCTATGTAACTTTGTGTCTTTCCTGCTTTCAAATTCCTAGGCTCAATCTTTTTGCCTCAGCCTCCAGAGCAGCCCCAAGTCCAGGTTCATACCACTGTACCTAGTTTATACTTACTAAATTGAAACCTTTAGTTCATGAAATACAAAAACACCATGAACAAGACACAAGGGCAAATGACAAACTGAGACACAGAGTTTCTAAACAGGGCACAGGAACAATGTCCTTAACCTACTAAGCTTCTGGAAATCAATTTAAAATGAACTTAATAATAGTCAACCAGCCAGAACCAGAAGAGTGAATTTAAAGAATAAGAACATGAACAAACTTCCTCTTGATGCACTCAAAATATGGCAAAAAGGTGATAGTGTCCAGTGTTGCATGGAGGACAGTTGCTCTGGAAGGTGGTTTGTATCTTTCAAGTGTGCATGCCTACTGGCTCAGAAATTCCACCACTGGTGTATCGTGGGAGATGGGTTTGAGGATATGCACACTGAATGCATCTCAGGATTATAATGACAAAATGTGGAACTCTCAGAATCAGGTTCAAGTAGGACTGTGCACAAGGTGTACGCAGCTCCAAGGGGGTGGCACAGGACTGGAGACTACAGGAAACTAGTCCCAGTATATCTGTCTAACCATGGCAGGAGCATTCGACATTCCACGCACAGTGTGTACTGGGGACAGAGGAGAAGCAAGCTGTGGAATTGGAGTAACCCAGCTAGCCGCCCCTGCCCCGGGCCCGTGACCCTCCCAACAGAGACGTCTTAATGTATGAAAACCACTATAAACACAAGCACTTACCTTGTCATACTGAATATGCAGCCCGAGGTCATCTGCACAAAGCACTTAGTCCATTCCCTCACTCAGAACTACACATCAGCTTGTTATTATGTTTTAAAAAGAAGGCTATAAAGTGCTCAGGGAAACAGATCGGCAGAACACACACTAGAACTCTGGGTTTCGGGCTGGGGGTGGGGGTGGGGTTTTCTGCAAGGAATGTAAATTATACTTAGGGAGGTTATCAGGAGTCTTGGGAAAACAGCTGAAACCCATCTTTCTAGGAAGAAGAGGAAGGGGAGCCACCCCCACACTCTAGGAACCAGCTCCCCAGCCCCAGGGCCAGCTGCATGGTGGAGGAGGGCCTCTCCCAGCCTGCTGCCAGGGTCACGGGGCAGGGCTAAGCTTGTGCAGGCTGCACACTGCTCCATTGTCTGAGAAACACACCCCACTGGAATCAATGAGAAACAGATGGCCAGGACCGTTCTTGCTCCACACACCTCCAATGTCAGCCTGCTCACAGCCTCTAGGGCCAGCCAGACATCTGCTTTTCATTTTACAGACAGAGAAGAGCCACAGAGGAAAGGGTGAGGGAAGCTATAGTTTCCAGGCTGTCAAGGGAGTTGATGCAATGGTACCTCAGTTCCCACCCCGACTCTGGAAGGCAAGACCATCCAACCCAGCAAGATGCCTGCAGCCTGCAGCTTACCTCCCCTCCCCCTGGCTCCAGCAAATCCCTGCCCGAATCTGTGGGTTGCACCCACCCCCACCCCCATACCTGGCTCTCAGGGCCAGTAGCAGAAGAGTTCAAATGGGGTTTTTCAGTTTGCATTGTGAGAAGAAACCCTGTGGTCCGTCGCAGCAGAAAACTATCCCAGATAGGTTGGCCGACAAGAATGTGGGTCTGGTGGCCACTCACAAGGGGTCATTGCAAACACTGACAGGGGCAGCCATTGGGTCAGAACAAGGCATACGGTCACACATTGGGTATAAGGATGGGCATTGGAGTGTCTGGGTCTTATTCAAGTTCTCCTCTTAATTACTGTTACCTTAGGGCAACTGCCTAAGACCTCTTAGCCTCTGGTTCCTTATCACGTAGCTGAGCATGAAGTTACTGTCATGAAGGCAACCAACACTGTGGGGGCCAACCCACCAGGGTGGGCTCACATGGCTACTACACAAGAACCCTCCTTAAAGGCCAACTAGTAATGGAATGTCAGTTCCCCTTGTCTTTTATCTTTCTTCAACTTAGCATCATTTGACATCATGTCATGTTTTTGTGTATATTTTCCATAACCCCAAAGGGCATAGGCTCTGTTTGAGGGCAGTCTCTGCCTGTGTACCACCTGTGGATCCCACCTACAGCCACCGTCTCTATAGATTGTGACTTGTGTTGTCTCCAGATCAATGTGGAGCATTGTGTATGGTCACTGTGTGGTGGCCCCTAGGCCCACCATTCTCCTCCACCAGGCACTGTGCAGGAGTGGGAAAAGGTGTCTTGGTCCAAACAGTGGCTTGCATATCACTCCAGGGGAGAAGCGCCACCCCAGAACCCTAAGAAGAGACAGAGGAGGAAAGGCAAACCCAGAGAAGAAGCTTCCCATAAGGAGAGGGTGACAGTCCCCAAGGAAAGGCAAACGACTGTGGCTGTAAACTGAGAAGACAACAAAGAGGAGGCAGAGGTCTCTGTCTCCAGGAAGGAGACAGGCTGACCGGCCTTGAGATGTGGAGTCAGAAAGGGGAAGACATTGCATCGTGGGAGTCTTGGAAAACAAGAAGTTTAAATTTACTCACAACTGACAGTGACGTACGTATGTATGTACGTGCAAGGGAAGAAGAGAGCAGGGCATGGCAGGTGTGTGGGAAGGAGATTTTCCAAGCATGGGACATCAAGGCAGGTCCCAGTCAGTGAAGATGAGCCTGCCCAGCAGCCTAGTTGCCTGTCTCACGGTGTTGACACAAGCAATACACTGGTGCCTCTTGCCTCTTACTCTTTGCTCTGCTCAAGCTGTCTCGGGCATCAGTGACAGGGACATCTTTCAGAAGTAGAAGTATTGCTTCACTAAGTGCCCTGCTCCTGTCCTCTTAGAGTCCTTCAGTCATCTTCTTTTGTTGGGGACATCAAATCTGAGCCTTCCAGACCACTCTCCACTCACCTTTACTGAACACAGATGCACATTCCAGTTCCAGTATATTTAAACGTCCCTTCAACTGCCCGATGACTGATCTGTAGAGAGCAGGATGACTCCCGAGCAGCCGGCACCCCTGAGTGGGCAGAGAAAAAAGCCATGTAGAGGGCTAGAAAAGGAAGGCGTGTTGAAAGCCGTGAGACTCAAAGGTGCCTGGGAAGTGAGATTGGCCAAGCAGGAGGGGAGGAGACTCAGTTGGCCCCTGGTGTGTGGTGTAGAAAATCACCAATAGCAGACTTAGAGGGTAAGAAGGTACCATGGAAAGGTGATGGGAGGAGCGCTCGGAGGTCAATGGGGACACAGCTGTACATTGAGTATTTAGCTGCCATCTGACCCCTTCCTGAGCCGACCAGAATACCCTCTCTCCCCCGAATTCCCCAACCTGCCAGCGGTTCTGTGCACCAGAGCTGTCATCATCCTTAGTGCTACCCACTGTCTCTCCAGATGCCTACACTCTCCTCTCTTAGTCAAGGCTCACCCACCTCACTCTGGGAAGATGGCTAGGAACCTTCAGTTAGCCTTCCTGCTTCCTAACCTGCCCAATTGCGTCCACAAGGTCTATCCATGGAGAAGGGAACCAACATACATTAACCCACAACTGCTTTCAAAAATAATTTCTAGTGTTTTGAGTCAGTACAGAATTACCTATTAAAAATAACTTCTCTTGGTCTTATGGTGCCCCTCTGACAAAACACTGAAGTGTAATTTGGTAAACAACAGAATTCCTCGCAGATAGGCTGGAAACAGTGGGTGAAGGCTGCTCTCTGCTTCCAAGATGGTACCTTGACAGCTGCATCCTCTGAAGGGAGGGAACACTGTCCTCACTGGCCAAAGAAAAACTCCCTTTTCAAGCCCTGGTATTTGTGTGCTTACATGTGCATTAGTGTGTGTGGAAGTCAGGGGTGACAGCAGGTAGGATTCAGTGTGAATGGGAGTGACACCAGGCACCTGCCTATTCACTTTCCCAGGTGACACCTCTACTGAGGTCATACTGAATGGGGGGTGCAGCCTGAGAAAGCAGAGAGATGTCTTTCTTATTTTATAAAAAAAAAATGTATAACTTTGAGTATCTGCCAAAAATGTGTGGTGTGTGTGTAAGCATTTATGTGTGTATGAGTCTCTCTGTGTGTAAGTGCATGTGTGTGAATGTGTGTGTGTATAAAATGTATATATGTGTGTGGGAGTGTATGTATGTGCATACATGTGTTAGTATGTGTGTATATATGCATGTGTGTGTATATATATGTATGTGACTGGTTGCTTGATTTGCTGTGACTAAGAGTATCCCCAGCTACCAAGAGGAATTAATAAACCCACTGCTTCTCTCTTGCCCACAGTTGTCAGGGAATGACTTATGCAGAATATTCTACCTGGAATTAATTCCTAGGAGTTTATATATCTGAAGTGATCATGTATCACTGACCAAAATAATAAACCTGAATATACAGACATCTGGTTGACAATGTGATGTCCTAAGACGTAAAACAAATTTTGATGAAATAGTTAGATGCCTAAATTTCACTTGTATCCAGAACAAGCACTCTTTCAGAATCTGTATTTATACATGGAGTTGGTCACAGGATCACATAAATCACAGGGGAATTTGGAGCAGATGTTGTCGAGTAGCGGGGATTCTGTTGGGATTGCATTTTAATGAAAAAATGACACAGAGCAGACTTCTACATGCTTCATGGATAGAGCAGCATAACTACTTGAAAGGAATATTTATATTCCAGATAGGCTGATTTTTAATCAACAAATGTGATTACTTTCTTGCTGGTCCAGGATAAGCCAGATGGCAGAGTATGTAGGCATTGTGAGCGGAGGGGAGGGCCATGAGAAGGCTGTACAGTGCCCCATCTGTCATGTGGTCCTTTCTGCTCTGGCTGGCAACTGAGACCTTTCCTGAGGCCCTCCCCAGAGTGGGATAAACATGAGCTGACCTGAAACCCCAGTCACAGAGTCTGTTCTCTGGCAGAGTCCATGAAGACATGCTCAGCAGGATCCTCCGCACTGCTGTTTACTCCACTGAGTGTGCTTTGTCTGAAGTCATTGTTTTGATCTTTATTTGGAAGAATGTTCCAGGCGTTCTTTCCTAGGGAGGAAGAACGCTCCTCTGAAGACGAATGTCTGCATGGCTGAGATAAAGTGAGTGATGTCTGTTCCATGTGGCCTCTGGCTTCCCTGCTGTCATCTCCACACAGTACACCCACTTCATATGACCAAGTGGAACAAGGTGGAACCATAGGCCAGTGTCTCCTCTCTTTGTAACTTGGCAGTGTTTAATGACATGGGAGGTCTGGTGGGTAAACGGATTAGAAGATGTCTTAAGCCAACAATGACTCGATTTTCTGGCACAAAGACCATGTTGTTTAACTCTGCTGTGAAATGAGTCTAGGTGCTCTGCTGAGGGAAATCACCCTTCTGGGCTGGGTAACTGCAACTGCAGGCTAACAGAAGAGGGACTGTATCAACCACTTCCTGAGTGCAGAGCAGGTGGGAGGCCAGGGAGAGGCCCAACAAGCTTCTTTATCTTGCTCCTGAGTGCAAGAAGCCTCCCCCACTAGCATCCTTCCGCATGAGAACCCCTCAAGTCCTTGCATGAGAGACCCCTCAAGTCCTTCCATGAGAGACCCCTCAAGTCCTTCCATGAGAGACCCCTCAAGTCCTTCCATGAGAGACCCCTCAAGTCCTTCCATGAGAGACACCTCTCCATGAGAGACCCCTCAAGTCCTTGCATGAGAGACACCTCAAGTCCTTGCATGAGAGACCCCTCAAGTCCTTCCATGAGAGACCCCTCAAGTCCTTCCATGAGAGACACCTCAAGTCCTTGCATGAGAGACACCTCAAGTCCTTCCATGAGAGACCCCTCAAGTCCTTGCATGAGAGACACCTCAAGCAGCATTTTTTTCAGTCTGGCACAGTGAATGGTAGTCAACAAAAACAATAAAAGTGTCCTCAACCTGAAAAATCACTTTCTGATTGCAGTAATTACAAAGATCAACCTTTAGACTGACTTATGCAGAATACTGATGCGTCCCTGGCTTTCCATGATCCCAAATATCAAGTAAATGCTGTTTCACACTCATTTATGTGCTAGGCTTGGTGCTCTGGGATAGGCTTGTGATAGTGTTTTTACTAGCATAGTGTAGTATTCAGAAAGAAGTTTGAATCACAAAAAGACATAGACTAGGGGACATACAGCAAAGCATTAGCCATGGCGTTGCTAAAGTTTCTTCCTGCAGGGAGATATAAATAATGTCTACCTTCCTCCTATGTTCCAAAGACAAACCAAAGCACCATTCAACACTGGTTCACTCTGGGGGAAACAATGAGTGTGTTAGGTTTACTTACAGAGTAATGGGAGGAGCTGCCGACAGCAGAGTGAATTGTCTCTAAGCGGCCACACCAGAAGGGAAGATCTGCACCCCACATGGCTGACGACTCTCCCAGAGCTGTGGAGATAGAGATCCCTCCTCTGATCCTTCCCCATATCCTCTAGCCCTTCTCAGATGCCAAGGCCACAAGCAACCAGGGTAGAACTACATGCAAAGGGTTGAGAGGAAACTCAGGTGAGGGTCCCCTGACCCTACCTGCCTCTTCCAAGAGTCATCCAGCCCAGCTGTGACGATCTCTGGTGAGCAGACTCAGCTGAACTCCAAAGATGGCAGAAGTTAGGCTATGAGGATAGCTCTGTACAAGATGAGGCTTTTGGGTAATTGGATAATAAACAACATTTACATTTTTATAGTATTTCAAACTTAGAGATGTTCTTACTGAAGATCTAACACAGGCTACCAGGAAAAAGCTTTCCGAACCATGAACCGCCTAGAGCTAACAAGGGGTGTATGCTATTTGTTGCCATAACTACACAGATCATTACAGACTGGTCACTCACTCTACCTAGAAGCCCTGAGATGTCTTCATAGCTGCAGTACAGGAACCAGGTGGACAACCTGTGAGCAACTCAAGGTTCAAGTCCTAAAGAAAACATGTCACCATCTAAGTTCTTTACATAATCCTTATGTATGTGAAAACAAAATTTGTGTGAATTAATCAGCATGAAACCAAGTTGCTGAGGTCTGAATGCATACCCCCTCCCCCTACAGCATGATAGCATTAAGAAGTAGGGCCTTTGGTGGGTGTTTAGATCATGACTGTGGAGCTCTTGTGAATGGGAGAGGAGGCTCATATGAGGTCATGGTGAAAAGGCTTCACTCTGAACCAGGAACCAGTTGATTATTGGGTACCACATCTGCCAGTCCCTTGATCTTGGAAATCCCAGCTTCCAGAACTTCAAGAAATAAATCACTGTTGTTTATAAACCACAGACTTTATAGTGTTTCATTAGAGCATTCTGAATGGACTAACACAGCCCTTCCGTTTTCCACCAGAAAACTGCATCACGCAATTGCTTTTGATCTTTTCTCCTGGGCCAAGTTTAGTCAAGAGACATAAACTTCAGGTAATTCCTCCTGAGCCACAGTATACTGAGGACATGTGCTCCTGGAACACTGGGGTTTTTGATGAATAGCATGGGAGCCACATCACCAGTGAGATGTGACCAAGGACTTAGCTTTTCATAAGCACTGATCACATTACCTGAGTATTTTTGAATTTCACATAAGGCTTCATTTCTCTGAAAAGTGTTTCTGTCTTAAAATACTTGCATAACCCACAAGTAAAACAATAATAAAGATGAAATATTTGGTGAGTTAGGCATATTCCTAGCTTATTGCAGGGAAAAGACGTGGAGATTTATTTCTAAATGAAATTCGATATTGTCTTGAGTTATGGATGCATCCTAATGACATGAGACAGTTTGAGATGTATGCATGGCCTGGGAAAACCAACTGCACGATTACTATGATATTCAAGGCACAAACTACATGAATGCTATTTTTGTCTTGCCGTCCCCCAGTGGAAAATCCTGGCTTTGAACTTGGACCTGTCAAAGTCCACCTCTATGTCATGTTTTGATTGTCTCAGCATAAATTCTCTTCGTATGTTTGCTAAACAGGATGGCATTGCCATGGATACTTTCCACTGCCCCATAACTTCCCTCACATATTCTGGCACTTTCTTTCAAAGCTACCACATATGATAGCAATTGAACATATTAGCATGTCATTTGTTTCCAACATGGATGGGAAATCCAGAGAAATATGCTTTAAAAGGAGAAGACATATAATGGGAGGGCTGGGACACACAATTTATCTTAGAAAATGTTTG
This sequence comes from Onychomys torridus, assembly GCF_903995425.1. Lineage (NCBI taxonomy): Eukaryota > Metazoa > Chordata > Mammalia > Rodentia > Cricetidae > Onychomys > Onychomys torridus. The sequence continues at coordinate 129,537,950 of NC_050447.1, read as the reverse complement.
GGGAGTGGCTTTCTGAGCTTATGTGGAACCCTCTGTGCAAAGGGACACACTTAGTGCTGACAGACACCAGGGGGTGGGGAGGTAGGAGACTGGCGCACAGTGAAAGAAGACAGCTTTCCCTGACGCTTGATAATGGGCAATAAGAACCAACAACCCCTGGGACTCTAAAGGTGTCACACCCACGGACCACTGCTCAGCCTTCAGCTTCCTCACACACCTGTGCTGGGTGGGGTGAGACCTGCCCCCCCCCCCCAGTCAGTCAGTGTGGGCCACTGACATGTCTGCTTGTGTGTTTGGCTGACTGCAGAGGATGGTGGGTGTATCTCTCCCCAGATGGACACTTCTTGCTAGGCTGTGACAGGCCAGGGGCAGGGGAATACGACTCCACAAAGACAAAGCTGCTGCAACTACACACCCTGCTCTCGGACTCCACTACTGAGCCAAAGTCAATGACACCATGTCCTGCTCACTGCCTTGTCCAGTCTCTGACTTTGTCTAGTCTACTCGTCCTCACTGCACGCAAATACGTCCTTTCAAAACCACAGCTCATAGACATGGCTTTGTTCTGCACAAACACTGTCAGTGCACCCCTACACAGACACACACACAGACACACACTCACAGACACACACACAGACATATACACTCACAGACACAGACACACACACACACACACATACACTCACAGACACACGCACAGACACACACACACATAGACACATACAGACACTCACAGACACACACTCACACACACACAGACACACACACAGACACACACACAGACACACACATACACTCAGACACATACACACACAGAGACACACACACATAGACACACACACAGACATACACACTCACAGACACAGACACACAGACACTCACACACATAGACACACACAGACACACACACTCACAAACACACACACACACTCACAAACACACACACACAGACACACACACTCACAGATATAACACACTCACAGACACACACACACACACACACACACACACACACACACACACCAGGACAGAATCCCAAACCCCTCGTGTGGCCCTCGAAGCCCTATGTGGTCCTCTTCTGCCCATTGCTAGGTCGACCCACCCCTTTGCATCATGATGGATTTAGTGGATAGCCATCCCAGCCTTAGCCTGGAAGTTCCAACCCCCATTGAGGCTTCGGTTATGGTCACACCCACAAGGCAGGGCTGAGGGAGGAAGCTGAAGACCCAGGATGGAGAGGAGAGGCTTCTCTTGGTTCCAGGACCCTGGACCCTGGAGGTAGAAGGAGCAGAGTTCTCCAGAGAACACCGCCGGACTGCGGCATACCTTTGCCAGACCCTACAACCTATCCCTTCATTTGTAAGTTACCCCACAAAATAAACCTCCCTTTTAACTACGTGGAGTGGCCTTAATAATTTCACCAATAATGGATGAAGACTGTCAGGGCCCAGAGCATGCTTCCTGACCCCAATGACCCTTGAATCTGGGCCAGGGCCCCTGCCATGCTGCTGTGGCAGATCCATGTTTCTTTTCCTTGAGGTACTTTCCTCAGTTAGTGAGGAGACCCAAGTGAATCACCACAACCGAGGCAACAGCCCATGCCTGGGACACAGGTTCCGCAGGATGGAAAGGGACTTGGACTCTCTGTCTTGTCTTTAGCCTCATGAAGGCCTATATACAATGAGCGCCTAATAAATACCTTCATGATTGCAGCGTGTCATCTGATCTGACCGAGTCATGCAATCGCCGAAGCCTGTTCCCAGGAGTGGCTAGCATGTCCTTCCTTCTCTTTTTACACTCCACCTCTAAACGGCTGTTAATAACAAAATGCACACTTCGTTTTAAAGTTGATAAATCATGCTTTGACCAAAAACTGGAAAGAGCTACAGTGGTTTCATTTCCTTATCTCTCTCTGCCATCTTGTGTTAACAATGATTTTTGGATGATTTTCAACTGCTCTATTGGCAGGCTAAGACTACTGGGTGATGCCAGATTTCAGAGAATCTAAAGTGAGTCCAGGTCAGAAACAAAAAGGCTTAATTACAAGCTTCCTCCAACTGCGGTCTCCCAGAACCAGCTATCTGGCATTCCTGGACAGCCAGACAAGTGCAAAAACCAAATGCCAACCAATGGTTCCAAAGTCCTTCTCAGACACCCATGTCACTTCCATCCCATCCCCTAAAGCCGTGGCACAATGGTGGCATGACCAATGACATGAAGGCTGATGCCACACACGGCCACAAAGAACGTTACTGTAACATGAGCCCTGTGCCACACATCTACAATCCCAGCTCTGGCTGAGGCAGGACCAAGGCCCTTGTTAGTCTAACACTAGCCTGGATCTTATAACAGATTTGATGCTAACCTGGAGCTACATAGTGAGACCCTGGCTCAAAACCCCAGATAATTAAAACTCAAAGTGCTATTCATTGCAGCTGCATCACTGTGACCAGTAGACACAACCCCATGGAGGCAAGACTCATTTTGTGCCTGTGTTTGGAAATGTTAATCCACTGGAATGAGAAGCACTGACAGCAGGGTTGTACTTGACAGCAGGAGAGGTTGGTGGCTTCCCAGGGTGTAAAGAGGAACCTGGACTTAAATTATACCCTTGACACAGCTGCACCCAGACATCTGATTCATTCTACTGCCTCCAAGAAAAGTGCCAACAGCTAAGGGTGATATTGGCCTATGTAAAGAGATCCATCTTCAAGACCTGAGCCTGTGGGGGCATTATACACTGAAACTATAGCAACCATAGCATAGTGTTGTTGTGAACAGCCTTGGTTTATACTAACACACAAGGGGGATCCTAGGATGTCTCATTGCAAAATCTGCCTGGCAGACAACCACACTATAGGACAAGGATTCTTGTTTCAGGACAGGAAATAGCAAGTGTTGCTCTTTTCCCATATCCATTCACAGAACATCCGAGGATGAGGGTGAGTCAGTAATCCATCTCTTGATATAAATTAAACTCGGCAATACACAGTGAATTGTCTAAGTTCTCAGAGCAAGATGATAGGAGGGCCAACCTAAAGAATAACCAGTGCACACGCCTTTAATCCCAGCACTCAGGAGGCAGAGGCAGGTGGATCTCTGAATTTGAGGCAGGCCTGGTCTACAGAATGAATTCCAGGACAGCCATGGATACACATAGAAACTCTATCTCAAGAAACCAAAAATTAAAAAAAAGAGAGAAAAAGAAAAGAAAGAATAGCCAGTTCATTAAAAGGGGTTTTACAAAATGCCTTGGGAGAGGGATCATCTACATTAAAAATCACACCATAAAGTTTGTGGAAAACATAATAATGTAACAAGTCTTTCTCTGTCCCACCAGCCAGATCTCAAATAACAACACAGAGACTTATTATTAAAAATTCGGCCTTACTTTAGGCTTGTTCTCAACTAGCTCTTATAACTTAAATTAACCCATTTATATTAATTAATCTACACTCATGTGGTGTTAACTCATCTCTGTACTGACCATTCTGCTTCATCTAAATCTACCTGTCAACTCTGCCTTTCTTCTTCCCAGAGTTCTCTCTCTGCCCGGAAGTCCTGCCTATACCTCCTGCCTAGCTATTGGCTATTTAGCTTTTTATTACACTAATAATAAAAAATACATCTTTATACAGTATACAAATATCCCATAACATTTCCCCCTTTTGACTAAATAAAAAGGAAAGGTTTTAACACTAATATAGTAAAATTATATGTTCTTATTGAACAATTTTCAATTAAGAATTACATTCACAATGTCCAGTACATTTGTATCTGGCAAATTTGGAGAAATTATTATCTATCTTATCTTGATGAGTTCAAAGTTTTATACCTAAATCATTTTCTATAATAATTTGTATTACCATCACATCTTTTCTGACCTTAGAACATCTTCTTAGATAAACAACTTAGTCTCAACCATATAAACTACATCTCTTATGTGAGTTTCTTTTCTGAATTTGATAACAAGGAACACTGTAACTATAACTATCCAATCTTCAACCCCATCAAAGACCTGGGAAGTATATATTAACTGAGTAAATAGGAAGTACAGAGCAAACAACTTCCAAAACTATAGAAATGATAGAATCAGCTGCCTAAATAGTCACCCAAGTTTCCACTGTAACATTGGAGCATCTATCTTTGGTTTACAGTTCTAGACGGTCTGACAGACTTTTCTGTGAAGCAGGAATTTTGAAGGACTTTCTCACCTTGTCTTGGCAAAGTTCAGCAGTTGATTTCTTTTGTGTCTTGCTTTTCCAATTTGGATAATATATTGTCAGCAGTTGAGGCAAGGGCAGCTTCTTGCCCAGTGGTTAAATTTTGCCACAAAGAAAGTGAACTCCATTTCTTCGATGCCCATCATCTTCTCTGAGTAGATTGGTGCTGACAGGAGCAGATGTGTCTTACTGTCATGAAAAGAATTGGTATTAAAATATTTTAAGTGCCATATTTTGTAGATCTCTGACATGTTTGAAGACCATCTGTCTATTTAAAATATATCTCTGGACTTTAAAACATATCTAACATGGCCACAAATTTGATTGTTATAGATGACTAACTACTAACCTACATTTCTTAATTATCTTAAACAGTTTTTAATAATATCCTTTAAGGACTAGAACTTTACATTTTAAAATGAGCTACATAGGTGCAGTACCTTAAACAAGAAGGGAAACATATATACAGTATGTTAAAACAAAATAACCTTAAATTTGTATCAACATACAAAAATATCTTAAATAAGAGTAGAAACATATATACAGTGTGTTGTGAAAATTACTAAACTATATAAAGCTGTGTTACATTTGTTTATGTTGCATTTGTTTGATTATATGTGTTGCGTTTGTTTTGCCTTCTCTGCCTAAAGTACCTGATTGGTCCAATAAAAAGCTGAATGGCCAATAGTTATGCAGGAGAGGGATGGGCAAACAGAGAAATAAGTAGGAAGAGATATCTAGGCTTGGGGGAGGAATGAGAGAATAAGGAGGAGAGAATGAAGGAAACATCTGAGGCTATTGGCCAGGCAGCTACCAGCCAGCCACTCAAAAGAAGCAGTGAAAGTAAGATGTACAGAAGGAAAGAAAAGCAAAAAGCCCAGAGGCAAAGTGTAGATAAAGAGAAACAGGTTAATTTAAATTACAAGAACTAGCAAGAAACGAGTCTAAGCTAGGCTGAGCATTCATAACTGATATTAAGTCTCTGTGTCATGATTTGGGAGCTGGTTTGTGGCCCAAAAGAAAAAGCCTAGTACAACAGTATAACAAGAAATAACCTTCAATTTGTATCAATATACAAAAATTCATACCATTGTAAAATATTTAAGAATAGTTGCTTTTTAGTTTAAAAGTAGATTCAGTAATCTACCCTTTTATCCTAGCACTCCTGTACCCCCTTTTCTTTTCAGAAGGAGACCCCTGAATCTAACCTCCTTTGCTTGTTTTCTTCCCTGATCATGACCAATAACAACCAACCCCCCAAACGATGATAAACACCCATAATCCACTGAATGACCAAAAACCACCCACCCTACCTCTTGTGAATGTGGTATCATGTTCTCTAGAGTGCTCCCTGATGTCTGGGGGTAACAGCATATTTAGGGGATCCTGAGAAAGTTGAGATAATGGTCAAGTCCTGGAAGAGCTAGCTGTTATCCAGTCTCAGTATGACATGAAAGTGCAGAACTTATCAGAAGTCCTGGCTGGAGTAGTCTGTGAGGCTGGACCATCTCAGCTATCCATCTTGAATTATCTTGAGCAGTTTGTAGTCCAAAAGTGATCTTTGGGTGGTGTTTGTCAGCTTAGTGGCATTACCATCATCCAAGTGGATTCATCATTGTAGGGCCCCAACATCCTTTTGGAGACTTCATAGGTTGCTATTATAAATGGTCATCATTCATTGCAGAAAACTTGAACATTTTAAATGTAATATGAAGCATATCTCAGAGAGGTTAAAAGACCATATCCATTAAATACATCTGGGGTACACAAGCTTAATTCCCAGCTACCTGGTTCAGACTCAAGCCCAAAAATCACATACAGGAAACTAGATGGAGCCTATTTCTAAAATTAGTTACTGCTCTATATGACTATTAATATCACAACAGAAAGTTAAATATATATAGTTATTAATTTTATAAATTTTGAGATAATATTTATATTTTAAGAAAAGTTTTAAAGAGTCAAAATAAAACCAAAGGATTATGATATTAGTGACAGCAGAATAGTCCCTTAATTTTGGTTTTTCTTCAGTCCCATTCCAGGTAGCTCTTCTGACATGAGACAGAGATTTTTTATTTTCTTTTAACAAGCATTCTTGGTTTTAGAGAAAGAGAGATCCACACTCCAACTCCAAAGCCAGATTTAATTTTTAATTTAATTGGGACTACAAAAAAGACCATTTGCCTTGTATGTCTGTAGAGAAGAGCAGAAACAAAAATTTGGAAAGATTTATGAAATTTTATCATATCAGAAATGTGATATACCAATAGGCCAATTTACTTGAGACATTTTCTCTGAATGATTCTCTCTTCTTCATATGTCTCATTTGTCCAGTGGCCTTCAGATTCCTTAGTTGATTGCTTTTATTCTACTGGGAAGACAAAAATCCCTGCCCCAACCCTGACTTTGGGGAGTTTCTATTTTTTTGGCAGGTTATATCTGATCAAATGACAGCTATTTGTTAGTCTTTTAGGGTAGTTTAGATAGAATTATACAGTGTCTGATGAACTGTCAACTCTCCTAATCAATAGATTCTCCTGTTTGAATCTAATCTTTATCAATTTTGATGGTATCCATAGTTTTTCATCTCCTGTGGAAACAAAAGCAAAACCTCTTCCCCAATGTAACACATATCCTGGTTTCCATTATGAGGTCAACACATCTTTAAAATATACAGGCTGATTTAATTCTGTAGTTTTTTTCTATTATCCAATGTCTCTCTGCAGCTGTCATTCCTTTCTCATTAACATTGAGAAAATTTAAAGTTAATAAAATATTCTGTAATCTATCTATAGGGATCTTTATTACCCCTTTCTGTTTATTAAGCATATCTTTTAAAGTGCAATTAGACCTTTCTATAACTGCTTGTCCTGTAGGATTGTGTGGTATACCTGTAATATGCTTTATGTTGTAATATGAAAAAAACTGTTTCATTTTACTAGAGACATGCTGGAGCATTGTCAGTCTTAATTTGTATAGATATTCCCATAATGGCCATAACTTCTAATAGATGTGTAATTACAGAATCAGCCTTTTCATAACTCAAAGCAGTTGTCCATTGAAATCCTGAATATGATTTATGGCATGGTACACATACTTTAATTTTCCAAACTCTGCAAAATGAAACACATCCATTTGCCAAACTTCATTTCTTTGATTACCTTTTGGGTTACTTCCTGAAGATAATAAAGTAGGATATTTGTACACTATGTGAAGATGTATTGCTGTAATAAAAAGCTGAACAGCCAATAGCAATGCAGGAGGTATAGGTGGAACTTCTGGGCAGAGAGAGAGGAAGTCAGAGGGAAGAATCTAGGCATGCCAGTCACCAGCCAGATGTGGAGGAAGCAGAACATGCAGAAGGAGAGGTAACAGCCATGAGCCAAGTGGCAGGATGTAGCTTAATAGAAATGGGTTAATTTAAGGTATAGGAGCTAGTTAGGAATAAGCCTAAGCTATATTTAGTAAGAAGTCTCCATGTCATTATTTGGGAGCTGGCTGGCAGGACAGAAAGACTACTTACACCCTGTCTCAAACACTCGTGTGGGTATAACATCAACATCCCCAACACATTCAAATCCTTGCTGAGGATCCTGGTGTCCACTAATAGGTGGGATCACACTACTGAACCTAAATTTCTGCCTTGAAAGTTACTATCTCTTCCAATTTTACACTCAAATTAGGTTTCTAAGATAAAGAGGAAGTAGGGTAGTCTTTATCATCCCAGATGATGTCATTGGTACTGGGCTTCTATAAATAAAAGGGGGCTTCTATGTAATGGTAGAGATGGAGTGTAGCAGAGGAACCATTTTGGACAAGGGAAGGATAGTGCTTGCTAGTGCTTCTATGGGGATGGATCTGATCTGTGGCATGGACTTTTCTGAACAGACTTTCTATAGCTCTAGGATTCAAGCAGATCTGTTTCTGTAGTGCAGAAAGAGAGGAGAGCAATCCTGCTTTAGGAGGAGACCACAGGACTACATGCCAGCAGTGGTGGATAGAGAAGCAGGCATGCTGTGGCAGGGCTGTCCCTCTATGTGGAATCACCTCAGTCTCTGGTTCCCCTTCCAGCTCTCCCTGGCTTGCAGAGGTGCCGAGGAATCTGGGGAAAGCAAACACAGTTCCTTCTGGAATTAAAACCTCATTCTGGTGTTCCACCTCCACAGAAAGTTTGTAAATACAAGGTTCACCATAATCTAAAAATGACCAGAGTTTTTCCATGACAGAACCCCACAGGAGAAACATCAGAGGAGCTCTAGGGAGTGATGGATCCACATGGGTCTAAGTAGCTAGATTTACTACGTGGACATTAACATTCCCATTTATTCATTTGTCTATGGCCAGCACCATTCATTGTAAGGACCGTGGTTTCCTCCCTCATGTGTGATTCCTTTGTGTCTGTAGCAATGCAGATTCCTCTCTGGGTCCTGGACTGCATGTCTGTTTTTGTGCCAATAGCCAGCTGGAAGCTTTAGAAAGTAAATATATAGTAACTAAAACTTAGGGAAAACATGGATTGTTTTTACGATAGACAAATGAAGAGAAAGGTGACTGGGCTTCTCAAGAAGACACAAATGGCAAGAAAAAGGATGGTGGTAAAGCTGATGGGATGCACCAAGGATCCCTCCTGACAGGAGCTGTGGCTGGGAGCAGCAGCCAATGGCCAGCAAGCAGGAGGACCCAAGCAGATGGACCCGAAAGGAGGGGAGATGGAAGAGTGAGGCTTGAAAGCCTTTAACCATCAAACATGCCAAAGTGCAATCAGATGCTAGCAGAGAAGGATTCATCCATTGTGAAAACAGGCATTTTTCTCTACCTTTGCAACTTTTTCAGTGTTTTAATTCTTTCCTCCCCCACCTTCTTTCTTTTTGACTGTTCTATTTACTTGTTTTTGAGAGGGACTCTTGTCTTTTTATAAACCCAGGCTGGCCTGGATCTCACTAGGTAGGCCAGTCTGACCTTGCATCAAAGTATCACTGCACAAATCAAGTTTCCAGTACTAAAAGGAGCAGAGATGTGCAATAACAGTGTTACAGTAACCGACAGAATAAATACACAAGAAAGCAACCGAGATGGAGGAAACGTCAACAGCAGGATAAGCCAACAGACAATGGACACATAGCCCACGTTGCTTTTCCAAACAGCAAAGAATACATGTTTCCATGCATATGGAAATTTTATGCAGTTTGACCAAGCCAAGATTACAGAGTGCTTTCTTTTCTGATAAATCATCAAACTACCAATTTCTGTCTCATGCATAAAATTGTTTTTGCACCATTTCCCACAGTAGTTTGGGCTTCTGTATTCTGTCTAGGACTATTATGATCCTCCATGGCAGGGGTCAGGGATAGCCCTCCATGATGTTAGAGACACAGGCTTTTTCTGACACACAGGCTCGCATGTACACACACACACACACACACACACACACACACACACACACACACCTTAAAAAGTAAAAGAAACACATTTCCAGCAAATGCTATTTCTACCTGTATCATACCTAGCTCATAAAAGGCTGGGATTAAGTACCCCATCACATAGTGCTAGCCAGGAAGGCTCATAGTTCAAAACTGACACATGGTTTCCATTGGATGAATATTGCTTTTGCATAATCATGAAATTGAAAAATCCCAAGTCAAACACTGGAAGTCAGAGACTGTGTTCCTTTGGGATGAAGTGGAATCAGATAGGCCAGGGATAAAGGGGCAATTTCCAGTCAAGTGAACTCTGCATCTATTTGCTGCCTCTTAAGTTAAAATGAGTGGCTGTGTGGAAACTGAAGCATTAATAAGGACAGCCCCTATTTTATGTAGGATGTCCAAGTCTAAATCAAAGGCAAGTGTTGGAAGGCCAGATGTTCTTCCCATCACTGCATTTTAGTGTTTTCCTGGAAATGATCTCATCACAATAGCAGCGCTGTTGGCCAACTGAGCATGCTATTTATATCCTGAGCTCCTATGCTCAGGTTTGAAATGCACCAAATGGAATACACAGTTTGAATGTTGAGCTCATCCTGGAGAATCCTTTGGTTAGGGCTGTAATGTCTTAATTTTGACAACCTGTGTCATATTTACACATGTGGATGTATTATGACCTAGAGCTAAGGGATGGTTCTGAGTGACACCTCTATGTTAACCAACATGTGAAGTCAACTATTTCACTATTCAATTCTGCAAAGAAAAAAAAATGACTGCACCTAATTATCTCCTACAGATTAACATTGAAAGGGTCATTTATTGTCATAAACAATACCAATACTTAAAGGACAAAGGGCCAACAGAGGAGATATGATAGTGCCTTTTATCTGCAGTAATTTCTTGGTTTTCTTTTTATTGAACTTTATCGAGGTAAAGAGAGGCATCATGGAAAAGTTAACTTTTTTGAGAATAGCATAGATTTTTTTTATAGCGGTCTAATTTTGATTTTATACATTCATCTCACAAAAATCAAGAAAGCAAAACAAGAGTTACTAACACACATATCTATGTATACTTTTAATAATTTGTTGAGATGATGTAAAATTGAACATTTAGAGAGTGCCCTTTATTGTGTATCAGTATGAAGAAAATGAATGTATACACTGACAAAATCCACAGTGGCCATTTCCAGATACTTTCTATAGGCCAGGTCCCATGCTGACTGGTTTCCACGCTTCATCTTACTTTACTGGTCAGCTTTCTGTTACTGTGAGAAAGTACCTGAGGTCATCAACTTACCAAGGAGAAAGGTTGGTTGGAGCTCACACTTCCATGGTCCACTGACCTTGTTGCTTTTGAGCCTGTGGTAAGGCAGTGCATCATGATATGGAACAAAGAGGAAAGCCCTTCAATTCATAGCTAAGGGAGAAAGCAGAAGAGTCCCACATTCCCTCCCTCTCAAGGACACCCCATAAGGCTTTACCTCTTAATACCACCTGTCTCCAATAACAGTATACTGGAGACAGAGCCCATAACACAGGAGCTTTTCGGGGCCATTCCAGATCCAGACCCCAACTTCAGCAGAGAAGAGAAGGCACAGGTGGCCTCTCTCTTACCCAGTGAGGCGCTTGGGGAGTGTGACTGCTTAGTACAAAGCCCCTAGACTGTGTGAGGTAACAGCTCAGGGCTGGCCGGGCACATAGTGAGATGCCAGTCCAGAGGAAATGGAGGACATTTTCATAAGAGCAGAGAGCAAGCTGTGAGTCACGCCGTTCCCCAGTGGAGATGGGAACATCTGGGGAGCCCTGTTTGGGCCACCTCTGCCTTCGGCTGTCTCTGCTCTCCAGCCCAGCATCAGTCACCACGGTGTTGGGTGGCTCAGTCACCACCTTTCTCCTGTGCAAGGGGGGATTCGCCAGAAAGATTAAAGATTCCCAAACTTGCTTTCTGTTCTGAATTTAAACAATTCAAGTCGTGCGTGTTTCCCAACTCCATCCCCCGTCTGTGAGAACTGCTTGAAGCTGACACTTGCCTTCAATATGTAGAAATAAGTTAATTTCCTTATTTAAAACAAAACAAACAAACAAAAACAAAACAAAACCAAGAGCAACAATCTGTGACCAGCTTTTTCCACAGCAGCACGCCGTGGTGTCAGAACTTCAAGCTTCCATTGTGGATATGACTCAGAACTAGAGGGCCAGGCCAGCTTGGACCTTGAGATGTGCTGATGGATCCAGCTTGTTCAGCTACTTTCACAAGTCTGGGCCATTTAAGAAGCAAACGTGGGCTTCAGGACTGGAAACAGCTCGGAGCCTTGGGAGGTTTCGCAGTCTGCTCAATGGCGCCCACTCGTGGAGGTTCGCGCTGCGGCCATTGGTGGGAGCGGGCATTCCACCCGAAGTTCTGTGCGCCAGCAGATGGGGAAACTGAGGAAGAAATAACAAGAGTGGCTTCTTGGCACCCAGTCTGGTCCATGAGAGATGTTACCTTCTATAGAAAACTCTAGTTGCTCATCATAACCTATCTCTCATTTATTTGTGCTATGACAAGAAAGTGCAACCCACCATGACATCAATCTAAGGGAATAACACACAATGTCTGGGTAAAGTGTTAGCCCTTTTCAGTTCTGCATAATTTAATAGCCATTCAAATAAATGCTCGGGATCTCCTCTTCCACAACTATTTACTCAACCTTAGAAACAAACAATATTGTAGATAAGAACTATTTGACAAATATTTTAACTTCTTATTTAAGATGATGCTACATATCAAAACTCAAAATACAAAAATAATTTGACAAAATTTGCCAATAAATTTAAAATGAATCACAGGGGTAATGGGATTTGTTTAAAGGACAAGCAACCAGTTAAATGTGAGGACTGGGAGATGGGTCAACAGGTAGAATGCCTGCACAGCTGGATCCCCAGCACCCATTGAAAACCAGGCATAGTAGTGTGTGTCTGTAACCCCAGAAGCTGGGGACACGGTGTGTGTGGGTTCCAAGGACTTGCCAGCCAATCAGTGTAGCCCAAAGGATGAGCTCCAGATTCTGTGAGAGACTCTGCCTCAAAAAATAGTGTGGGAAGCAATAGAGGACACATGACATTGACTTCTGGATTCTACATGTGCATACTTGCACAGGTGGGCACACCAGTGTTTGCACATGTACATAAAACAAAAAAATATTTACTTGTGCTCAAATAGTTGATCACCTTGGGAAGATAAGTGCAAGGGGTGTCCCAGGTCTTGTCTTTCAAGTTGTCCACGTTCACAAAATAATGGGGCCACATGAAGGATACACATGAGCCATAGTTCTGAAGGAAGTTTAAATGCCTCACAAAAAGTCCTGAGGTTGTTTAGAGACAGGGTAGCAAACCTGCAACCAGCTAGGAGAACGGTGCGGAGCAAACAAACAGGACCTGAGGTGAACCGTACAAGGATAGGAAGGGCCTTTGAGCAGAAGGGAAGGACGAAAAGAGCACAGGGCAGTCAAAACGCCAAGGACTGTGAAGGAAGGTGCATTAATGGGAAGGATGCAGGTGTTCAGAGTGGTCCTTAGCCCCACAGCTCACGAAGACTGGCTTTTCTGATATCACCCATGTTCTCACTGGGGTTTTCCGTCTCTAGGTCCAGCCTTGGCTCATGGCTAAGCGGAATCCCTGGGTCCCCTTTGCTCCCTCCTCTTGTTACTTCTGGGAAGCCAGACATTGGTGGAGAGGGGCACAGACCTTTCCAGGATCCCACCGTGAGACAATCCTATAATTAGCTGAATTTAAGCCCATACCCTGTTTCATTTCAACCTCATGGTCATTTCCTCACCTACTTTTACTTTTCTTAAAAGATTGAGGCTCTTCTACCCTGTCAATCCCCCACACCCAACCCACGCACTTCTTCCTTAGACCAGGCTTCCTCTCTAGGTCTCTGACTCTGCTGGCAGGCTCTCACAGAAGAGACCACTCTTTGCTTCTGGCCATTCTGTGCTTGGGCTTAGTAGGAAACACATGTGGTGAAATCTTCACCACACATGGACCTCCCTGTGGTCTCAGGGATGGGGATTTAGCTGTCTGTGCTTGGACCAGGAGCATGGATGTAGGTGAGTGCTTTCCAGGGGGGGTCAAGATCAAATAGCTGTGGCTTGTTTGAGCTCCAGCTGTGGAGGAGCAAACTATAGCAAAAGGTAAAACAAAAGGTGCTTTATTTCCTGTGACACAGAGGAAGTCACTCCTGGAGTTGTTAGCAGAGAATTTACATGTAATGCTTCTGCCTTAGCAAGGCAGAGTTGGCCTAAAAAAACAAAAACAAAAACAAACAAACAAACAAAAAAACACCAATCCAAACCAAGAAAACAAAACAAAGCATAATTTGAGGGGGAATAAAAGGAGCAACCTGGAACTTTTGACAGGGAGAAAAATGCTCCAAAAGAATTGCTACTGGTCCATAAAGAACACACACACACACACACACACACACACACACACTCACAAATCGCTTAATAGGCAATTTTTATTTCAAAAGCCACAGAGGAAATATCCCCCCTCCAACACATACATGCTTCCATGTTGTGTGGAAAGAGCTTCTTCCTGAGTTGGGGCTGAGGGGGCCTGGGGCCACTGTATTGTTGGGGATGGTGTTTGATCACACTGTGTGAAAGGCACCTTCTGATTGGTTTAATGAGGCCTTACCATCTCTGAGGAGTGGGTATGGGGTGGAGTAGGGGGAGAAGGTGAGGGGAGCAGAAGGAGGGGAGGGGAGAAAACTGTGGTTGGTGTGTAAAATGAAAAAATTAAAATAAAATTATATATTTTAAATTTAAATCATATATGTATATACATATACATATATACACATTTATATACACATACACATACACACACACACACACACACACACACACACACACACACATATATATATATATATATAGAGAGAGAGAGAGAGAGAGAGAGAGAGTTGAATGACCAATAGCTAGGCAGGAGATGTTAGCCAGGACTTGCTGGCAGAGCGAGGAACTAGGTTAGGTTAGAATCTATGTGTGCAGGAGATGCCAACAAAACGTGGAGCAAGTCAGATATGCAGAATGGAAGAGAAGTAAAAAGCCATGAGGCAGAATGTAGATGAATAGAAACAGGTTAATTTACATTGTAAGAACTAGTTGAAAACAAGCCTAAGCTGAAGTTCAAGCTTTCATAATTAATAAGAAGTCTCCATGTCGTTATTTGGTAGACTGGCGGCCCAAGAGAAGATCCGACAAGAAAGACCAGCTACAATGTTCTTTGTTTTCTCATGTGGGATCCTCCCTGCCCACTACAGCCACCTTCCAGCCTTGGCTGTCACAAAGGGTGGCGTGACAGCAAGGGCATTGCCTGGGCCAATGCTTTAAAGTCGGCTTGTCCTCCCCTCTCCCTTCCTCTCCCATGCCCTCTCCATCTCTCAAAAGATGCCTCTAAGGCAGAAAGACAGCCTTCTTCCTGGAAACGTGTGTTTCCCATCAACAGCCTGGCCAAGACTTGTTGTTAGTCCTGACCTAGCAACGACAGGATTCTCTCAAATTTCTAACTTCTCATTAAACATGCTCAAATTAACCCTGAAAACAGATAACCAGCATGGGACATACCCAGTCATGCCATGAATGTTTGTGAATGGCCGAGGATGACATGATTGTTTGTGAATGATGTCCAGTGGTTATCTGTGTAAATTCTCTGCCAGTCTCCATCATCAGAAATGTCCTCGGGGGAAGGCCGTGACTCCCTGGAGGAAGATAAACTTTAGAAATGTCAGCTTTGGAAACAGCCAGGAAGTCAGCTGGATCCCCAGCCCTGAAGTATGGCACAGGCTGAGCTTGCTACAGGTTGTTGCTGCGTCTCCCACTCATCCCAATCCTGGGTTTTCTCTCAGTCTCTCCTCTGAGCTGCACTCTCTTAGGTACCCATCTTGCCAGCTCTACTTGCCTCCCTGCTGGGTCTCTCTGTGGAGCCAAGTACTCTGCCCACACACGGAGCCAGTGCATGATGGACTGGCTTGCTGAACACTGAAGTAGCATTGTCATCACTAGGGAAGACATTCTTGTTGACAGTTTCTTTTTTTAGATGTCAGTAGCTAGATGGGCATTTTAATCCATGGCGGTCTAGCATCATTTCTTCCCTTTTACTGGTGGAGTGATCCTTTGCTTTAAGATGTTCAGCTGCTCTGAGTCAGTCAGAACAACAGTGCCAAGAATGTGTGTGTGGTAACTGCTGGCAACAGAGACATGTCTGTGTGTGGTGCAATTTCTGGGTTCAAAGTTCAGTGTTTACCATGGCATGGGGTAACCGAAGTCTGTGTTTCCCTAAGTGGCAATCAACTATTTGCTTTCTGTTGGTCAAAGTACCAGCAGATGGTGAAGCTGAGTGGGACTCTGTGAGTGCTGGAGAGAGTGAACTGTCTGCCACCTGGTACTTAGGGCATTCTGGAATCTTGAACTCAAATAGTCTGTTTCTAGAAATTAAATCTCAGGGAGGATTTTGAAAATAGGAAATTCTCCATTGAAAAGATTGGATTTAAATGAGTAGCTGTTGAGTCATTCTAGATTGCCACTTGAACTCAGTGGAATGTAGTATCTAAATGCTACTGACTAAAGTGCTGAGCTTGGTTTTGTACCAATTATCACCAGTCTTTTGGCCACGAAAATGTGCCAGAGACAGAGTCCACCAGTCACAAGGGGCAAGTCACCTGGGTGAATATTAATACTGAAGCTGTAATGTAGACCCAGAAATTTAGAAAACTGTGAGAAGCAGATTCCACACTTTGAAGTTCTCTGTCCTTAGCATGATGTGGAAACAGTCAACACACATTCCACTTATCTATGTTTCCTGAGGAGGCTGTGTGTGTGTGTGTGTGTGTGTGTGTGTGTGTGTGTGTGTGTATGTGTGTGTGTGACAGTGATATCATCTCACCTGTCTAGATAGTTATTATAAAAGATAGTAAACTCAAAGAAATTAAAACCCTTATGTACTCTTGATAAATAAAAAAAAATTATTTATTTTTATTTTATGTGTATGGATATTTTGCCCAGAGGCCAGAAAAAGGTATCAGATCCTCTGGAACTTGAGTTACACAGATGGTTGTGAGCCACCATGTGGGTGCTGTAGGATCAAACCCAGATCTTCTTCAAGAACAACCACTGTTCTTAACCTCTGAGCCATCATCTCTCCAGTTCCCAACATTTAAAATACATAACTACAATGTGACTTAGTGATCCACTCTAGGCAAACATCTAAAAGAATTGAAGCCAGGATATCAAAGAGATGCTCACACCCCCTGTATTCAATGAAGCATTCATCCACACCCCCATATTTAAATGCAGCATTCACTTGCACCTCCATATTCAATGCAGCATTAATCACAATAATCAAGTTATGGAAAGAACCAAAATGCCCACCAATGACCAAATAAAGCATGGTATGTACACTTAATAGAACACTATTCAGCCTTAAAACATCATTAGCACAACATGGATAAACTCAGAGGACACTGTACTAGGTATACCATGTCAGGCCCAGAAGGACAAAGTCATGATTATGTGAGAAACTGAAAACAAACTTGTAGGAGCAGAGAACAGAATGGTGGCTGGCAGGGACAGGAGTAAGGTGGATGTAATAGGTTCAACAGGTATAAAGTTTTAGTCAGAAAAGACAAGATAGTTCTAGAGGTAAGCTGTATATACAACATGGCGCCTGTAGTTCAGGACAGAGTAGTAGGATCTTAAAGTGTGTTGGAAGGACAGAGCTCACACTCACCATTCTTACTCTGAAAGAAATAAAGAAAGACAGCAAACCACACACAAAAAAGTGCTAAGAAGTGTTTGGTGATGATGGATAAATTGAATTAAATGTGTCCAGTGTTGTATATCAATTATAGATAATCTAAATGACATTTTAGAAGATGTCTTTTCAGATATGACATACACGTCACAAACAGTTAAAGGTAAACACAAATACACAGGATTTCATTAAAATTCCAAACCTCTATGCTTCTAATGATGCTATCTAGAAAGTGAAAATACAACCCATGTAACGGGACAAAACATTTGCAATTAGGTATCTGACATTGGTTTAGTATCCACAATATGAAAAGATTTCTTCCATCTCAACAACAAAAAATGACAAAATAAAAATCGAGCAAAATATTTAAATAGACACTTCTCCAAATGAAATAAATGGCCAATTGCTTTAGTGCATGAAAATACACTCAACATCACTAATCAACAGACAAAAGCAGTTCTTTAAACCTGTAGTTCCACCTCTCACCTACTATTTTAAGAAGACGGCCAACAAGTGTTGGCAAGGTTGCAGAAAATCAGACCCACACACCACAGGGATCAACAGAGATCAAAGTGAACGTTGGAAAATGGCTACAATCTTTGCTCAACATGGTGTGCCTGTAATTCCACCTCTATGTGTCTATCTACCCAAGAAAGCTGAAACCTTATCCCCACAAAAACTTGTAGGTGGATGCCCATAGAAGCATTATTCATGACAGTCCCCAAAGTGAAGGAACTTAAGTGTCCAGTCCTGAAACATGTTATATATGGACAATCCTAAAAGAAAAAAAAAAAAAAACAAGGAGAAAGAAGCCAGACATAAGACATCACTGGCTCCATGACTCCATTCATGTAAAATTTCCAGAATGAATAAAAACCACAGTAGGGAACTGCAGACCCTGAGTTATCAGCAGCCGAGGGAAATGGGGAAGGGGGACTAATAATGTGCATCAGATTTGTTTTGGGGGTGATGACAACATTCTGGAATGTGAGAGTGGTATTGTGATTCCCTGAAGATACTAAAAAGCAACATGTTTTAAAGTTTGAAAGGATATATTTCATTCCATGTGAAATCCCAATGGAAAAAACCAAGTTTGTTACAGATATAAAAAACACTGACATTTAATCTATGCAATAGTTTTTCCTCTTCCTCATGCCTATTTCTAAAGAAATAAAGACACCCTGAATGGCCATGCTTACCTCATGGCTTCATGTGATGCCTGGCCAGCAGAAAAGGAAGTTCCAAGTCTGTTTGGTGACCTCTAGTGGGGAATCTTTTTTGTTTCTTTTATTCACAGGAAAGGAAGCAATTTCACATTAGACTGCAACATTGGTTGGAAAAGCTCTAGATTCTTCATCTTTTTTAGCTTTTAAAAACACTTTCCCAAAGACTGGAGCAATATGAAGTACATTTTCCATTGCATAGGAATCATCTCCATTGAATATCATAATCTTTATCGATCTACCTACCTACACGTCTATCTATCAATCTCCACGTCTTGGCAGCCTCTTCCAAATAACCATTCAGAGACTTATTATTAAGTATAAATGCTTGGCTGATAGCACAGGCTGGTTACTAGCTAACTTTTGTATTTTCAATTAACCCACATTTCTTATCTACCCTCTGCCGCATGGCTGCACCTTGTTTTTATCTTGCTTCTCTCTGCATTCTGAAGACTCCTCAAACTCTGCCCTTCTTCTTCCCAGTGTCCACCTTCTGGCTGTCCCATCTATACCTCCTGCCTAGCTAAGGATTAAACCAATTAGAAGGCACTTGGTAAAGACACATCTTCACAGTGCACAAAAAGATTATGCCATAACCTATCTATATATCTATATATCTTTCTATCTATCTACCTACCTATTAATCTATCATCTATCTGTGTATCTATGTATCTATCATCTATCTATTCATCATCTATCATCTATTTCTATCTATCAATCAATCTACCTGTCTATCACCTTTCTATCAACTATCTATCTATCATTATCTATCTATCTATCATCATCATCTGTTTCTGTGCTCATTAATTTGGTCCCTAGTCACTTGACTCATTCTCCCTGCATCTGAGACTTGGGCACTGAGAAAACTCAGAGCCAGAAACTAGATTAGGGTAACTTATCCTCCACTAATGATGACCATTGGATTTTAGTCTCCATGCTAACCTCAATAGAGTAATACTTGAGGAAGACTTTGTGCTGAGCAAAATTCTGGTGACATGTCCAAATTTAGTTTGACATAGTTCCCATGCTTGACTAGTAATTTCTGCTTTGAACACATGTACAAATTCATGGCTTGTATTCTACATACTTTCCAGCTAGACATAGACAATTTTGCTACAGGGGCCTTGGGCCAAAAAAATCTATGATATCACTCCAAATTGAAATGCAGCATGACCCATGATAGAAAGCTGCACTGTGTGTATAATATATGTTCTATAAAGAGATGGTGTGTACCTTCTATAGCTTACAACCAAATTTAAAGTAAACCAAACCTAATCTCTATTTTGTTGTCAGGGCCTTGAATCCACACCATCTACTATTATTCATTACAACAATACAAAAAGAAATGGCTTAATGGAAAAGCTTTTGTTAGATTCTAGGATAAGCTGATCACGCCCATCCAACGGAAAACCCAGAAATCATTCCCTATATTGAAATTATTTTCTACTAAATCTCCCTCTTGTTTATTCCACCTCTCAAAATGTTCACACTAATTCCCCATGCTTATAATTGTTTCCATCCCCTGTGGGTGTATAGAAATGGTAGGGACCCATCACTACAACAAGGTTCCCAGTCTCCAAAGCATGTACATCTAGTGCCTTCTCTCTGATGATGACTATAATAGGCACATTTCAGCAGAGAGGTTCTGGCCTTATTTTAGACTTCTGAATGCACTTGGCAAGAAAACCAGTGTCTAACAGCTTCAGGCAGGTTCTTCTGAGTGAATTCTGGAGGAAGGACCAGCAGGAAGCCTGGGGTGTTTGACCAGTTCAAACATGGATCTAACTGTAAAGTAACTGCAGAGCACAGGGTAGTAAAGTACTACAAACTCATTCTCAATAACTGCAAGCTTGTGATGTCATGTTTAATACACATGTCCACTCTTCAA
The DNA here is from genome assembly GCF_903995425.1 of Onychomys torridus. NCBI lineage: Eukaryota > Metazoa > Chordata > Mammalia > Rodentia > Cricetidae > Onychomys > Onychomys torridus. The sequence goes on along the minus strand of NC_050447.1, from coordinate 129,517,397 downwards.
ACCCATGGGCATTTTGAAGTCAATCAGAGGCATCCTATGTTTTGAGAGTCTTGTATGTTTCCTGTGTATTTTGAAAAGAAAAAGATGATACAATCTGCAAATGATTCTTTTTACATAAGCCATAAATCCTACTGTGACCCAAGTGTCAAAAAAGGCAGTGGTAATATCCTAGCCCCATCCCTCTTTTGTTTAATCTCTGACCCACCCGCTGCCTTTTGCTGCTCAGGGTCATGATGTTCTTCACAGGGACAGCTTCCCACAGCTGACATTTGGCTGACTGCATCACCCTGCTATCCTTTTCCGTCTGACCCAGGCCTAGAGTTTCTTCACACTGGGTAGTGGAGCCTTTCATCAGCTCTGAGTTGGCAGGTAACCATTAGGTGGGACGAAATGCTTCCTTCCCTCTGCTTTTTTACAGTGGTACTACTGCGAAGACATCATGAGCCTGCCATGTCCAAGTTACATTCTCCAACAGCTTTTCACATCACTCACACCCCCCTGGACCCTATTTCATCAAGGGTTTCAAGATGGAATGCTACCGTCTCTTCTTCAGTTTGGAGAGCTGCTGCAGTCTCAGAGAGAAAGATGGGTTAGCAAAGGGTTAATAAGGAAGGTAGGGAAATCAAGGAAAGGGCCACAGGCAGAAAAGGCAATGAAGTTGCTGGGACAAAGGTCTTTCTTGGGCATTTGAAAATGAGAGGTATTGCTAAATTGTCCTCTGGAAAGGTTAAACTGTCTTCCGTTTTCAGGAAGTGTTCAGGAGTCCCCATATCCTTGCTCTGCCTATCTGACTGTTCTGTAACCATTTCTAAGGGAACTGAAGCTCATGCCCACCACTTATTGGTGATTAGTATTCATTCTGTTGTGAAAGTCTGTTGATGCCTTCTGTTTGTTTTCCTATTGTTTCGTTTACAAGGTGTTTCTTGTAAGAATTCTCAGTATGTAGAGGTGACGACAATCAGAATGCACTATGCACATGCTTGGAACTGTCAAAGAACCAAGTATAGACGAATTTCTAAGCGGTCTTATTAAATAAAGAACACAGAGCCAAAGGTAGGGGTGAAAGCCTTAGAGACCAGGAAAATAGTGAGAGCCACCAACTACCTTACCTCACCACCTCTGTAGCTTCCAAAATGTGAGCTACTTCCTGTCTACCCAGTCTTATGGCCTTGCTGTAGTGCCCTCTCATTGGCTCTTAGCCCAACTACCTCACTTCCTTGTCACTGCCTATCTGTACAAACCTCCAGGTCTCTGTGGTTGGTACTGGAATTAAAGGCATGTGGCACCACTCTTGGCTCTGTTCCGTAGTATGACCTTTAATACACAGAGACCCTGCCTGCCAAGCCACTGCCTGACTTTTGTGTTAATGGCTTGCTATTATTATTTCCTCTGATCTCCAGGCAAACTTTATTTATTAACATATAAATGAAATATCACCACAACAAATTTAATAAAAGCTTTAAGAGGTAAATACCTTATTTTATATAGAAAAAAGAATTGTTAGGATATTGGGAAATGGATGACCTTGAATTTCTGACCCTCCCATCTCTATCCCTGAGTGCTGAAATTAAAGGTTTATACCATCACATCTATTTTATGATATATATATATATATATATATTGCTGCAACAACCCATCAGTGAATGGTCCTTCAGTCTTTGGGGGTTTGGACATTGAAAGGCCTCATCTATTCCAGAACTGAGAAAGATCCTATGTGAATTTCATGGTTCACACTTCCCCTCCTCTCTCCTCCTCTTCTCATGGAAACACTGGTCCGCCTTGATGTACAGATGAAGTTTTGATTTCCTCCCAGATGTGTCCATTATGCTCTACCTTTCCCTGAAGTAGTCTGAAGTGGTGTGTCTACTGTGTACTACATACCACATGGATTTGGGTCTTCTTCAGGAACCATTTCATCCCACTGGTCTATTAATCTTTTTCTCATTTCGACTCAATTCTGTGAGGCCTCCATTGGGGTGGCCCCTCATATTCCTTGAAGAGCCTGTGAGGCAATGTGCAGCCTTACCTGCACAGTTCTCTGACTGTTGCGGCCTCAGTGACTTCAGGCGACACCCAGCTCACACTGTTCTAGGATGTTCTGGCTGCCTTCAGCTGTTGAGCCTCTGCTCTACATGACTTCCGTTCTGTCTGTGGGCCAGCGGGTTAGCCTGGGAATGTAGTGTAGCCCCCTTGGCACTGGAAGAAGGTGAGCACAAAGACAAGGTCCACAGGCCATACTGTCACCTCTGAATCACTTGGTCCAGGCCGCGCAGCTGAGCCGAAATCAAGGGCTGGGAAAGTCTGACCAGGAAGAGACTCCTGCAGATGGTGAAGTGTTAAAAGACCCGTTTTCTATAGTTGTTGACTAGGCATGCAAAGGAGGATGCTTCATAGAAAAGTCCAGGTCCTCCTCTAATGTTGAGGGTGTCAAGAAGCTGGTAGTTTATATATGAAAAATCTCAATTCAGAAAATCTAAGTACAAAACATGGACAGAGAGAATTAGAGAATTTTGCATCATGTCTCCAATAATAAATAAATTAATGTTTTGCAAAGTTGCTATTGACTTTTTTCAGAAACAAAATATTTTAGAGCATAGTCTCTGAGTCCCCTAGCTCTCTCCTTCCCCAGTCTGTGCTGCATGTTTTTGCATCATTATTATAATGCAATATTCATGAAAGGCTGCACTTTTGTTTAGGAAATTCAAAGAAATTATATACTATACATAATTCTAGAAGTGCTTTTTATTCAATAGTGTATTTATAATCTGACTATATTAATATATATAGTCTTCATTTAAGCTCTTATACTCTATCAAATGACTGATATCATAGTTCAAATAAATTTTTCCTACTGATGGATGCTTTGGTATTAATTTCCACTATCATAAACACTTAAAATCACATGCTCAAAAGAAATAAATATAATTTTAGCAAAATGTTAAAAGATGAAACCTAACTGAACTGACAATTTAAAAAAACACCACTCCTAATAGATATGTTGTTGTTAGGGAGCATCTGCTATTATTACTAGTCAATTCTCTACTGAAACAAGCATTATCCACAGAAAGAAAGGTCTTCAGCAGACAGTAAATAACTATGCCACCGTCCACACATACATGTCCAGCCCCGATCAAAGGACACCAGTCTGCATCCAGCACTGTCATGTCTGTTAATATGTAGTCAGGATTCCTGACAACACTGGCTGCTTCCCCAGATCAAAGGCTTTTGCAGAGTCTCCACGGCACGTTACAGTTTAACTTGCCTCATTTTGCTTTCCATGTCTCATACTAAATCTAGGAGGAATACAGGATTCTAAAGCTAACTCAGCCGAGACTATTAAGTCAAACTTGAATGCTGTATGTATGGAGCAATTCTGATTAGAGGAAGAGACAGGAAGCAGAATCTAGATGTTTTCCACAGCAGTCCTCATTTCAGCTGCTTGGATTTCCACTGGTAAGTTGAAAGTACATCGTTAGAATCCTGGTTAATTTTAAAAAATATATCTGTTTCAGCCCTGTTCTTAGAGGTAGACTTAAAAGTCAATGATAACAAAATTGCAACATAAAATTTGATATTAATAATTAAAGTTGCAGTAGGTAAGAAAATGTTGTAGTGGGTAGGGCAGTGGGAATTTCTCCACCATCACTTCTTGATGTTCTGATTCTTCAGTGAGGGAAATGTAAACTCGGTGTAGGAAGACTTTCAGACAAGCCTTCCATTCCTAGCCTGGAATTTATTTATTGATTTGGTTTCTGAGACAGCATTTCTCTGTGTAACCTTGACTCTCCTGAAACTCACACTGTAGATCAGGCTGGCCATGAACCCACAAAGATTTGCCTGCATGGGGAGAGCAAGGGGGTTCTCAGTCTCTCCCCTCGGTGTTTTTCCCCCTTCCTCCTTCTCTAAGAAATGGAGTAGACCAATACTCCAGGGTGAGCATGCTAGCTGCCTCTCTTCTTTCTCCTAGATGCAGGTCAACCAGATGTCCAGGCTGGACTTTGCCTCCCAAGTGCTGGGGGTAAAGGTGTTCACTGGCCTGGCCTGGAATTTAATCACTTAACACCCCCACCCCCTCTCCACAAAAACCCTAGAAGATAAAAATCTCAAGTAAGAGTTGGATGAATTGGATGTGGAAATTCCTGATGCAAAACTGGATTGGGATGAAGGGAAAGTCCCCTTGATGTTCATGGTAGGCAGGAAAAACAAACAGATTAGTAATAAAGTGTCCACTAGATGCCTCAGATGTCCAGGATAGATGCTGGTTCCAGAGCCATGCTGTTAGAGCCTGCTCGAGGATTCATTTGAAGCTTGGATCCACAGTAGAAGGCTTTTGAGACCCACACTTTAAGTTACAGTAAAGAATATACTTTATGGCCACATTCTGCAGCTTTTCTTCACAGCATATATATTAATGAAGAGTAAAATGTCATTAAATAAAACCAACTATCAAATTAGCAGGCTCTTGTTTTTGCTTCAAAGTGAGAGGCTAAAATTGCTGACTGTACTTGTGTGAATATTAGCATCCAGAATGGGGGAATTCAATTCAGTTGATGCTATTTACAACAGTAATGGTATACACTGCACTAAAGGTTGTACAAAGTATGCTGAGAGAGACAACTGCCTCTCACCATGTTTACTCTTCATAACCTTAATATAATCATCTTTACTCCCTTCCAGCCTTCTGACCTGACTTTAGACTAACTGAAGTTTAACACTTTAGATTACTTCTCAAATCCCCACTTCTATGTCTGAAAATACAAGATTTAGGCAATGCTGCATGAAGTTCACAAGTTGAGAATATGCCTTGCCTGTGAGTCAAGCATCTGCTTGGGTGCCATTCTTAGACCTGACTAAAGCAACAGTTCCTAAAGTTGTCTTCTTTAAAGCTATGCTATTTACTTCTGCTTGACCATAGTGGTTTCCAGGTTTGATAACAAGCAAAGGGAAATTGGAAAGCACAATTTATACCATGTATTCATGAATGATTTGAAACAGTGAGATAAGGAGTTTAGACAGAATAATATAGTGAGGGGGCTAAGTTTTATGTCTGAATCAGTTGTCCATAGGAAAAACTTACCTGTAAACTCCCCAAAGGAGTGGGGAGTAGACATAGAAAGGAGACACAGGCTGGAGACGCCCATGGCTCTCACATTTCTCCTCTGCAGCCCTTGCAGGACCATGGGCTAACATGTGTGCCAGCAAATCTGCCAATGAGATCCGGACATGTGACAGCTATGGCTGTGGACAGTATTCTGCTCAAAGGTACCTTTCTTCCCCCTGGATCTCGCTCTGTAGACCAGGCTGGCCTCGAACTCACAGAGCTCCACCTGCCTCTGCCTTCCGAGTGCTGGGATTAAAGGCGTGCACCACTGCCGGCGGCTCCTCTCCTCTTTTTGTATTGTCTTTGTCCTGTGTTTCCTAGAGGGCTCACGGTGACCTCCTTCTGACAGGCTGGAACCCAGTGATATGTGTGCAACAATGACTATATCTGAAGCAACTTGTAAGATTATGCTTCAAGGATGGGGTCTGTACTGGAGACAGCAGGGAGTAAGTGAAAGGGAAAGGAATCAAAATGCTCCTTCTCGACTTCTCTACACAGTCATACCTCAATTGGCTTTCCAACGTAAAAAGAACCAAGCTATTCTATTGCATTTTATACATAAGGAATCTGAACTGGTCAATCAGCCAGCAGAGCTGGAGATGGCTACACTTGAATTCAGCCTTTGGATTCTTTTTGCATCAACCATGCTGTTACTGACCAAGGTTCTGGAATCTTAACATTAGAGGCTGATCCTAAACAGGCAAGAGCCTCTTGATCCCTTCTAGATGAGGGTCATAGTCTCGAGGTTCCAACAACATGCACACTGTGGACAAAGCAGCCATATTCCTAAACAGTATCACTGGCCTCCACCCTAATCACAGTGAGGCTCTTGCGTGTTATATGTACAAAGACACACCAAATACTCAAGACAGAGAGACTGCAAGCAGTATGAATGACCTCAGAATGAGTGCACACTCAAAAATGTGTATATTAGACTTACTTCTCGACTGGAACCTGATCAATGTTGCCTTATACACAATCCGAAGAGTCCCATCCTTGTGACTCTGATTGTTCCGTAGTGCCCACTAGAAGGGAGGAATCTGGGGAGGAACAGACAGTGAAGGCAGTGGGGAGCCAGAATGGCTGGGTCAGAGAGACAACTTCTAGACGCCTCGTTATATGGAACGATTTTGTCTGTGTTCCCTGCAGTCTGACAAGCCTGGGAGGTGTCCCTCACTGTGTTAAGGCAGTCTTGACACCAAAGGAAGTTTATAACTACTTTTACTATGAGAAAAAAAAAAAAAAAACAAGACCCAGGGAACATACGCTACTTATACAATAGGTTCCCTAAAACAGTAACTCTTTTTAATTGGTTTTGAGAGGAATGGGTGTGTAGTGGTACTCAGTAGTACAGCACTTGCCTAGTACCCACAAGGCCCTGGGTTTGATTCCCAACATTGAAAAATAAAAGGCCTTCAAGGGACCAAGAGTCAGACAGCTATAAAATATATTTATACACCCTGACTCATTTTTTTTAAAAAATACCATATAATTACAATATTTAAGGCTTACTGTGAAGCAAATATGATTTAAAATTATTTAATTTTTACAATATGGCCATTAGTACTCATGGGCAGAGAGGTTAAAATTGGGCTAAACACAATAAAACATTCCTGGCCCTGCAATATTTTCTGGTTGTTTCAAGTTTGGATGCCCAAGGCTAGGATCTGTGCACTATAAACAGAATCCTGGCAATAAATTTTTCTGAGGCAGCCCCTCAGTCTGATTGCTCTTCTTTATATTCTAGAAGCCCCAGGCATCACCCAGGTGTGGATGTACTCTGCTCAGATGGATCTATTGTGTATGCACCATTCACTGGGACGATAGTGGGCCAGGAGAAACCCTATAGAAGCAAAAACGCCATCAATAACGGCCTGCGACTGTCTGGAAGAGGTAAGAGAGTAGATCGGGGACCCTATGCTGGCGCTGTGCCATGACCAACCTCCCAGAGACCCTTGTGCTGGCTCTGTAGCACTCTACTCAGCACGGACAGTTACTAACCCATCACCACACATTAGTTTGGCCTGCTTGAAGGATAAGTGGAATTAAGCGGTCTGCACTGTTTCTTGTGAGGCCTCTTGAATTATCTATGACCACTGTCAAATTCACCCCTGTTTTTATGGCCATGCTCATTCTTTTTGTTTAGAAATGAAGAAATAAATCTTATTAACAAAGAGAAGGCGAATTTCCCGATAATGGAAGTGGACTAGTGAGTCACGGGTAGAATCCCCCAAGGCTCCTATTCATTCCTTTAGGCGCACACTCCACTATTCATCTCTCCTTCTCTAAATGGACACTAGAGTGATGCCTAGTTGTAGGTGGCTGGGAAAATGCTGCTAGGGATTTTCGGGCCTGTCTGTGGTGCTAAGGACGGAAGGAGTGTGCGGGCTAACTCCGTCAGTGAGCTGTACGCCCAGCCACAAGTGTACTCCGTGTTTGTAAGTCCCTATGTGCAGTGCATATGAGTGTATGCACACGAGTGCATATGGATGTCACAGGGAAACCCGGGGTGTCTTCCTCAGGTGCCACCCCACCTTTTCTCTTCCTTCACTTTTTTTACACTAATTCACTTACTAACTTTTGTGCATGGGCATGTGTGGAGGTGAGGACACCCAGCAAGGCTTCAGTGGGCTCCCCATCGATTCCTTTCTGGATCTCAGGATCTTGGAGGTTTGGATGAACCCAATTACCACTTCTACTTCATTGCCTGTTAGGTAGTCCTAGTGACCTTGGCTTTCCTATGACATACCACTTCAGAGACAGTTGAATGACACCAGCTTCTGCTGCCACTTAAGCTACAGAAAGCAGCCAAGAAATAGCTCCTCCAAGACTTGTGGTCCCTCAAAGCCTTGGTGATGAGTTGTCCCCTAGAACCTCTTCCCTTATTACTTCCCCCTATTGTGACAAAACACAGCTGTCAGGGCAGAAAATCCAGGGCGGTGGGAGCACAGTCAGCTGGTCACACTGGATCTGCAGACCGGAAGCTGAGATGAAGGCTGACAGTCATCAGACTACCTCCCCACTTCCAGCCTTTCTTCAGCCTGGGCCCTGGCCCATGGTGCCCTGGGCTAGCGTGGGGCTTTCCTCCTTGGCTGAACCTCTGTGGAAATCCTTCAACTGAGTGTCTTCTAATGACTCTAAGTTCAGTCAGACTGACAGCAAAGATTAACCATCACACCACCACAGAAATAAACATACGTACTCACTAAAAGGTACAAGATCAGGGCTGGGGAGAGAGCCTTTTTCTGTAAAATTGCCTCACAAGCACGAGGACCCGAGTGCCATCTCCAGAATCCATGGCAAAACCCAACATGGTAGTGTACCTACCCTTTGAACCCCAGCACTGGGAAGGTCAAGGCAGTGGATCCCTGGGACTTAGCTCCAGGCCTGTGACACACACACACACACACAAACACACACACACACACACACACACACACACACACAGACAGACAGACAGAGACAGAGACAGAGACACAGAGAGAGACAGAGAGAGAGAAAGAATGCTAACTGGGAATGGAGCGAGCCTTTGAAAAAGCCCAACCCCACTGCCATCTCTTCCAACAAGGCCACACCTCCTAACCCTTCCTAAACAGTTCCAACTCTGTGTGTGTGTGTGTGTGTGTGTGTGTGTGTGTGATGTGTAATGGTGTCTTTAAGCCAACAGTCCTTCAATGAACACATCATGCCCTCTGATTTAGAGCTCCAACTGTTTTAATACTTGTCCTATTAGTTTTTGTATAGAAGCCCCCCACATCTTCTGCCATCTTTCGTTTAGTGTCTAAGAGTACTGTATGAGTTTTCTTAGACCTTCTGCAGCATCAGGATTTAAAAGGAACATAATACAAGTTGAATATGGAATTGTATATTTCTAGCAGCCTCACTGAAGGAAAATAAACATAAAACTGATTTTAATATTTTATTCAACCCAATGTCTCCAAAATAGTATTTTAAATATTATTAAATCCACACAGAAGAGTGTGGTAGTTCACATGTGTGATCTCAGCACTTGGGAGGCTGAGGCACAAGAACGACATGAGCTCCAGGTCAGCCTCAGCTCCAGAATGAGACTCTGTCTCAAGCAATTGCCAGCTGGGCCACAATTCTAGCATTTGGAAGACCTGCCATAGTACAGGGAAGACCGTGTTTCAAAAAAGCAAACAAGCCGACAAATAAAATAAAATAACTACTGAAATATTTTTCATTTTATGCTGGTTGCTTAAAATGTATTGTGTGTTGATGGTGAAGCAAATCTCAGTTCACACTAGCTACATGTTAGCTGCCTGCCTTGTGGGCTACAGCTACTATTACTGGACAGTGCAATTCTACAGCTTTACCTCCCACCCTGTCTTCACTTCTCCATCTGCACCGAGAGTCATGGTTCAAGTTTCCCTTTTAGCAGCTTCTGTGTGTATTAGAGCATGGACAGTCGTGAGGTCACCTCTTCCTCGGGAATGGGCTGTTAGTGGCGAACATTATTCTGTGTCTGTTTCAATGTGTTTTGACTGCGTTCTGGTCTCTTGTTAACAGGATCCTTGCTTTCTGCTGCCTCCATTTCCTTGGCAAATCTTTGTCCAAGTGTTTGTCTTTGGCCTTTTCAATCACTCTGTGTTGTTCTATCTAGCACCAAACTGGGGTTTATTTGTGCCATCAGGGAAAAGTTGTAAGAAGACAAGCCCATTCACACGATAGACCACTCATATTTGATCCCAACACTATCTTATTTTATGATTATTGCATTATACTATGTCTCTACTTGGAATTACCTTTAGAATAGATGTATATATGTCTATACATATATTTTTCCTGAATATATTTACATTTATACACATATATTTACAAAAGTATCCTTTTTTGTTTGTTTCCATTTTTCTTTTTTAGGACTAGTAGTTTTGTTAGACTATATATGTCTTGGACATAACACTATTCTGGGTCGATTTTCTACTATCTAATGCTTTTCTGCTAGTATTCTCCAATATTTTACTAGATTTTTATTTGAATCTACTCTCCATCTTGCTTTAAAACAGGATTCTGTCTTCCTGAGTTTATCCAGTTCTGTTTCTTTCTGTTTTTGTCCACTTCTGCCTTCCCTGCCCCCACCCTGATCATTACTGATCATCACTCATCACTCTTAAAGGCTCACATTTGGCCGGACTTAGCAGCAGACACTCGCAGCAAAACCAGCCTACATCTCTTGGCAATCTGCTCCTGGCGCTCTCTCTAGGCTTCCCTCATTCTCTTGGCCATAAGCTTAGCACTTTCTGCAGCCTCCTTATTGCCTTAGTGGGCTGTTTCTTTAGCAATGCATTGGCATTTGTGTTGCAGGACACGCAGGACATGTGAGGTAACAAGTCCCTGAATCTTGGGAGCTTTGGTCCTGGGTTTCTTAACTTCTTTGTTAAGGGCCTTCTGGTAGCATATTGGTGAACACCATCTTTTTAAAAGAGATTGAAAAGTTTCCAGATTAGGCTACCTTTTGTGGGCTCCAACCACTGAGGCACAGCAATATCTGTCAGTCCATGGAGATCCATCTCTCCCTTTTTGCAATGACCAAGTTGAAAACACCCAGAATGACATCCACAATGCATCCCTGAGCAACCCAGCACCTTCCTCTCCAGTTCTCCTTGATCTGTAACAAGCATGCCCTTACACAACAGCAGGAGCACTCTGCTATGGGTCAAGACCTCTTGCTTCATGGGAAAACCTTGCTTGCCATCCCCACCACAGATCTGCCATGTAACCCTTCCACTCTTCACCCAGAGCACCAGAAGCCACTTCTGTGGCCACGAGCCTCTCAGAGAAAGTACAAAGTTCCAATTCATCATTCACTTCAGTGAGTTTCTGACAGCCATGGCTGGGAAGGTGAAACCCAGCTTCATCCTGACATGGTGGACCACCTTGGAGGTCTCACAAAAAGAGCTCCACTACTGTTTTTATATTTTAAATGTGTGTGTACATATTTTGCATATGTATGCATGAATGTGTGTGTGTGTGTGTGTGTGTGTGTGTGTGTGTGTGTGTGTGTAAAGAGCAAAGTCATCTTTAGGTATCATTCCTCAGGTATCATCTACTTTGCTTTTTGGAACAAGGTATCTCATTGGCCCAGTGCTTGGCCAGTAGGCTAGGCTGGCTAGCCAGGGAGCCAGGAATACATCTGTTTCCACCTCCCCAGACCAGAGATTATAAGAACATGCCACAATTCTCAGCTTTTTTCATGGGTTATAGGAATAAAACCCAGGTCCCTATGCCTACAAGACAAGCACTTTACCAACTAACTTATCTCCCCAGCCCAATTTCTGATTCAAAGCTACATAAATCCAAATAATATCTTCATTTTCTTTTAGGTTTCTGTGTCAAAATTTTCTACATTAAGCCAATTAAGTATAAAGGTTCTATCAAAAAGGGAGAGAAACTGGGCACCCTGCTGCCCTTGCAGAAAGTTTACCCTGGCATACAGTCGCATGTACACATTGAAAACTGTGACTCCAGTGATCCCACTGCATACCTCTAGGGAAGACAAAGAGCAGCCACATCCTGTTCTGAATGGAAGGCGGAAACATCTGCCCCCAAAGAAATGTGTATCCAACAGAAACACGATCGATGCAGAACCCATCATTCTGATGCCCACTCATTGTCACTCTGGTCTTTCTGCCACCTAGAGGGCCAGGGTGTTGTGTATTTTAGATGTTTAAGTCCTGATGACTGAAATAAACAAATGAATTCCAACATGTCCAGACTGTATTTCTGAGACCTCTGAACTAGCCATTTCTCTGCCTGAAAGTGACAAAGAACTCGAAGGTCTTTCTGTGACAGAAGAATGGCAGAAATGAAGGGCTGCTGTCAAGGCTTGGCACGTGACCATAATAAACGCCAGCTGACAGAACGGAGGCTTCCTTTACAATGAGGTGATGAATCTCAGCAACACCCTTACCTTGGTCAGGCCAGATGGAGGGCAGCTATTCATGGGGCTAAGGTTTGCTGGTCTTTCTAGCCTCACTCTTTCATGCTCCATGAGAATAATGGGTTTCCTAGGAAGTGAATGGTGGCATCCTCCAGAAAAGGGCATATTCTAGATCTCAGTGAGGCTGCATACATACAGGGAGGATGAGGGTGAGAAAGAGAACTGCTCTTAACTGAAGTGCTTAGGAACTAGGTCAGGAAGCCTCATCCAGCAATGCCATACATCATTCTATACACAATTACCCAACTGATTACATGTAGTGGGTAGCCATCCCAGCCTTGGCCTGGAAGTTGAGGCTTCGGTAATGGTCACGCCCACAAGGCAGGCCTGAGAGAGGTAGCTGAAGACCCAGGATCAAGAAGAGAGGCATCTCTTGGTTCCAGGACCCTGGACGCTGGAGGTAGACCGAGCAGAGTTCTCCAGAGAACACTGCCGGACTGTGCCATCCCTTTCCCAGATCCTACAACCTATCCCTTCATTTGTAAGTTACCCCACAAAATAAACCTCCCTTTTAACTACGTGGAGTGTCCTTAATATTTTCACCAATAATTACACACCATTCTTTCTCAATGCTGCTGACAGGAAGTACTAGGAAAAACAGAACCATGTAAGTGTGCAAAGGAGCAGAACAATTCCGGCTCTAACTTGGTCATAAGGAATAACGAAACTGGAGGAATCATCTGGAAATTCCACTCATGAAAATTTTGCTCAAGTCCTTTTGAAATGTAGAATGACTCCATCCTCATTTATAGGTATGGTAAAGGAAAAGACAATTACCTGACCTTTATTATTGGAGCAATGACTCCATTTGTATTCCTATGCCTAATAATGGTCTTGGCAACACAACTTGTCATAGCAAAACCAGAGACAATCCAAATGCCCATTAACAGTGACAGATTTTAAAGACCAGGTCATAATTACAGAGACAAATATTATACATAATTCATTACACAAATGCTAGAAATCAACAGTAATTTAAGAAAGGTGAAAAATTCACTTAAAGTGGGATGCTCTTTTTCTAAGATCAAAACAAATAAAATAACAAAATTTCCAAGAACACATATAGGTGGTAAAATTAAGAAAGCAAATGAGAGAGAGAGAGAGAGAGAGAGAGAGAGAGAGAGAGAGAAAGGAGGGAAGGAAATAGCTTAATTACCCCAGGGTTAGGAGAGCAGAGCCACACACATTTCAGTCACTGCAGTGGTACAGTTGTGCAGCCAAGGGTGACACATGAGTACTTCTTGTGAACGAACAGTATGTCACAGAGGCAACTTGACATACATGTATGTAGGTGACTAGAAGAGCTAGTGATGTTTCTCAGACATTTAAGGACCCATGTTGTAGTCAGCATGTTTTAAATGCAGGTTCCTATCATCATCCATCATATTACAGTATCTATGAAGGACTAGTACATTGAGATTTAAGTTTTGCTGGGATGTCATGGTGTATGCCTTTAATCGCAGCACTTGGGAGGCAGAGCCAGGCAGATCTCTGTGAGTTCGAGGCCAGCCTGGTCTACAGAGCGAGTTCTAGGAAGGAGCAAAGCTACACAGAGAAACCAGGTCTCAAACCAATCGCCCACAAAATTAATTTTGATTTAAAAATATATGCATCACTGTTCAAGTTGATGACCTTCTGTAATATTCACTGGTGTCCACTAACTGTATCCTTTCAGTGGACTGCATTTGCTTTCAATAGCTAAGCAGCCCACTCCTGCTGAAGACGCAGAAGGAAGTGGTTCTGAAGGCAACTGAAAAGGCTCCAAATGATCTGAACAATGAAGTTTGTTCCAAATAATCAACACTCTGGGTTGGTGCTTAGGAGGTGAAACACAGTAAAACATGGCTAGCATTTTTCAAAGCCAAGCTGATTGTATGTCCACAGAGCAGCACAGGAGCACTACCTTCTGCCTGCCAAGCACATTTTATAGAAATGCAAACTCCAGACAAAGAACATCTTTCTTAGGAAGAACTAGAATACTGCGCCCTCTAGTGGATTACATCAAGCTGCTCGTAGGTTCTGGTTTAAGGTTCAAATGACAGAAGAGAAAGAATACTAAGAAACTTGCTTTTCTTAATAAAAGTTATTAAAAATGTGGTGCCAGACATTGCCATGTTTTATAACTGTGAGTGATTATGAATAAAAGGATTTTTATTTTGAAGATGCTTTTAGTTAGTTGTAGAAAAGTAATTTAATGGAACTGAAAGGTCAGCAGCCAGTTGAAGAGGTTAGGTCCACAGAAGGGTGAACTCTTACATCTTTTAAGAGGGCACTGATCACACTTAGGGGACAAGAGCAATGCAGATGCATTTAGTGTCTGTCCATCCTCCCGACCCATCCCCTAATGCTGTGCAAATAGCAAAGGAGGCCTGCAAGGATCACGGGAAGGGAAAGGGGAAAAAGAGACAATCCAGTTTTGTTTGTTTGTTTGTTTCTTCTGTTTGACATACGAAAGGACCCTTCTCTCCACTCTCTCCATTTGCTTCTGCTCACAAAATTATCTCAAAGTTCCCAGAATCCTCCAACAAACACAAATATTTCAACATGAACAGGCATGCGAATAGGACAAAAATGCTTTCAAAGGCTAAAGTTTATGACCCATTTATAAGAAATGCACTCATCTAGCAAGGTCGTCCGATCCCAGGTAGAGCGGAACTCACAGGCTTTGAAAGGACACAGAGATGCTTCCATCAATCAGGGAGGCATTAGAGACCAGTACCTTCTTGTATTGTTCCCAGCTGTCTTTACTTTGCCTTTCCTTTCACTAACCCAGGAGGTTACCAACCAGAGGGATGGGCACAAATTAATAAATGTAAATCGCTGTGATTCACTATGGTGTTTGTTTCATGAGGTTCCCATGGGAGCCACTGAAAAGCTCTACTCAGACCAGAACATCTCCTACTTCTCAGAGACGCCAGTCTTCTTTAGTGTGCAACCAGGCTGTAGAGAGAACCATCCCTTGGTGGCTCTTCTCTAATTCCTCTGTTCTGCTGCCTTAGCTTCTAGGGCAAACACCACTGGCACTCGGTCACCTCCCTATGCAGGTGTGCACACCACTGGCACTCTGCCAGCCTCCTATCCAGCTGTGCACAGCGTTATGTCACTGAGGCAACAGCAAGTGCGGCCACAGGCTTATCCACCCAGGATTTCCATTGCCCTGGCCCAGCTCCATCATGGTTAAGCCGTTTTTCTTACACCTGAGGAGCTGTTACCCTGATTAGATTTCAAGTTTTAAATTGTGGCACACCTTTCCAGTATCTTAATGTGTATAAATGATATGATCTGCAATGCTAAGAACTCTGTCTTCAAGAATTATTATTGTTGTTACCCAGGACACACTATTGCAGCACACAGTTCTAAGATCAAGGAACACACAAGTGAATGAAGACATCTGTCTTACAGAGCTCACCATAAGAATGTATGAGTATGGACAGTCTATTTTCCAAACTATTTACAAACTACAGTGCATCCTAATTGCTTAATAGGTGAGGATACTTGCATTTTGATAATGAAAAGTACTCGAAAGTGGAAAATAATAAACATGTTTCTTTTTTTGAAAGCTGACCTCTAATAGTAACTGTACACACACACACACACACACACACACACACACACACACACACACGCACGCACGCACGTGCATACACAGCAGTGACCTTGTCCTGGTGGAGTTTACAGCACAATGAAGTAAACAGGTCCTAATGAGATAAGCAGATCACACACAGCACAGCAGTGGGTCTGCTCTGGACATGAGCAAAGGGTCTGACTCAGGAGCTGGGACAGTATCGAGGACAACGTCCCCCAGGAAGTGCTACAGGGGGAAGATTGAGGGAGCACAGAGGGAGGAGGTAGACAGATGGACAGATGCCTTGCAGTGGCTGAGAGCAGGGCAGTTGGAGAAACAGAGAAGGTGGGAAGTGGGCAAAGGGCAGGCACAGTGGCTGGAAATGAAGCCGAGCACCCAGGCAACTTCTAAGATTACATCTTCATCCTAAGGGTAAGCTGGTGAAGGATGTCACCAGTGTTACTAATGAAATGACAGGTCACATGTGCAAAGGACATGGCACAGTCCCAGATCAACAGCAGCAGGCTAGTAAACACTGATTTCCAAACACATTCTGCAAAACTTACCTCTTCACCACACCTTGTATTCAATTAATAATCACAGTATCTTCTATTTGCTTTTTCTTTAATGAAATGAATTAGTATTACTGGATTTTAATGTAATGCCAACTACCTTCCAAGTTAATCTAAAAATGAATTTAAAGTACTGTAGAAATCAAAGTTGTTTACTGAATCACAAGATGCTAAAAATTTTGTAAGTACAATGACAAACACCTCTATTATGGTACCTTGATTTTTAACAGTATATATTTTGTAACACATGTATTGGTACCAAAATGAAAGAGATGAAATTAAAATAAAATAACATGAGGTTGTAACATAAAAATACATAACTTAAAGGCATCTAATACTGCAAATTATAATTATATATTAATTATATAAATTTCTTAGTAAGCTAAAATATGCCTCCAAAGAAGATTGAGAAGTCTAAGTCTATCTAAATCTTAAGATATCTGTAATCTACTCTATCAACCATTTAATTAACACATAGTGTCTGTGTCCTACTGACAAAGATTTCCAGCTATTCAAATTTGTTATATTGTTTTCAAATGATTCTGCATCAACCAATTAAGACAGTTGGCAAACAGTAAATATTTAAGCTGAAATAGTTCAGCAGCTCATTTCAAACTTTACATTTGCATAGACAGACAACAGCTAATTTACTAACAGAGAATTCGGAACCTTTGCTAGCTGGTTACCAGATAGGCATCACATCTGGGAACCATACTCTTCCCAGGTGCTTAGAGACTTCAGCATGAACTTCGTCTGGGGTAAAATTGTCATCAGGGACCAGAACCTCCTCCATGATAGACAGCTGGGTGAGCCTTCTGCCGCAGAGTCTTACAAACTCAATGAATGCACTACAGCTGACTTCACACTCACTCAGGCCCAAGGCTGTTAGGTTTTTACAGTGCTTGGCAATGCAGATGAGTTCCCTGTCCAGGGGCTGAAGGCCGTTTGCACACACCACTAACTCAATGAGCCGTGGGCAGTGAAGACCTATTCGGCCTAAAATGGTTCTGCTTACTGAACGCCCGAAGTAAAGATGAGTGACAGGGGTTTCTTCTCTGAAGAACGTCTCAAACTCTTCTTCATACAAAAAGAAGTACATGACAATGTTAACTCCCGGAGAATGTTTAATCAGAGCGTCCCAACTGTGTTTTTTAATAGAGTGAAACTTGACCTGTCCAGGATTTTCACTTACAACATCTATCCGGAGATGTTCAAGGTTCACGTGAGTCTCGCTCGATAGCGCAAGGAGGAGCTCATCACTCAGAATGTAGTAATTCAACGCCAGCTCTTTGAGACCCTGACAGTGGTCAGCCACACAGAGGATTCCTGTGGGGATGGGAGAAATCCTTAACAACAAAGAATCACACTGATACTAAATTTTGTAAATTTAAATTTTCTATTAGTTAGTTTACTACAACAGATAACTAATGATAATTGAGAAAATGGCCGCTAACATATATCATTATACATGTGCAGATTAATTGAACTTGTCCCCAAACTCTTACACACTGCTGAGGGGAGGGATGTGCAGCCACTATGGAAATCAGTGTGGAGGTTCCTAAAGAACTCAAACCAGAGCTGCTACTGTAAGACTTGCTCCACCCAGCTTAGGGACTCCCAGAAGGCGAGTTCAGCACAGCAGACATGCTTGGGCAACCATGTTGGTTGAGGCACTATTCACACCAGCCGAAGTGGGGAAAGCGCCTGGGTGCCCACTAACAGATGAGTGGGTGAAGAAAACGTGCTCCACAGACACAAAGATTTCTACTGAGTCATAAGAATGAAATTGGATAATTTGGGAGGCACCCAGGCAGTGGGACCGGAACCTGTCCTTAGTGCATGATCTGGCTGTTTGGATCCTGGGGCTTACACAGGGACACTGTGCTCAGCCTGGAAGGAGGGACAGGACCTGCCTGTACTGAATCCACCAGGTTTAAATGAATCCCCAGGGGAGTCTTGGCCCTGGAGGAGATGGGAATGGAGGGGAGGGGCTAGGGGGAAGGTGGGGGCAGGGGCGGGAGGGGTGAGGACAGGGAACCCATGGCTGATATGTAAAATTAAAACACAAATATAATAAAGGAAAAAAATGAAATTGTGACATTTTTAGCAAAATGAATCAACTATAGATTACTAGGCAGATTCTGAAAGATAAATTTCACACTTTCTAACATACTCAAATTTATATTTAAATTCTCTCTCTCTCTCTCTCTCTCTCTCTCTCTCTCTTTCTTTAAAAATGGTTGCAAACCAAATATAGGAACTCATCAAAGAGGTCATTCAGCATGATCAAGTTGGCTTTATTCTACAGCTGCAAGGAAGGGTCAACATGCGCAAATCAATAAATGTAAGACATCACATAAATGGTCTTAAAGACAGAAATCACATGACTTTCTCAACAGAAGCAGAAAAGTGTTGTGACAAAATGCCACATTCCTTCATGATAAAAGCTCTGAAGAAACTGGGAACAGAAGAAATGCATCTCAACTTAATAAAGGCTATCTATAATAAACCTAAAGCCAACATTATATGAATGGGAAAAAAATCCCAAAGCATTCTGACTAAAATAGGAATGAACCATAGTAATAGAAGCCTTAGGATGCCAAGCCAAGAGAAGCAAATAAAAGAAATATAAATAAGTGAGCTGGCTGTTTTATGTCAACTTGACCCAAGCTGGAGTCATCTGGGAAGAGGGGGTCTTAGTTGAGAAAATGCCCCACCTGATACGCCTGTGAGGAAGCCTGTGGTGAATTTTCTTAATTACTGATTGATATCAGAATGTCAAGCCTATTGTGGGTGACGTTACCCTTTGGCAGGTGGTCCTGGGATGTATTAAAAAGCAGGCCTAGCAAGCCATAGGAAGGCAGCCAATAAGCAGCATGCCTCTTTCTTTGTGGCCTCTGTATCCCTTCCTGCCTCCAGGTTCCTGCCCTGACTTCTTAGGATGATGGACTACAAGCTAGAAGATGAAATAAATGCTTTCTTCCGCAAGTTGCTTTTGGTCATAGTGTTTTATCACAGCAGTAGAACCTAAGACAACAGGGAAGGAAGTCAAGTACTTGCAGATCACATACATATGCAGTCTGTACATAAGACTCTTCCAGAAAACCTGTAGAGCTGATGAACACTGATAAAAGTGGCAGAATACAAAAGAAACATACAAAAATCACTGCATTTTCTACATACCAATAACACGTGTGCTGAGGAAGAAATCAGGAAAAGAATCCATTCACAGTTGCCCCCACCCCACATGCACACCTTGGAATAAACCAAGCCAGGGAAGTGAGATACACTGACAGTGAGAACTTCAAAACATTCAAGAAAGAAAGTGAAAAGGACACTAGATGATGGACACAAGCTCTGGCTGCAGGATGTAGGCAATCAAGCTGAAAGTGAGCTGGAAATTTCCTGCAGGCTAGCTTTCATAACGCTTCAGTGCTCTGAAGGCTGCCGGGGGAGAAAAGGATCTACAGCTATGAATCCTGTGTGCCACCAACCTCCACTGGTGCAAAGACGGCCCCTCTGTTACGGGAGTAACACTTTCTAACTGAATTTGAGGACCACTTCACAGAAGAGAATCCATGCTCGGTACTGCAAACCTGGTCAAGGGCCCACGATTGGGAAGGCCACAGGACCTGACACAGAAGCTTCTACGGTCATCCTGCTAAAGAGGCATGCTATGCCCACCAAAGCGACCTCTAAATACCTGTCTTATGCTCATGGGTTAGCACTGCTTAGCCGTAGTCAGAGAAGGCCCATTTTGTAGTGGACAGCGGTTACTGCAGAGACCTTAACTGGTAAAAGAGATTAACACAACCCGAAAGTGAGACGTGGGAAATCCTGTAGAGGAGACAAGTGACACAGCGCAGGAGGCAGAGGACAGGAAAGCATTCTGTGGACCGTGGTCTTCTGGACACGACACTGTTGCTGCACTCATGAGCTCACAGCAGCTGAGGTTCCCCAGCAACAGATCACATCACGGGTTCGGGAGGGGTTCATGACGTCCCACCCCTCTGTGAGGAGCTATTTTCTGTTGATTGTGGCAGGGGAGAAGACTTTCTTCAGTGGTACTGCCACTGGTAAACTGCCCTTGTGCCAAAAAATAATCCTAACCCAAGCTCACGAAAGTAATCCCATTAAACCCAGTAGGTCAAAAACGGAAACGAAATTAATTCAACAGGGAGCTAGCTGTGGAGAAGAGGGCTCTGGCAGGGGAGGAACAACAGACGGTCATGGGTGAATGTGATTAAAGTACAGTCTATCTGTGCATGAAACTGCCAAAACAGGTCACTAATTTAGAAGACTAACACATATCCAAGGAAAAAACATTCTCAGAAGAAGCGGCTTACATCTAATTTGAAGATTAAGATTGCTTTTGAATAAAATTAATAAATTATGTTCCAGAGGCATGTACTTCAGTGAGTAATCTATTGTTACTATAATAATAACCATCAATCAACTTATATAAAAAACACAACCTACCATCAGACGAAACATGAGGACAGCTACTCATTTTCAGGAGCCGCAGAGTGTCACTGTTGTTGGCCACGAGGATCTTCAGTGAGGGGTCGTCCACTGGTGTATCTTCGATTTTAATTGATGATAACGATTTTGAGTTGACAAACACAACTGTAAGCGCTGACACAAAGTGAGACTTGCATGGCAATAAGAAAAAAGTTACGAAAATAGCATTTAAAACTCATAGTTGCAATTAAGTAGCATTAAAAAAACAAATTGTTAAATGCTAAAAGTTCAGTAAAGACAATGAATATATTATATTTTCATGCTGTCACTAGCCAGTAGAAGACATTCCTATTTCCTTTTAAAATAAAATTTCAAGTTAGTATATGAAGTATGGGTTTCATTACAGCATTTTCATGCACATATGTCTTTGTGCTTTCTTCTCATCCATCCCCTGCTCTGCCATCCCCTAACCTGGCTCATCTGCCTCTGGTCCCTCAGGCCCTGCAATACTACTCCTGCTCTTCATGTGTATTCCATCTCTCTCTCTCTCTCTCTCTCTCTCTCTCTCTCTCTCTCTCTCTCTCTCCCTCTCCCTGTGTGTGTGTGTGTGTGTGTGTGTGTGTGTGTGTGTGTGTGTGTCTCCCCTTCCCTCTCTTTCATGGTTCCCTTTCTGTTTTCATGATCACACACACACACACACACACACACACACACACACTCTGGACACACATAGAGTCTGTGTATGAGAGAAAACATACATTATCTGTTTTCCTGAGTCTGATTTACTTAGGTTAACATAATGATCTCCACTTCCATACATTTTCCTGAAAATACCATCATTTCTTCAAGGTTAAAAAAAAATTCTACTGTGTATGTACATGTGTCTGTTGATGGACATCTAGGCTGGTTCTACTTCTTAGCTATTCGGGACAGTAAATCAATAAACATGGTTGTGCATGCACCTCTGTGTAGCTGACTTAGACTATACTCCAGGTAGTTTACCAGTAGCATAACTGGACCATATAGTAATTATTTTAATGTGCATTCTTGCCTTTTGTAGGGGATTAGGTGGCTGGAGCTATTTGAATTCAGCTTTAGGTCTTACATTCTATTCCAATCATTCCTGTACAGGGTAAGAGATAAGGATCAGGCAGTGGTGGTACACACCTTTAATCCCAGCACTCGAGGCAGAGGCAGGTGGATCTCTGTGAGTTCAAGGCCAGCCTGGTCTACAGAGTGACTTCTAGGACAGCCAGATATTATACAGAGAAACTTTGTCTCCAAAAACCAAAAACAAACAAACAAACAACCTTCACAGGAGATAAGGATCTAGTTTCATTCTTCTACATGTGGATATCCAGTTTTCTAGCCATCATTTGCTGAAGATGCTGTATTTTTTCCAATGCTTGTATAGAAGGCCAGGCGACTGCACCTGTTTGAGCTCTATAACCCCGCTTGTGTGTCTGTTTTTGTGACCAGATTTTGTACTCCCACACTGCTTTCTGATTAGAACTGCTATGTCAAGGAGGGTTCATTCAAGCTTCTGTATAAACAAGAGTGCTTTTCTCTGTTTCTGTGAAGAATGTCACAGTTTTGATGGACACTGTTGAATCTGAAAACCACTTTGGTTTCTCCATCTTCCAGTATCTTCTTAAGTTTCCTTCTTTGGAGTCTTAAGGTCTCCATTGAACAGCTCTCCTACCATCTTGCTCCCAAGTTAGGTTTGATTCTGAGTTTTGGGGGGATCATAAACAGGATTTTCTTCTTGATTTCTTCTCATTATTAATACATAGAAAGGCTATTGACTTTTCCATGGTGATTTTGCTCTTTGTTACTCTGCTGAACATTAAGGTTCTCTGGTGAACTTTTAAGCATCTTGTACATATAGAATCATGTCTGCAAGTATGAACAATTGTTCTTCCTTTCCTATCTGCATCCCTTTTATTTATTTCTCTAACTTTAGTGCTCTAGCTAAGATCACATGCTTTACGTTGAATAACAGTGGCTAGAGTGGACACACTTATCGAATTTTAAAGAAATGTTGGGGTGTTTAAATCTGTTAAAGTTCTCTTGTGTGTCTAGTGAGATGATCATGTGATTTCCATTTGTAAACCTATTTATGTGTTACATTACATTGAATGATATACATATGCAAAACCAACCTTGCATCTCTGGGGGGAAACTAATTTGTTTGTGCTGTAGACTTTGTTTGGGTTTATTTGTTTGTTTGTTTGTTTTCAAAACAGGGTTTCTCTGTTGTCTGGTTGTCCTGGAAACTCACTCTGTAGACCAGGCTGTCCTTGAGTTCACAGAGATCCACCTGCCTCTGCCTCCCAAGTGCTGGGATTAAAGGTGTGCACTGCCACTGCCAGGCAATATAGACTTTCTTAATGTGCATATCCATTCCTATAACAAAAAGTTACAAAGCACAACTAGAAATGAAATGATGAGACAGAAAGAAATTCCAAATATCTTGTAAAGGATGGCTTAGCTATTTTCACCCTAAGAATTTGATGTCTAGCCTGGAGGTGGTGGCACACACCTTTAATCCCAGCACTCGGGAGGCAGAGGCAGGTGGATCTCTGTGAGTTCAAGGCTAGCCTGGACTACAGAGGGAATTCCAGGAAAGGCAAAGCTACACAGAGAAACCCTGTCTCGAAAAACAAAAAAAAAAAAATTGATATCTAGTATGAAAAGGATATAATTTATTTATTTTCTAGAATAAAGATTAGCTAACTATGGACTACCAGCCAAGTTCAATGCAGAGTCTGTTTATCTATGTTTCCAGAGTGAAGAATAAATTGTCTCCATTATTAAAGGTTTGAGCACATCTGAAGAACAACATTGGATGACATGTGAGCTGCACGAAACAGTCACCAATGCTCACAGAAGTCTGCATGGCTCACAGCCATGTGCTTTCCTTTTGCATGCTCTCTGTTGGCTCCACCCCTGCAACAATGCAGCTGAGGATTTGAGGCAGAACTGTATAGCCCTCCAAGCTTAGAATTCTTAGGGTTCTTCCTACCTCTTGCTAGGAAAAATACATTTCCCCTATTTCATTTGCTTCCATAGTTTCAGACTTAAGATAGTACCTGGCACATAGTCGTCAATAAATATTTGTGAAAAGGATGAATGAAGGATGCATTTTTCTAGCAGATTTAAGCAAAGTAAATAAAATAGTTACATTTTGAAGAATTATAAGATAAAAGCTTATTAATAATTTGCCCTCAACATAGGCAGAATTCCACACATTTTCAGATTCACTATTTCTGACAAAGTCAGAAAATGTGGAAAGTTTCCTTCCACAGACTCAATCTTGGTTGTGTTAAAGGTTCTACTTGTCCTGTTAGGATGACTACATTGGTTATAAATGTGTAAACATGTTGCCTTACACTAATTAAAAGTGGTTTTTGCATAGTAAAAAATTATTATAGTACTAATTATTATAGAACCGTATCTCTTTTTCAAGAGCTAGAAAGGTGATTTGTTTCTCTTTGATTGACTCTGAATGAATTGTTTTGGTCTTGAAGGGCACTGAAGCAGCACAGCACAGGCTTCATCACAATCACATTCACTGTAGTCTTTATGTTCAAATTCCCATAATTTTGTCTAGTTTTTCCACTGGTTTATAAGTAGGAAAAACAAGACAGGTCCTGGAGAGCTTCTCAAGCTGCCTGGAGGTCACAGAGTTCACCGAGACAGAGCAGGCTACCTACTGCCTGGCATCTGCTGGGTAACCACATCAGCAAACCCAGATGCTGGCCTTGAAGGCTGATGGGCACTGCTAGCCTTAGCTTTAGAACCTAAGACTCATCAGGTCTGTCTGAGCCTATGGTTTATAAACAAGGAAGTAACTATTTAGCACTAGTCAGTTTTCATCTGATTACTTATATTATTCTAAATCCCCAAATGACCCAATTTTTTTCCAGTCTATCTCCTAAAAAGATAACAAGCTAGCAGAAAGCCTGGCTAAGAGAGCCATGACCCAGTTTACAGGAGTGAAGATACTGTTATCCTGACCCTCTACCGTGGGAGGTCTCCATGAGGTGATTTTCAACAGCCAGAAAGAAGTGCTTGTTACAAACCAAATACTATTTAACCTGAGTTTCTTGTGGTAAACAAAATGGATAGTCTCCATCCTTCAAAGAGTTAGTCTGAGTGTGAGGAAAAGACAATAAACAGGCTACATTAATCATGAAGATGGCTGTGAGTACTAAGAAGTGACGTAGAGAAGGAAAAACAGTGTGGTGTTACGTTTAAAGTTAGCTATCAACTTGACAGACTCGAATCACCCTGGAGCCTTTGGGGGTTATCTTATTACTTATTAATTACTTATTTGTGTATGTTCGTGCATGTGCTCATGCTATTGCCCATATGTGGGCGTCAAAGGACAAATTGCAGGAATTGGTTCTCTCCTGCCACCACATAAGTTCTGGGGATCAAATTCAGATTCTTAGACTTGGTGTGAAGCACCTTCACCCCTGAGCCACCTCACTGTCCCAGAGTCCCCCTGATGATGTTAACTAAGGGGAGAGGACTGGCTGGCTGTGGACAGCATTTTTCCTGTTTGGGATCCTGCACTATATGAATGGGGAATGGACGCACTCAGCACTCTCCGCTGCCTGACGATGGATGCCATGTGACCAGAAGGACACTTACAGTCAACCTTCTCTATTTCAGTCTGTGCAATAACTAGAGACCAATCAGAAAGCACTGTGGGATGAAAATCCCGGAGTAGTGACCCAGGTCAAGCTCCTGCTCCTGGGCTTCCTGACCAGGATGGACTGTGCCCTGGACTGCCAGGGCAGGCCGTTTCCCCTTACACCGCTTTTGACAGAGTATTTTCTCACAGCAATGGGGCAAGAAGCTAAGACAATAGGATGGAGAGTGACAGTTTGGGAAGGTGTCGCTGAGTAGCTGAGGACACTCAGGTGAGGCCTGCAGCAGACAATGCTGTGGACTCTGAGGAAACTCCATCTCTCTGATCATCCAGTACCAGTTGCTAGCTGACAGGCAGACCCCTGGGGCCACTTGGCCAGCCGCTCTAGCCTAATTAGTGAACTTTAAGCCAATGAGAAACTCAGTCTTAAAGGAGGTAGGTGGTGTTTCTGGGGGTTGGGGGGGAACACCTGTCCTCTGACAGTCACATGCATGCACACATATGCGCACCTGCACACACATGAATATAAACATCATTTTAAAATAAGTTTATCATATCTCACAAAAGGTATAGTGGTCTTACCTTTGGCACATTCATAAAACTTGGTTTGGCTGTTGAAATCAATCCCAAGGTCTGGATAGAACAATTTACCAGCTGAGAAAGAATATCACAGGCAGCTTCTGCTGACTCAGTACTACTATCAACCTATAAAGACAATTTTTAATCTGAATTTCCTGAAGGCAACTCATCAGAACCACTGGAAATGCAATTATTTAATGGAATTCAATAACCAAGTTTTGTTGATCCCTTTCATCAATATAAACAATTATTTTTATATGAAATGTCTGAGCTCACAAAGGGAGAAACAGAAACATGGCAAAGTAACTTTGCAGTGCTTCATAATTTCAGGTCTTTATAGTTACCTGGGTATTAATAATAACAGCCAAATGAGAAAACTGAACTTTAAGTCATTCAATTACAGTCGACCTTCTTTAGTCTGTGCAATAACTATAGAACAATCAGAAAGCATTGTGGGATAAAAATCCCGAGTAGTTACCAAGTGCCTCAAAGTAAGGATCCAAACACACAAAAGGATCTTAGCAATGTAAGCTGTTCCTACCTTAAAGCTGACATACTGCAGATGTGCAGCATGCCTTTTGATGATCTGCTGAATGAGATCAGGATGAGTGGACTTAAAATAGGAAGTGGCTGATTGGTTCAGCTCAAATTCAAACTTTCTCCAGAGGTCAGGAATGTGAAATACTTCATTCCATCTCCTACACACAGAAGATGCGCGGGCTCGGTCTATTAAAGGTAGATACTGGAAAATTTGTAATATCACATGGTGAGGTAAAGTCCCCCAGTCTAGAAGAACAGAGAGCACGTGAGTCTGGGTGAGAGAAGGGCAGAGCCCACGTTTGGGCTGCTTCACTACAGGTGGAGTCTGGACAACTTTATTCACAGCAGAGAAATTATTCCTCTTCATTCTGTAAGTATCAGAAAATGTTGTTGGTTTCTTCTTCGTCATTCCACAAGTATCTACTCTCACTGTACAGAATAATATTAGAAATGGACAATAATCCAACTAACACACTTTTAACAGTAACCTTCCGCTTCCGTGCACTGAAGAGTGCTACACTGTGCAAACCCGCTCTCAATACCATGAGCAACGGCTGAACACAATGGTAAATGATACGAGTGAGGTGCAGCAAGATGAGTGACAGAGAAAAAGAGAACTGCCCGTGACTGACTTCGTGTATGAAGAAGTGGCTGGGGGCCTCTAAGAAGAAGCATTCAAAGTAGCATAATCCCCATTATGTTTTCCCCATGGTGAAGGCCTGTATCTTACTGTCTCCTACAAAGGAAACACCACACACTGAAATTCTGCTAGACTCCTGGGAGATCTGGGAGACAGTTCAACTGAGCTATGCCATGCACTAACCATGTGACTCTAAACGTGGCTTCTCATCCGTAAAGCAGGGATCAGAGCACTCATAAAGCTGCTCTGAGGATTAGACCACTTTATGTATCGGTATATCGTGCATACTTAAGAAGTGCTGCTATACTAACTTGTATTTTTCTAAACTATTTTCATTCTGTAAGTCAAGTCACAATTCTAAGAGAAAACCAAATAATTGCAGTGAATTTCAGGTGACAGCTTGGACATAAGAATTCTGGACATGTGGACACAGCAGAGACAGAGTTGTTACATGAGTCCACATCTGCATCTGCTCTTCTCTGGTCAGTATAAAGACCATGAGAATGAACGTTTTTCTCCCCAGAAAGAATTCCCGGGTGTTAACTACTTGGGACACTACAAAGTGCTGACATCTGAAGCCCAGATATACCAACACAAATATGGAATTATCTGTAATATTCTCTGCATGTTTTATGTAAGAATCTAAAGTATTAAATATACTATTATTTGAGACTCTTTATATTGATAAAAATGGGTCTGAACTTAACTCTGATTACCAACTTAACCTTTCTTTCACCCATCAGTGTTAGGAACGTATACACAAATTTTGCATCAGATTTGAACATACCTTCAAATCTACTGGAATATTTATTTACAATGTAGGTACAATTGTCATGTGATCCAGTCTGAGTGATGTGTAACATTTCTTAACCACAACACAAGGTAGGATCCCAGAAGCAGGACTGACCTATAAAATAACTGAAAAAACAAAAACAAAAACATGAAGTCATTTTTAGAGCTTGGGAACCGGAATGGAAAACAAAAGCCCTTGTAACTCAAGTGTCAGAGAAAGAGCTACTCTATGCATCTCCGTCTGACTGAACCTGCAAGCAATCCCAGCACTCGGGAGGCAGAGGCAGGCGATCTCTGTGAGTTCGAGGCCAGCCTGGGCTACAGAGTGAGTTCCAGGACAGGCTCCAAAGCTACAGAGAAACCCTGTCTCAGAAAAAATAAACGAATAAATAAAAAGGAAGGCTATAGCCAATACAAAACTTCACTAGAAGACAAAGCGAGGACAAAGACTTCTCCAAATGCCGGGTTTTGTATGCTGCCTCAGTTTCTACACAGAGCGACTGTGTTATACACTAAGCTTAAATGTACATAACAAGAAATTGTTCAATTTGCTCAATTCATTAAATTACCAGCTTACTGAATCATCATAAAGAATTAATGTTATTAGGAGAGGGAAAGATGGTTCAGTGGTTATAGCACTTGCTGCTCTTACAGAGGACCCAAGTTCAATTCCCAGCACCAACACATGTATCAGGTACACACATGGTACATAGACATAAATGCAGGCAAAATACCAATATAAGTAAATAAACTTCTTAAAAAGTAATATTATATTAATACCAATAATTTAGTAAAATACAAGTTCATTTTCCTTCTCCTCACATAAGTAAAGCATACATCTCTACCCTTTCAATCATAAACTTCATATAGCACAACTTTGCAGCTATGTGTGTCAGTATGTTTTAGAATGTAAGATAAATTGATTTGTATTACTTGGAAATACTTTTTTGATCATTTATTCATTCTTAGTTAAATAATATGAGCTACATTAAATGATTTATGAATATGGAATGCAAATTGGTCATATTGTATTCCTATTAAAAATGTTTTCTTGTAAAAATTTTATATAAAAATTCTACCTTAAATACATGGGGCCATTTAAAAAAAAGCCTGATCATTTATTTTTACATTAAAGAAATGGATCACTTCTTTGTCAAGACTCTCGTAGGGAAAGATGACTTCCAAGTTATAGATCACGGTGAACCACTGAAATGAAGCAATTGCTGCCATGGGGTACTCACCAGCATCCATTTGCCCTCACTTTCAATCTTGGAAAACACCACAAAAGCATCATTAGGGCATATAATAATTGATGCTTAGGTTATTCATACATAATTATACATATTAAGCGATTTTATTAGTAAATTATTAATACTAAAACTATTTTCTGCCCAAATGAAAAACTAGCTTGTGGAAATATCATAGTACTTGCCAGACGTTACACTGGAAGCTATACTAAGGTTCCATATCAGGCAGTAAACGACTCTGAAAAGTCACATTTTACTTAATATCTGTGGAGAGATAGCATGAAAATTTAAGGTGTTTCAATAAATTTTGTTCATAAGCTGTATAAATCTTTCAGCACGGTTCAAACTTCTGTGCAGTACTGGGATATATTTACTTATGAAGGAAATTTCCTAGTTGAAAAGATACATTCATTTTTAAGTACAGTATCTGAAGACTAAAGTTTGCAAAACTGTTCTTGGATTGAAAACACCCTTTGAGATTCGAGGATGCCTGAAAGGTGGCACAGAACTTGACCTGGACCATCCCTTAGAATCCCTTAGGGAGTTGGGCACCTAGCAGCCTGCTCTATCTTCCTGCAGCCTCTGCTTCCAGACTGGACTGGAAAGACGACGCCAACCCAGGGCAGAGTTTAGAGTCTAAAAATGAATACAAATGACAGTGTAAATGCACCGCTCTAAAGCTGCACGGTGCAATTTATCTTACATTCTAACTGCCCAGAGAAACCGGGCTTGGGAACAGCCTTACGGCAGCCAAATAACCCTCTACAGACCTAGCTGCAAAACGACCAGAAGGATGAAGAAGCCCTGGGAGGGCGGCTCGGCTCGGCTCTGCTCCGAAGGCTTTGTTCCGAGCCGGTTCGGTTCTGCGGCTCGTCCCGGCCCGGCCCGGCCCATCGGCTCCCCGGGGCTGCTCCAAAAAACGTTACCTCAGAACGTACGCCTGAGCTGCAGCCAGCCCAGGACTCTGCTTCCCGAACCCCAGCAGCTCGCTTCTCAGGTAGGCGCGCTCCGGGCCGCCTAAAGCTGTGGGCTGTGATGGACAGAATGGTCCTACAGGCCAGGCCCCGCCTACGTCACGCCCCTCCAGGAAGCCCCGCCCCATCCAGTTTGCTAGTGTCCAGGGCATGCTTTGCCACAGGTCCTTGTACCCGTCCACGCCCCGCCCTCCCGGCCTGTAATCCCCGCCCCCGGGCAGCATCGCTCCATCCCCAGCAGCTGTTATGCCTTGTGCCCGCCCACACCCCGCCCCTCAAAGCCTGCCCCTCAGAGATGCCCCGCCCCTGTCAATCGCGTCCCGCCCCTATCCCGTAGGCTTAAATCCAGAATTCACCCAGAGGTAGACCCTGACGTCCGTCCACGCCCCGCCCCTTGGGGAAATGCCCCGCCCATTGATGGAAGTCCCTGGAAGCTTTGACCCTAGGCAGCCTCCCCCCCCCCCCGCCCCGCCCCGTTGGACCTAGGGCCTCATCTAGCAGATGCAGATTGACAGGCCCCTAGAAATCTCTTGGTGGTACCAGGCTCACCATGTGAGTGCTCCTTAAGTAGCAAGAGGGATGCTTAGTATTTGGTTAAATAACTGACGGCTTGCCCAAAACTAGCAGTTCCAGGTTTTAACTTGAAGACCACCCCACTACTACCAGCATGCAGATCCTGGAGGAACCTTGGTAAGAAGCTGCAATGATAGCCCCTTGGGTCCGGCAGCTGCAGGCCAGGACTGCCGAAGGTCACCTATGCGCTGCCAGCCTGCCAGTACGAAAACAAAGAACAGTGAGCTACGGATTTTAAAGCTTATCTTAAAAATTGTTTCAAAATAGGAGATCAAGCCATGCACAGCTTTCTGGAACTTTCCCTTTTCCTTATTACATCAGGACATGGTTTTATATCAACATATAGTCCCTCGCATACTCATTTGTTAATGACCAGCTAAAACCGAATAACCGACAAACATAAATTGCACATACCCTAGGTTTTGTTGCCTTTGGAACCAGCATGGCAGACAAGGAAATGAACATACCCTAGATCTGGGTCTCCCTCTGTAATTCCCCTGTCATCGCCCTCCCTTGCCTGCTTTCTGACATTTTAGATGAATTTGCAGTCCATATTATAAATTGAATTCTGTGGTGTCTGCAGGAACTCAATTGACACGGATCTTGCCACATTGGCCTCCAAGTGACCTGGACACTTTCCCCCTGTCTTGTCCTTCTTTGACCTCTTTTAGACTGTTTAGTCATCTTATGAACTAGATTCACATGCCAGTCTAGACTTCAGGTCTGCCAAAGCCTCTACTCCACAAATTCACCTCCAGCCTCCATGTTCAACAAAGCCACTTCCAAGCTCTTAGACCCTAGGCAAGGCTTTTGAACTTGGGTCTATCTTGAATCCTCTTAGACTTGCGATTTGGGATCCCTACTCTGACCTCCTATGGCTCAGCCCTAATTACACATCTCACCACCCATAGCAAGAATCTTGCAACTCCAGCCACAACAACAACAACAACAATAATAATAATATCAGATGCATTACCGAAAAACCCAGAAGCCTGGCGCCCTCTGCTCAACTCACAGGTAGTTCAACAACCAGAGTCGCTTCTCTGCAGCTCAGCTGGTCAGAGTCTGGCTTTGAGCAGCTTTGTACTGCTTCTATGCAGTGTGGGAGGAGCCTCTGAGAATACTCCAAGATTCTGTTTCTCAAGTATGTGACCTTCTTGTTACCTCCTATGTCTCATGAGCCTCTTCCTATTTCCTGGAGGGGCTGTTTCAGTTTGATTTCATCTTTTCATGACATCCCAAAGATCATGTACCTTATATTTCCATTTTAAAAAACCTTTTATTGTTGTCCTTAAATGAATATATCAATTCCTCCATCTTGTCTTCAAGCCCTGATATTTCATCCTTCCTGTGATCTGTTTCACTGGTGAACCTTTCCACTGGGCTCTTCATTTCACTCACTGGAATTTTCATTTCCAGCGTCATTTCAGTTTGATTTCCTCCTGATATTTCTGTCTTTATTGAATTCCATTCATATCCTACGTTGACTTCCTTATTTCACTCAGCTGTTTGTGTTCTTGGGGATTTCATTCAGGAGTTTGTTTATGCTGTCTTTCATTTCTATGAATGGATTTATCATCGTGCTTTTGAATTCTTTGTCTGGAATTTCATCTAGGTCACTCTTGTTGAGGAACATTACTCTAGGATGGGCAGAATCTGGAGGAGACATGTCTTATTTTGTCTTGCTGCTGTCCCTTCTGTTTTTACATTGGGACTTGCATATCAGGAGTTAGGCTGGTTTAATTTTATTATTATTATTTGAAGTTTGTTCTTTTAGTTAGACATATTTGCAATGTTTAGGAAGGACTAGGTTGAAGTAGGGTTGAAGTGTTGTTTTCCTCTGTTGGACTGGTAGTTAGGGAACCAGGCTCTGGTCCCAGCTCTCTCATTGTTGACAGCCTTCCCACTTTATGGTAATTTGTTTTAGCAGACCACGTGGACTAAGACAGCCAGTCACCATCCAGGATTAGACCCACTAGGAGAAAAAAGAAAGAGTAGTAATCAACTATGCAACTCAGCCCTGTACAGAGCTAAGGAAGCCCTGAGTGAAAGTGAAGGTTAACTTCACAAGTCCTGAGTAAATGTGTATTGTTGACATGCTCACAGCCATGTCAAGGACCCAATGCCTCAGACCCGTGGGAACTGACAAAGCCTTGCCCCTGGGATGAGGTTCAGAGGGACAGCAAAGTCTTCTTTTGGTCCCGGTTTGAATGTTGACAGTGTGTGCAAGTATGAGTGTTTGTGAACGATTAACCAGTTTGTGCAAAAACTAGTGCCTGCAGCTTCCTGCTCCCCGGTGTTTACAGCCTGAGATGACTTACCTTCAGCGGCCTCCTTCTGAGCTGACTCCTCCCTGGTGCTGGGGCTCCCTGGTGCTGGGGTCCAGGTTGTTGTTTTGAGTTGGTGCCACTCCATCAGTGTGCCTGTGGCCCACCTGACCCCAGCTTTTCTGCATACATGCCTGCTCTTTCTTCACCCCCTCACCATCCCAATCAGGTTTTCAGGATCAAGACACCCTTAAGCACTAACCGCTTTAGCAAGTAAAAGACATTGGCAGCACTATGAGTACTTGTACATTAGTTATTGTCGATGTAAGTGGAAAGAAAAGAAAGGCAGGAGGAAAAAGCCCACACTAAGATTCATGGTTAGTGGATGAAAGCACACAGAAGAAAGGAATCTCATGGGGTGGGCTGTAGGAGAAAAACATGTCAGGGACATGCTGTGGGATGGTCTTTCACAGCATACAGAAAGACAGGAACATGAGGAAAGATTTAGACTCAAGAGTGGTAAAGATGCATTGTCAGATAACATGGGGCAATCCCATCAGAAGGAGGCTAAGGAACAGGGACCCTGAAAACCAGGTCAGGTATGGTCTTTGGGCAGGGTAATGAGAAAGGGTCAGGGAACCACAGCAATAGAGGACAAGAATAAAGGAGGCCACCCTGGCTTTGGAAGACTGGACATGTCTTCAAAAGTAGTAATTGGTGATAGGACTTTTCTGAGATAATATATCTACCTTTATGAAACAGATCCAAAATCACCTCATTTCCTCTGCTTTAGGTTTCAGAGACAATGTAATAAAGCCCAGAGGTGATGGAGACTCACATCCTGACTCTGCTACTTCCTGTTGTACCATGGACAAGCCTGCTGCTTCAGATAACAACATTGTTTTCAAAGAGCTATTGGATTAATTAGGACAATTGGTTCACAACAAGGGCTTAGATGGTGGCTGGCGCATGGTGAGTGCTATGTTATGAATGTTTGTGTCTCCCTCTCCATTCATCTGTTGAATTTTGAACCATAAGCTCGTGCTCCTGGATGTGGTGTTTTGAGGAGCCAATTAGATACCGAGGGTGGGCCTCTCATGATTGACATTAGTGTCCTTACAAAAAAAGACTACACAATGCTAGCTGTCTCCTACCCAGTGAAGAAGTAGACAGTAAAATTGATAAAGTAGGACACAGGCCCACAGTGAATCTGCAGGCATTTAATGTTGAACTCCATTGCTCCCATATTGTGAGAAATAAGTTCCCATTGTTTGTAAGCTGTCCAGTTTACAGTTCTTTGTTATAGCTGGCTAAATGGACCAGGACAGCAAGTCATTCTATACATGCAGAATGGTGGTCACATTCTTTCTGGTGCTTTGAGCCCAGTGCTATGAATTTACTATGCAGAAGAACTCCGACAGTCTGCTCGCATGCTGAGCAACAGGTCCTGGGTCATATACGCGAAGATGCTAAGCATCTTCAAACATTGGTCCATCTAACTTTCTGCTTTTTCTTTCCTTCCTCTCTACTAAAGCCTAACTTCCAACAAAGACCCTTACCAGGCCAGATGTGCCGAGGGCTGGAAGGTCACCCACCCAGGCGCTGAGGCCAAAGGCCAGCCCCCCCTCTCTGAGTAGAGGTAATTGTTTTCCTCACCTGGACTAAATCACACTTGATTTGACAATCACTTCAGACTCTACAGTGATAGTGTTCATATGTCTTTTCGGAAAGAAAAGTGCATTTGAAATAAGCCAGTAACATTTTTTGATAAAGGGGTTGTTATTTGGGGCAGCGTAATCCTGAGCTTACTTTTCAAATGCCTGCTGCTGGGAAAAACTCCCAGGATGCCGTCCACTCTTTGCTTCTGTATATCGTCAGACTCATTACTGGGAGGTCAGGACGGTGGGTGGATCTGAGAGGAGACAGAGGGAGTTGTGGAAGGTAACATGTTCAAAATATATTATATGAAATTCTCAAAGAATTAATAAGAATATTAAGAAAAAGGTCCTCTAAGAGTTCCCAGTGGGCCAACATGAGCCAAGTCCAATGATGCATATATACAACACTGTCATCAAGCTCATTGTTTCCACACTAACTTAAAAATTCATAAATATATAAAACTTTACCTTTGTTATTATCCCACTTGAACCTTTAGTTAATTATTCTTTGACTATTTTTCATCAAATATTTTTTTTTCATTTAAAAGGATGTATAATCTGTTTTCTAAATAAATTTCCAAGGAAATAAATAAATTCCTAAACAAATATTTTCTAAGTAGTTTTTGCCGGTGTAAAAAAAAAATACAACTTTACTTCATAATTCCTTAGGTTAACTTTATCCTGAAGAAAATTAGTAAAGGAAACATTTAAATTTTACTCAAAGACTTAAACTATTCATTTTAATAATCATGACTCTCACATTGTCTCTGAATGCAGAACTCAACAGCACTTGACTGTTCTCACAGCATGAAGCCCCCACAAACAGGGAATTATGAAATAAGCATTTCTAAATGGGTCAGGCTTAGTCACCACTGCCAACATTGATTCAAAGCCATTACTCTGCTTTGGAGAGTGAATAAAGCTAGGGCGTTGCATGGAGCTCACGATTTCATTAACGCCTGCTTCTGGTACATTGTAGCTGTGTTCTACCCACTGAGTCAGAGAAGACAGTGAGCCACATGCTTCCTGTGTGGCACAGCCAGGTGCTCACCACAGTGATGGTCTCTGCTGTTTGAATCATCTCTGGTCCTTCACCAAGTCTCCCAGATAGTGCGATTAATGAAAATTATTACAAAACTAAAATTCAAAGAGAGCACAGAGTATCTAACTTTCATGGATACTTATATGGACCGCCTATGTGGAAAGAGCATCACCTATAGACACCAATGGTTTTCATCGGAACCTTACAGAATGGGGTGAGGCATTTATATACTGATTATTTTTTCTTTTTCTTTTCTTTTGTCAAATAATTTTATCAGTTCTTTGACAATTTTATACAGTGTATTTGATTATATTTACCCCTTTTCCCTAATCCTTCCGGATCTACCCCCAACCCCTTGCCCACCTAACTTCCTGCTCTTTCTTCTCTTTTTCCCTCCCTTTAAATGCACCAAGTCCAGTTTGTGTTGGCAATGACTTGTAGGTGTGGGGACTGCTGTGGACTGTGGTGGGTATACCAGAAGGAGATCACATGGTTAAAGAGAACTGACTCTTATCTGGCAGCCATCAAATGCCAAAAGTTCTTCAGCTAGGGGTGGGACTTTGTGCCCACCCTCCCTCCATTTAAGTGAGACTGCTTGCAGGACTATGTGCAGCTCTGGTGCGTGGCGTGGCGTGGCGTGGCGTGACGTGGGGAAGCTCTGAGGACATCTCAGGAAAAGTCCAATCCTTGGGATTGCAAAAAGCAATGTGCTTGGAGAAGAGGTTTTCTCCCTGAAGGAGAGAACTGGAACAAGCTTTTCCCATCATAATCATCTCGTCACAGAAATGCACTTTGGCTTGGATCATAGCAAATGGGTGTAAATACTGTCCTCAAATCCTTGCTGGGTCTTTTTACCTTTCTTTTTCATATGAGAGGATTTTCTCCTCAGAGAATATTTCATCATTCATTTATCTATAGCAACATCTAACACACATTATTGCCTTTAGGGAACTATTTAAATTTTTGAAAGGAAATTTTATCACACCATCCATTGCTTAATGAAAAGCAAATTGCTATTGAGTCACATACTGAAGTATATTGTCAATTTTAGTAAGGTGCTTCAGAAGAGAACCTAGTCAAGACTGATTTTACTGATGCTTTTCTTTTGGGCAGAGTTTTTAAGTTAGCATACACATATGAGCACACATGAGCACACGCTGTGAGCATGGATGTATGCTGCCTTTTAACAAGTAGTGACTATGGTAGCCAAAGAGCTCACTGACCCCCAAACACAATACTGTGGTTGCGTATCTTTGGATACCATAGCTGGAAACTTAATAAAAGAAACCCATCATTGCTTATCCGAGTGTCAAGATATCCCTAGCACTTTCCATAAGTTTTTCCAGGTTAAAGGTAGAACACTATCCAATCATGAGGTAATTACTGTTAGCAAAGGTACTTTACACAATTCAGTTTCTTCTAAATTCAGGATTTGATAGGAGACTGTCTTAGGGTTACAACTGCTGTGATGAAACAGCATGACCAAAATCAACTTGGGGAGGAAAGGGTTTATTTCACTTACATTTCCATGTAACAGTTCATCATCAAAAGCAGTGAGGGCAGGAACTCAAGCAGGGCAGGAACCTGGAGGCAGGAGCTAATGCAGAAGCCACGGAGGAATGCTGCTTACTGGCTTTCTCCTCATGGCTTGGTCAACCTGCTTTCTTATAGAACCCAGGACCACCAGCCAGAGATGGCCCCAACCACAATGGGCTGTGCCCTTCTCCATCAATTACTAATTAAAATGCCCTACAGCTCACCTACTGCCTCATCTTATGGAGGCATTTCCTCCTCTCTAATGACTCTAGCTTGTGTCAACTTGACATAAAACTAGCAAGTACAGAGACATAATCCCAACTTAATTCAGATCATTTGGGGGTATTATTCCATCGAAATATGTTAAGGTTCTCCCATGGAGTCTCCTGCTGCTATTCTGCTACTGGTCTCAGTGTTACTCTGAATCTTTAAGGTTTATTCCTACCCTCCTCATGGGAGAAGCTTCTCTCTTCAGTAGGTGGTGACTAACACAGAGGGCACCTGGCCTCTGTGGATCCCAGAGTCTGCTGCTCTACTCTGCATGGGATTTGGTGGAGAATAAAGAGGACTCTGCTCCTGCTTGATGACCAAGTGCTGTCAAGGCATGTGCTGTCAATGCCTTGGAAATTAAATGGAGACTAACCAATGCAAGTGCCCTGTACTACCAAGAAATTACTTGTCATCCTGACTTAATTTCAGTAGGTCATGAACAGCTAGAAATGTATCCATTTAAATGATTTCCCATTTTAGTGAAGTATAGGCTTTTAAGGCACATCCTCATGACTTTCTGGATTTTATTGGTATCTCTTGTAATGCTTCCATTTTGTTTCTAATTTTACTCACTTGGAAAACTCACTCTGTTTTGGATAATTTGGCTAATGGTTTGCCAGTGTTGTTTATCTTTTCAAAGAACCAACTTCATTTCATTGGTTTTATGTATCATTTTTCATTTCTATTTCATTAATTTCTACCTTAGTCTTAATTATTTCTTGCCATCTACTACTTTTAGATTTGGTTAGTTCTATTTTCTAAAGATTTAGAGTGTGTTATTAGGTTGTTTATTTGGGATCACTTGAATTTTTCTGATGTGGGCATTTACTGCTCTAAACATTCTTCTTATAACTGACTTCATGTGATTTGTAGTTTTTGGTATGTTGTTGTTGCATTTCAATCATTTCATAGATTTTTTTTAATTTCCATCTTGATTATTTCATTGACCCAATTATCATTCAAAAATGTGTTGTTTCATTTCCATGTGCACTTTTTGGTTTCCCTTTCTGTTGATATCCTAGCTTTATTCCATTTGATCAGATATTATTTCAATATTCTGATATTTGCTAAGGGTTGTTTTGTGTTATGAAACATGATTTATTTTGGAGAACATTTCATGTGTGGCTGAAAAGAACATGTATCCTTTAGTGTTGGAGTGGAATTTTCTGTAGACATCCATTAGTTCTAATTGGTTTATGATGCCATTTAACTACAGTGTTTCTGTGTTTAATTTTTGTATGAATAACCTGTCTAATGGTAAAACTGAGGTATTGAAGCCTCCACAATTACTGTGTTGGGGTTAATTTATGGCTTTAGATCTGGTAGAGTTTGTTTTATGAAATTAGGTATAACTGGGTTTGGTACATATTTGTTTAGAACTGTAAAATCCTCTTGATGAATTGTTCCCTTATTTATCTCTTCTGATTAGTTTTGGTTTGAAGTCTATTTGTCAGATATTAAAATGGCTACATTTGCTCGTTTCTTAGTTCCATTTGCTTGGAATGCATTTCTCCATCCTTTTTTTCTAAGGTGGCATCTGTCCTGGATGATAAGATCTGTTTCTTGAAAGCAACAAAAGATGGGTCCTGTTTTCTAATCCAATCTGGCATTCTAAGTCTTTTTATTGGTAGAGCTGAGAACATTAATATTCAGAGTTAACTGAGGTGTGTATTATTAGTTCTTTTCCTCTTGATTACTGTGTTTTCTTAGGTACCTTTCGATGAACTGCCTTTTTTTTTTTCTTTTCTTTTTTTTTTGCCAGAGCTGAGGACCGAACCCAGGGCTTTGCGCCTGCTAGGCAAGCACTCTACCACTGAGCTAAATCCAGAACCCCTGAACTGCCTTAATATTGCTTTTGTTTTCCTGTGGTCTCCTGGGTGTATTTATCCTACTCTTTAGTCCAAAGTATTCCTTTCAGTATCCTCTGTAGGGCTGGCTTAGTTTAGTGATGATGAATTCTTTAGTTTGTTTTTATTTCCTCTTTACTCATAAAAGATAGCTTTGCTGGATGTGTTATTCTGGATCGGCAGTCAAGATCTTTCCGGGATCATGAACTTAGAAGTTTCCACCATCTAACAAACTGTCACTCTAAGGCCCTGCCTTTCTATGTGAGTTAGCCCTTCTCTTTCTCAGCTTTCAATAGCTTTTTCTCTGTCTGTGGTTTTAGTTTTTTAACTATAATATATAGTGCAGTTTCCTTACGGTTCTGTCTGCTCGGTGATCTGTAGACATCTTGGATCTGTATGTAGACATCTTGGATCTGTATGGATACATATTTTAGAAATTTTCTTCTATGGTTTTTATTGAACATATTTTCTATGCCCTTGACTGAAACTACCTTTCCTCGGTACCTGTAAGTTCACAGATTTGGTCTTTCTATTATTTCTCCAGAATCCTGCATGTTGTATCTATGTGCTCATCTATGATAATCTATGATTGCAGCACATGATCCAATTCCTCTACATTGTCTGTCTGTCTTTCATATGGTCTGTCTTGTTGGTGAGAATTTCCACTGCGCTCTTTACTTGACTAGTTGAAACTTTCTTGAGTCACTTTAATTTCTTGAGTATTTGTCTGTGTTGAATTCTCTTTCCAGAATTGACTTCCTTCTTTGGTTGTTTGTATTTTCTTGAACTTTAGTTCACCCTGTCCTCTTTTGGCTCATTCAATTGTTCATTCTTATCTTCTTTAAATTATTGGTACTTTTTGAAGATGTTTTGTTTTTGCTCTTTTGAATTCCATGTCTTCTATTTCATCTAGGTCATTTTTCTTTGGACAGAGAGACTGCTGCTTTTGGAGGGAAGCATATTGTCTCAGCATTCCTGATGAGATCTGGGTGTCTGAACTGAGGCTGTTGACTGTGACTTCTGCTATGTGTTTTCAGCCCACCAGGTTGGCATCTAGAGAGAGATGAGCCATGGAACAGACCATTTTTGGAAGGCTAGCAGGCAGGATGCAGGTAGGGAAGATGGGGGTGTCTTCCTAGGTCTCCATCAGACTGGATTACTTGTAGTTAGTCAGCTGGAGCAGGCTTCTAGGGCCAGAGAGAGGTCACAGGCAGTGAGAACGGAGGGAGTGCCTTACCTGGTCCCTAAGAGCCTGGCCATTGTGTGGTGGTTTGGCTCAAGAGGTCTCTAGATGACTTCTTTTTTGAACTGCAGACTCCCTACTTAATTTCAAACAGATTTGCAATAGTTTATCTCTTACTTCTGTCCATAGCAGATCCCAGATCTTCTCCAAAAGTCAGCCTCTTACTGTCTTCATGTCTCAGCAAATAGAAGTTCCTGTTTTCAGTTGCTAGGGCCTAAACTTTGAAAATATCTGACTCTTTAAAATTTTTTTTATTTATCCCCACATGTTAGCAAATCCCCAAACATGACCATAATCTGAGTTTCATCACCCTGCCCACCAGTAGACTGGCCTGAGTCATCTGATGGCCTTCTGAATGGCCTCTCCCTCCACTCTTCTCACCCACAGTGTCTTAGTCCAGGAACTAGAGTATTCCTATCACAATATCTGCTCTGATCAGCCAGTGGTTTTCTCTTACTCAGAGTAAAACCCAAGTCCTTAGCAAGACCTATGACGACTGCTAAGTCAGCCCTCACACGCCTCTCCCATCTCTGGCCTCCTTTCATCCTGCTGCCTTCCTCTCTCCATCCATCTCATTCACAGTGTCCTCCATGCTGTGCCTCAGACCCTGCAAGCCCAGTCATACCTCAGACTTTCTGAGGTCACTTTCCCTTCTGCCCACAAAGCTGATTCCTAGGCACCAGTCCCTCTCCTCTCTAAGGTCTTCAGACAGACGGCACCCTGCCTCTTCTTTCCTCTTAGCACCGCCCCCTGTATCACATAGGCAAGCTGGATTTCCTCAGGCAGGCTGGATACTCTAAGTAGTGCTTGGCATCCAGTGAGTACAGAGTATAAGAAGACAGAGATGAATAAATTAGTGCCCTGCCATCTTACAAAACCGTTCCAATAGTGAGAA
This sequence comes from Onychomys torridus, assembly GCF_903995425.1. Lineage (NCBI taxonomy): Eukaryota > Metazoa > Chordata > Mammalia > Rodentia > Cricetidae > Onychomys > Onychomys torridus. The sequence goes on along the minus strand of NC_050447.1, from coordinate 129,475,974 downwards.
GGCAGAGAGGAAGTTGGCTAGATGGATATACAGACAGGCTGGTGATGATAGATGTTAACTGTGGGTGGATGGGAGTCCTCTATCCTTCCAGATCTCTCTTCCCTAGGAAAAACAGCACAAGTACTCATAGCCAATCACAGAGAGAACACACTCATGAAAGGTTAAAGAAAGCATAGAATCATTATGTACTCTATATTTTTCATAAATTAAGTACCAGTGCCTTTCATTTGATGATCTTAAAGCATGTTACAAAAAAGAGCACTGTAATTACATGTAGTTATACATCACTACTGTATATCAAGCGGCATTAGAAGGCTTAATGGATTCAAGATCTCACTTGCTCCTGACACATCTGTACTATAAAAGAAAATGCAAGATGAGCCCAAGTGGCAGGCTGACATTTACACTTCATCATCTGAGCCTCTGAAAATCTATTACAGTGTGCCTTATTAGCATAAGAAAAAGTGAAATGACTTGTAGACTGTCAACAGTCTCATGGCATCTCTGGACTAGCCAGTCACCTCAGCTGACATTGTCTGTTCTGTTTCCCCAGGCATGTCACAGGGAACAGATCACGGAAGGAGGGCTTTGGGGAGGAAGTGGGGCTCACTTTTGGTGGTTAACCAAAAGTACATCTCTGAGGTCAAAGTGTGGCATGTGTGCTCTGTGTTGACCACACTTGTGTCAAGAAAAGTTCTTTTCATGAGACCGAGTTCTGGCAGACTTTCCAAGTGTTCAGAGCATGGCTTTGGTGTTTGGTGACTTAATGGCATGCCCTTCAGCACAGTGATCCTATTTTCAGATGCCAGCACCCTTCCTCCTACTTCCCCTCAAAAGTGGCACACAGAAAAGCCTCTGGTAACTGCGTAAATGCTCACCTCTTCTGAGATTCCTACACAACTATTTGAATACTACTGGAAGGCCTACAGTGCAATTCCAGGTTCAGCCTCCGTGTCGGATATGAGAATTGGACTGCCAGAGCCATGGGGATGAAAATGATCAGATGCCCCAAGCACATCTAGCATGAAACTTCTCTAATAGTGAATGGTCTCACTGTTGTGGAGTGTGAGAGAAAGGCTGGCAGGCCTTCCTTAGTCTTGTTCACAGATCGCTGGAGGACCTTACAAGTTACTGCATCTCATCTTGTTACAGGAAATGGAAGTCCCACAGAGTTCACTGCTGATCTGTGAGCCCCAGGGTACTGATTCCAGGTCTTAAGTGGCACATTTGCTTGGTTGTGAGTACAGTGCAGCTCTTCCAAAACTCACGTGCTTCAGCATGATCATTCTGTGCATCTTTCTAACCCAAAGAGTGACTCAGGTTATCGGTCAGGACACTCCAAGGGCCTCATAAGACAAATCACACAGAGTGATGAGGCTTTTAACCTAGAGTTAGCTTGTCTCTTGCTGGGATGGTTTGAATAAAAATGTCCCCCATAGGCTCATATATTTGAATGCTTAGTCACCATGGAGTGGCACTAAAGAGGAATTAGGAAGTGTGGCCTTGTTGGAGTAGGTGTGGCCTTATTGGAGGAAGTGTATCACTGGGGGTGGGTTTTGGGGTTTCAAAAGCCTAAGCCAGTCCCAGTGTCTCTCTCTTCCTGCTGCTTCTGATCTGGATGTAGAACTCTTAGCTGCCATGTCTGTCTGTGTGCTGCCATGCTCCTGCCATGAACTCTGAAACTGTAAGCAAGCCCCAATTCAATGCTTTCTTTTTATGAGAGTTGCTGTGGTCATGGTATCTCTTCACAGCAATAGAACACTGAACAAGACACTTGCTTTTACATTGGAGTAGCCTCACATCTACATGACCAAAGTTAAATAATAGGGACAATGGAGAATAACTCTGCACAGCAAGTGTTGAGTTTTAGCTCAGGCTTGGTCACAATCTAGCCATTTCACTTCATGCAAGTATTTCATCTCCTTTGGAGACAGACACTATTGTGTGACTTTGCCTGGGGAGATATGAACAAATAGCTGTTCACCCCATAAATGGTAGAATGTAGTCATTCTACCCAAGTCTAACTTGCAAACTAGTGCATTTATCAGGGTTACTTATAATAACCTGGATGATTCAAAGGCAGGCACATCCCTGAGAAGCCCACCCAGACTGGGCAACATGACAGCTGCATCCCTGGAGCTCCTGCTCAACCTATAGGTAGCTCAGGAGGTTGAAGTTGGTCTGATCGTCTGCTGGGCAGCTTGGCTGTTCACTGTTTCTAGATGATTGGGTTAGTCTGAACTTTTTTAAAGCAGCTTAGCTTGTCTGAGAGTCTTTTAGGCAGTGGGCTGGTCTCTCTTTCAGGTGCCTTGCCTGGTATAAGAGTGTCTTTCAGCAGGCCTTACTACTACATATCCTTGGGGAGGGACCTAGTGAATCTGGTCAGTTTCAGGGACTTCCTGAAGCTATCAAGTTGTTGACTTCCTGAGTTTAGCTTAACAAGCTTCTCTGCAGGCTAGAATGTCCTACTGTGTCTAAAGGAGCTTTCCTCCAAGAGGGAAGATTTTATCTTGAAGTAAATCACTACACAATAATATTGGAAGAGGGGGAGGATGAAGAGGGAAATTGGGAGAAGGATCCAAGGAAGAAAAAACCAAGCAAGTTTCCAGTAAACTGTTTTTCCTGTTTAACAGACCTTAGAATTTGCTAACTAGTATGTTACATATTTTAAAAGGGTGTCATGAAGCTAGTCCTCCATGCAGCTGCTTTTCCTAAACTGAACAGAAGAAACTGCAAGAGAAACCTCAGACCACAGGGGCTGATTAGGAGCAAATGAGGTAACAGAAGATAGTGACACCTGATAGAAGTCTTCACCATCCTGGTTCCATGAACTGCTTATGACAGGGCTCCAGCATGACCAGCAGCTTCCTTTTCATGCTGAGGGAAATCGTGTGAAAGTGGGTACTTCGTGGGTTTAGTAGCACAATGAATACCATTTTTAGAAATTTGAGTATTTGACAATGAAGTGGGAAGATTGTTTAGTATGAGTTGTATCATTCTCTGTGATCAGATTTTTTTTCAAACCACAAACAGGATGCAGATGATGGTGCTGAGACAAAAAAAAAGTTTAGGGTTTAGGTGCCAGAAACAAAATTGATAACCAAAAGAGTTTGTTTTGCATGCTTTGTCAAAGTATGCAGCCAATTTAAAACTTGCCATGTCGAGTTTTAAATTCAGTCATGACAAGCAACACCTGAAATGATTGATTCTTTATTGGTATAAACATATGCTGAAAGGTATCTTACCCATCATTTTATATGCAGATATTACAAACAAGGAAAGGTGAAAACATTTTGCTACTGTTTATACTATACAATTATATTAAAATAATGTTTTTTCATCAAAACAACTAGGTGTAATACCTCTCTCTAGAGCACCACAGACTGGAAAAATACTTATTCTTGGAACTATAGCAACATTCTCCATGATGTATCATGTACTGCTCAATTAATAAGCCTCAATAAACTTGTAAATATTAAATAAAAATAAGATTTTCTTTATGTAAAAAAATCTTCAAGGGGACATAGTAAAAAGAAATATAATTTCAGTCATAAATGAGTTTTAAAGGCTATTTTCTTGTAAGACTGGTGAGATGGCTCAACAGGTGGACACACTTTCCACCAAAGCTGATGACCTGAGTTTGAGTCTGGAGACCTGTGTGGTGATGAACCCTTCTGACTTTCATGTGCATGCCATGGTGTGAGCATGGGTGCGCACATACACACAAACAAACAAGTAAATAAATAAACTTTCATATTCCAAGCACATAATAGTGTAACTACATTTTAGCTTCTGAAATACTGGAAAACTGAGCCATGACATTTGATGAGAGCCACCGATGGTGTTAGCATCAACCTGCTATGTTGCTTAAGTTTTGGGACGTGAATGCACAGTTCACCACCCAGTAAACTGTTTTTCATTTCCTGGCATTTATCCTTCTGTTTATGTGTTTCTAAGTGCACGTCATAGCATCTCTGAGAAATTCTAAAGACTTGGCTTTGCTGACTAGCAACCTGCAGTCTTGTTAGGAGATGTACACAATAGCACCCGACGCAAGTTTAACCACGGATTCTCTAATCCAAGCATCCATTCAACAATATGTACCATTCACTGTTCAAGACTCTGGAAATAAGAGCGGGCCAGGCTGTTTCCTGACTTTGGAGTTTTTACTTCTGTGGGAGAAAAAGGAGAAGAAATGAAATTTCAAACCGATGAATAAATGAGAAAATGATTTTAGAGGCTGATACATGTTCCCAAGGAAACAAAGCAGGTAATATGATAGAGGGTGCAGGAGGAGGGTTACATTAACAGTGCCATCTAGGTCAGCCCTTACTGAGGACATGGCATCCCAGCCAGACCTGAGTGACAGGAAGGAGCCAGGCTGCTTACTTCAGTTCCACAGACAGAACAGCAGGAGCAAAAAGAGGAGACTGCCTCAGGTTGTGGGGAAAGGGGACAGTTATCAGGGAAGTGGTGAGGCTGGAGGAGGAGGCAGGGGTGTTGTTATTTTCTGAGAGTCTCACCTGGCCCAAACTGGCTTTGGACTATATGGTTGAGGATGACCTTGAACTCCTGATCCTCCTGCTCCCACCTCCCGAGTGCTGGGATCACAGGCATGTGTCACTATCCCCAGTTTTATGAGGTACTAGAGTTTGAACCTAGAACTTGTGCATCCTAGGCAAGCGCTCTGCCAGCTGGGGCACATCCTCAGCTCCAGCGATCTCTCTTTCATAGCACAAGACACACACCGGGTGGAGGAAGCCTCAGGCATGAAGGCAAGGGAGTATGGTGCAGTGATGCTTACAAGGATAGCAGTTATTGTAGCAGACTAGAGAAGCAGAAGAGTCTTCCTGCATCAGGGTAGAGACGCTGGTGGCTGGGATGTGAGAGCTGAGGGAAAGAGCAATCCCAGTGAGCACTGAGTTTGCAGGAGCAATGGCGGCCATGATTGCAGTAGAGAAAATGGGAGTTTTTCTTTTGGGGAAAGAGTAAAATATTTTTAGGCTACAGTTAAAAAATGCAGCATGTTAGAAGCCACGTAGCACCTATGTCAGTTGAAGAAATTTACAGCTTCAGTAAACATAACCTAAGAAGCACAAAGCTGTAGCTGCATTTTGGACAACCCCATGATTCCTGGCCCACTAGGGAAAGATGGTGGCAGGGAACTAGAGTTAGTTCAGTCTGGGATGCTTCAGTCAGGGAAGACACAACCCCTCCAGTGTTCCCTTCCCTTACCCATGGTGGTGGGCACCCACAGAACCCCATGGAGGGAGTGGTCATACATGTCCTCTCCCTGCACGTTCTCCAGGTCTTTACCGCCCAGCCCGCTGACATTCCTTGCTGTACCAGGGAGCTAACTGTGATCTGACAGAGACTGGTGAAATTCCCAGGACTCCCCAACTGACACAAGCTGGACCAGCATACTTTCTGGACCAGTATACCCAGATCCTAGCTCTGTGGTCCAAAGTACCTTGTCCCTCATACATGATGTCTGTTAACTTTCTGCTTAGACGTGATATAGAAACCCTTTGTAACGGGTGTTTCTGACTCTCATTCCTATGTGGGGAAACGAGTGGAGCTGCATCTAGCTCCGCCCCTTCTGTCTCTGTCTGACTGTACCATTGACTGCACTCAGGTATGCTGCAGACACCTCTTCCCCACACCCAGGTGGGTGGCATAGTGACTAGATGGGGAAAAACGGCTTCTCAGGGCCCTCATACCAAAACAAGCAAAAAGCTCTCTCCTCGTCCTCTCCAGATTGAGAGCACGTCTCCCCTAACTGGCGAGGCTCAGAGAGAGAAGACAGTTAGTTACCCAGTGTCTCCCTCTGCTCCAGTCTGTCCTTCTTCTCACAGCCCCTTGGCACTAGAAGAGGTAGACTTCCAACTTGAATTCCTCCTACTCCATATTTCTGGTCTGGAGCATCTATGCTCACAGCCCAGTCACCCTTCAGGATGGCAATCTGACGTCTATACAGAATCTCACATAAGGTGAAGGAATTAAAGAATTCTTTCCAGTCTTGTCACTACACCTTAGTGTTTGAGGAAGGATCTGTTTTTGTTTTTGTTTTTTTTTTAATTAAAAAATATGCTATTTTCATCCTGAAATCATACTTATAGCACGAGTCTGTAGTCTATGAAGCTGTCAGGGCTGGAGACATGATATGAGTCTTTGGCATGTGACTGGGTAACACTGGGGGCTAGACAAAGACTTTCAGTCCCAACAGAGATGAGCAGAAAGATCAGGACTAGGTCTGAGGACAACCTGTTACAAGTACCAGAAAAAGCAGGAAGGAGCCTCAGAGCCCACAGAAACAAGGTTTCATATGAAACAAAATTACCATGTGGTGAACTGGAGTCCAGGAGACAGCAGATTTCCAGAGGGAGGGGCGCTCAGCTGAATCAAGGGTTGCTGGAAGGTCCAACTGGTACAAGATCTCAACACATACTCTGACCCTATCTCAGACAGACGCTCACCCAGAGCCTCAAGTTTTCCTTGAAAGACACTGGGGATGCCTTTTCCAGATCATAAATCAACTCAATTGACCAAAGAGGACCCCTGGCAGGAAAAATGCACAAACTCATGCCACCATTTTAAAGGAAGACGGTGTTCTCCTAAGCAAATGCTGTGTTCTTTGAGCCAAACTGAAACTCTAGTAGCTGACTGTACTAGTGAATCCTGGCCATTGGAGAGTCCCTGTGGTTACTGAGAAACATCTACAAGCACTCCAGGGGACCTACGGTCGGCTCTTACTGAGCATGACACACACCAGGGTGACTCCCTGCTTTGCCTATCTTGTTCTGAAATCAGCTTGGGAAACACTATCACTCTTTCAGGCATACACTGAAGTGCTCTGTTGTGGGCAAGGCAGACAGTACATTGAGTGTCTCAGGTAAACTGGGGGTGGTGGGAATATCACCAGAGATAGATCCCCAGTTTCTACCAGTGAAATAAAATCCTGGGATGTAAAAGATGCCCACATCCTTCTGCCTCTCCCCATCTCTGCTCTGGGATCCTGGTAACCACCCCTCCTATCCTGACCTCAACTCACAACTGTGACTGTGGCCACTGTGGATGTCTTATTCAGGTCTCCAGTCCCACCTCACCTATTGAATCCAATTGAGCTAGAACCAACCAAGAAGTCACTGGGCTGCAGTCCATCCAAGGGAGTGCAGTGAGAGGTAGAATAGAAAAGGAGGCCAGAGTTTGTCTTTGGGACCAACTCCAGAGGGACTCGGCAGATCTGAAGAGAGATGAGGAAGTGGATTCTGCTCTAACCACAACAGGTCCCAACACAGAGCCTTTAGGATGGAGGGTGCAACTGAGTAAGTCGAGCAACTTGTGGGAATGTGTGGGAACTTCTCAGGGTGTTGGATGGCCAGACTCTGAGAAGCTGTTCATCCTCTCTGTCTAGACCTCTGGTGTCTTATCAGGTGATGGCAAAGTCTTCCCCATAGACCTGACGTAGGGTTTATAATGAGTCAGCCCATGGATGATACTTAAGTCAAGAGCTAGCTTATAGAAGAGGTTAAGAGAATTATTATTGAACAACAGACTGGATTCACTGGCTTAGAAATTCAGAGCACTTGCTGCTCTCCCAAAGGACACCAGTTCAGGTCCCAATGCCCAAGTAACACCAGCTCTGGAGCACGCCTTTAATTCCAGCACTCATGAGGCAGAGGCAGGTGGGTCCCTATGAATTTGAGGCCAGCCTGATCTACATGGTGAGTTCAGGACAGCCAGAGCTACATAGTAAGATGTTGTTGCAAAGATAAACTAACTAACTAATTAATTAGAGCTTAAAGTTTTAAATCCATTTAAAACTTTAATTGTTATTTACTCCAGGGGACAGCTGGGGACACATGCCATGGCAGTTTGTGAAAGACGGCTTGCAGGGGTCAGTTCTTTGCTTCCACCATGGAGGCCCAGGACCCAACTCAGGTCACCAGGCTTATTGGCACATGCTTCTACTAACTAAGCCATCTCACCAGCTCAGAAACTTGTCACTTGACGTTTCCTGTATATTTCAAACTTATGAAAAAATCCATAATTTCAAGTTTATCATACTGTGAGGAATTAACAAGGCAACTCCACGTAGTTAAAAAGGATGTTTATTTTGGGCTAACTTACAGCCAGTAAAGGGTTTGGTTACAGGATCCGGGAGAGGTGAGGTACAGTCCAGAGGGGTTCTCTGGAGAACTCTGACTTGGTCTGTCTTCCAGCATCCAGGATCATGAGGAACCAACCCGCTGGATCTTGGCTCTTAAGGACTCCCATCTTGGCCCCGCCCCAGGGGCAGGTCATAGGTAGGCATGGCAGTTACCAGAAACCTCTCTAGGGTTAGTACTTCCAGGTCAAAGCTGGAACAGCTACCCACTACATTATCATATTCAAAATCAGGTTCACAGTGCAAGACTAAGCAGGTGGGCTAAGTATTCTTTCCCAGCAGCCCAGACTGTACCAGAAGGAAACCATGGCCCCTATGGATGCTGTGACAGAGCCTCACTCCTAACTCTAGTGGGCACTCCTAAGACTTCCACGTGACCCCTCCTTGTGTTTGTCACACATTTCTGTCATCCTCTCCCCAGGAGTTTGAGATGGGCTCGGTGGCCAGATGCCTTTTCTGTGATGGAATACAGGTGATGGGGACTTCTGCTAGCTGATGCTCACACTGCATCTGGATTTGCATGCTGAGATGAAGTCAGTTGCCATATTAGAGAAATTCATGATAGACTCTGAAAAGAGTCCCCAGCCAACAGTCTGAGTCCAACAATCTGTGAGGAACCAGATCCACATAAGCTAGGAAGCAGGCCCTGCTCCCAGTGGGCCTTCAGATGGGAGCACATGCCCTTTGTTGTGAGAGGCCAGCAGCACAGGACACAGCTGAGCCATGGCTGATTTCTGAGAAACAAACTATGACAGGAAACAAGTGTTGTTTTAGACTTCCAGTTTGGAAGTCATTTGTTACACAGCACAGATAACTAACAGAGCAGCCTTGTCACAGTCTCACCGGTGTAGGTGGAGTAAGAGCCAAACTGGAGCCATCTTCACACCCCAAGAGTCCTGGCTGCATGATCAGGTTATGAGGAAGTGAGGAGCAGAAACAAAATTCAATGTCTGTGAATCTTCCTCCTCAAGTACCCAAAGAAGATACTGGAGGCTGAGCAGAGCGGGACTGTCAACCTTGTTCATAAGCTGTGTCCTTACAACATCAAAGGACAGAGCCAGTCCTCTGGGAAGAGGATTCCGTGAGATCAGCGCTAACCGAGGTGCCACCTAGTAAGAGATGCTGCTGCTCAAATGGCCTCCAGCTTCTACAGGAGAGGAGGACATTTCACACAAGTAGCTCTCAGATCTTACACCCCTCCTAGGCCTCTAAGCTGCCAAGGTACACCTGGGGCCCCCAAGACTGAAGACTTGGATTCCGTCCCAGAGCCCACAGGGTGGAAGTAGAGAATCGGCTCTCACAAGTTTTGTCTCCACATTCCAGTGTGTGCACAACCCTCCCCAAATAAATGGGGGAAGTTGAAAGTATCCATGTAAATTTTTTTCTCTTTGTTAAGGGTGGAGAGAAATTATATTGGTTTACACAATCCCAGATGGAGGTTATCTCAGCCACTAATACTGATTTTATTACCTTTCTGTGCAAAAAACCATTTGCATTAACGGAGCAAAACATTACCAGATGTATAAAATACTCAGCAGTTTAAATGGATCATTCAATGCAAATGACTCGCTGCAGAGGCTCTTCCAAAAGAGCAGGCTCCATCTACTTCCTATGCTAATTATAATTCTTACTGTCACATTGCATCAATACAGTGAGGGCAGGTTGCTCAAGAAAGGAAATCATATTCGAACATTCATCAAAGACAAGTCTCAGTGGGACTCTAATGGCAGTGAACATACCTGGCGCCATCTTGGTGTCTAATGTTACTTTCCTGTAAAAGGAACTAGAATTCTTTAGAGAAATGGAAGCATCTAGGACTGGGGCAAAAAACAGACAATATGAGGCAGGAGAATCTCATGGCAAAAGAAAGAGAGACGGAGGTGGAGAGGAAAAAAAGAGGTGTGGCAGGTCTTTCTTTGGACCACTGGCTCCCAAATAATGACACAGAAATTTCTTATTAATTATGAAAGCTTGTCCTTAGCTTGGGCTTGTTCCCAACTAGCTCTTAAAACTTAAATTAACACATTGATATTAATCTATGTTCTGCCATGTGGCTCTTTCCCTTATGTCTATACCTCCTCAATACCTTATATCTGACCTCCTCTGGGTCTGGCTGGTGAATCCCCTGCCCCAGATTCTTCCCAGAGTTCTTATCTCTGGCAAGAAGTCCTGCCTATCCTCTCCTGCCTAGCTACTGGACATTTAGCTCTTTGTGAAACCAATCAAAAGGTGCCTTAGACAGGCAAGGAAGGACAAAGACAGGTCTTCACACAGTGTGGTCAAATATTCTTCAACAAAGAGAGGGCAGGAGGAAAAGGAGAAAGGATATGAGAGGAGGGAGGGAAAGGGTCACTAAATTTAAAAGGCTATTTTGATGAACTCAAAGGGTACACAGAAGACAACTTCAACAGGCTCCTGGGGGTCAGACTTGGAGTGATGTGAGTAATAAGTAAAACATCACCAGATTATAGGATGAAATATAAAATATCCACAAATCTATATTGATGAATACTTTACTAGGTAAATTGGGAGACCAAATTCCCATGTGTCAGCCTTCTAAACCACTTGTGAAGATACACAGCTATTGAGGAGGCTGGTTATGGCCAAATGGAGTCAGTGTGCAGTGGCTTTCTTCCAAAGTGGGGGGTGGGAGGATTCACCTCACAACAGAGAAGCAGCAGGACCACCTCAGCTGAGCAACCAAGGCAACATCAGGAGTGAAAACGTTGACAATATGCACCTTTGAAGTCAAAGAACTAAAAGGTTAAAAAAAATACTAAAGTAGAGAATGTAATCTTAAGATTAAATGAGCCAATCTCATGCTGGTCAGGAATAGCCAAGGACTAAACTAACTAGCCATAACTAAACACTTTTTGGTACAGTTTCTGAATTTCTATAGAGAAGGTCATGTAGAAAAAAAGAGTCAAGGGGTTTCCTGTAGAGAGGAAACAACAGTAGTTTCATCAGAGGAGAGATGAAGACAGAGACTTTAAATCTAGACTGGGTTCAAGAGACAGCTCAGTGGTTAAGAGCACCTGCTGCTCTTCTGGAGGACCTGAGTTTGGTTCTCAACATCCATGCCTGGCAGTTTACAGCTGTAACACCAGTTCCAAGGGACCTGACATCCTTCTCTGGCCTCCAAGGGGACCTGTACACACATGTCACACATCCCCTCCCCACATATACATAAATAAAACAAATCTCAAAATAAAAGGAGTGTGACTGAGTGAACTATATGATGGATTTTACAAGATGCTGCAGGCTGTGTTCTGGGAGCAGCTGTGTGACCTTGTGCAAAGCACAGGTCTTTCAAGCTCTCCTTTCCTCATCTTCAGACAAGGGCATCAGTCGCTTCCACGGTAATGAGTGGGTCCCACACTGTTATAGAGGCTTCAAATGTGCAAATTCATTGATCTTCTCTCTATGGCAGGGTTCAATGGGGACAGCCTGTGATACAGATTCTCTATCATCCCCTCTGCATGCATAAAGACACAGATATACAATTGGCAGAGGTTCTATGACTCATTTATACCCAAAGTCACCATGCTTTAAAGACTCCTTATCATGCCTCCCAGGATGCTATGAGGACTCAGTAGAATAACTTGTTTTAAATGTGAGGCTCTACCTGTGAAAAGATCAACAACTGTAGGTCTATTTGTGTGGAAAATAAAACAAATGTGCAACCCACAGAGCTAGAGAAGAAATGGTAAAATAAATCTAAATAAAATAGAGAAATAGGAAATATATATATATTCAAATAGGAAAGATATATAATGTCAAATTAGTATGACGGTTTGAATAAGAATGGCTCTGTGGTCTTCTGTGTTTAAATACTTGGTCTGCAGTTGGTGGAACTGTTTGAGAAGGATTAGGAGGTGTGGCTTTGTTGGAGGAGGCGTGTCACTGGGTTTTGTGGTTTTAAAAGACTCTCATCATCCCCAGTGCCTCTCTGCCTCATGCTTGTCTCTCAAGTTGTGAGCTCTGAGCTACTACTCTAGCACTATGCCTGCCTGTCTGCCGCCATGCTCCCCATGATGATGTTCATAGACTATAACCCTCTGAAGCTGTAATTCCCCAATAAACTCCTTCCTTTATAACTTGCCTTGGTCATGGTGTCTTATCACAACAATAAAAAAGTAACTAAGAGAGAAAACGAAGGCAAATTTGGTGCCAGGGTAGACCACTGCTGTAAAAAGCTTACTATGGAAGTCTTTGTGACTTTGGATTAGAAAAGCAGTTAAATTCTGGGAGAAGGGCTTAATGGTCCATCCTAGTAGGATCTTGGAGGATGGAAGTGCTGAGAGCAATGTGGACTGTGGAGACCCAGCTCAAGAGGTTTCAGTGGGAATGAATATTAGCAATCAGGCTAGAGACCATACTTATGATATTTTGGCAAAGAATGTGGCTGTTTTCCACCCTAATCCTAAAAATTTGACTGAGGCTAAATTAGAACATATTGGATTAATTTTCTTAGCAGGGGAACATTCAAGACAGCCTAATATTCACTCTGTCTCATTGCTATAAGTAATCACGATTATGCAGGTCTACAGTGAAAATTAAGAAAGTTTTTAAGAAGTTAGGAAGTTAAAAAGAACTTGAAATTCTGTAAAGAACAAAATATAAATGTTTTACTAAAGAGAAAATTAGGTATAGTATATAATTTGTTAATTTTGATTTTCAACAAATTCTAGGTCATGTTCTAAGAAAATTAATATCAAAAAAGTTAAGAAGTGGGGGCTTATGGGTAGAAGATAATATGCTAATAATTTTCTAATGCGGTGGGTTCCATTTGGTTTTAACTACTCACTTCTCTCCACATGCATGCTCTTGGCTGTGTCATCTTCCAGAGTTCTAAACAGTGGGCCAAGTGGTCTCCTTTGGTCATTGATCAGCCATATGGCTTGTTTTGGCTCTGCACTATCGGCAGATGTAATTAGAGTAGAAGCTGATATGACTCTTAGTCTTGAGCTTTATATACTATTAACCTATTACTATGGTACAAATATATCTGGGCTACCCAACCAATCTCAGGCATGTGAGCAGCAGGTACTTCATTCAAGTCCACAGAAGTTCAACAGATCCTCTGGGAAAACCCAACTGAGCCTCATGGATGTGTGTAAAATTAATGACTATCATTAGAAGCTGGTGAGGTGTTGGGATTGTTTGTTACACACCAAAAGCTAACTGTGGTATTTAAACATCAGTAATAACTAGTTGGAAGACACACACTTTAAGTGTGACCTGTGACCTGTAAAGGATCTGGTCTTCTATCCTTGTGTCCATGCAACAGCCAGAGGAGCCTTCCTAAGTACAGACTGGTTCATGTTGTCCCCAGGCCTAACACCCACCAGCAGTTCCTCAGAGTCGAGTCTGGAGTCCACCTTCACTGCCTGCAGATTTGCCTTTTTGCCTTGGACCATAACTATCTCCAACCCTTTGTGTCAACGGATAGGAGTACTAGCTGCCTTGCTGTCTGTCCCTCTTGCCTGGAAGGCACACTGGAGCCATGAGGCCTTTGTGTTCCTTTCTCCCTTGCCAGAAATGCTCTTTCCCAATCTGTCTGACTCACGCGCTTTCTTTGAGCATCTGCCCAAATCACCATCACTGGAGAGGCTTTCACTGGCTACACAATAGGCCAGAGCTCTGCTCTCCTCCCATATCCCCTGCCTCCTTACTGGCTTTTGTCTCCCTCAGCACATCTTGACATAGTACTGGTATTTTTTATTTGTTTTGCATTGTCTTTCTGCACTTTCTGAAATGTAGGCTGCACACACCAGGAATTTGGTTTGTGTTCATTTCTTAATCCCAAGCCCAGAACAATGATCAGGATATAAGTCCTCAATAAATACTGTTGAAAATAGGTGAACCTAGGAAGACATTTTTGTAAAAACTCATGGAATTTGTATGAAATAAAAGAACAAATCGAAACTGAATTGAGGGAGATAGAAAAAAACATGCTCAAACATACAGTGATAAGTCAGCTTTAGGAAGAGAGAGCCAATATCTTAAGGACATAATTTCTTCTCAAATTTATTTTAATTGAACACATTCCCTAGAGTATTTAGTGTAGGAATCATCAAATAGCTCTTAAGGACAATTGAGATATGTAAATATTTACAACTATCTAAACTGCTTTGTAAGAATGAATAGTAAATGTTGTGGATATGCTGGCTCACCATGTGTGAGGACCTATGCTTCCTTAGAACTAAAAATAAATAGGTAGGCTTGTATTCTCTACCATCTGTTAAGACATTTAGAAGGCTACAGAAATAAAATCTTGGCAACACCAGTGTGAACAGTCATTTCATTGGAGCAGAATAAAATTTAGAAACAAACCTGTGACCATCCATACTGATTTTCAACTTGATGGGATTTAGATTCACCTAGACAAATCTTTAGACATATCTATGAGATAATTTCTAGTTTGCATTAACTAACATGGGAATGCCCACCCTAAATGTGGGTGGCACCATTCCCCAGGCTCAGATCCTGGGCTAAATAAAAAGAGAGCAGGCTGGGCACTAGCAGACATTGCTCTTTACTTTCTGACTGTGGATACAATGTGTCCAGTCACCTGTTCCTGCCCTGTGCCTTCTCACCAGGATGAACTGTAACCTCAAACTGTGAGCTGAAATCAATCCTCCCCTAAAGTTACTAGGATGCTGTGATGGCAGCTTTGGGACAGTGACACAGTTAATCTCTCTAGAATCTGTGTCCATGTATTAGTTACTTGCCTCACTGTGACAAGACATCTGAAGAAAGGCACTTCAAGAAGAAAGGATTTGTTCTGCCTGATGGTGGCAGATGGTGGCAGGGGACACTTTCCACCCTGACAAGGAGTGAGTGGTATAGCAGCAGCAACAAGAAGCCAGCTGGCCACACTGAGTGCACAGCCAGGAAGTCACAAGCGATAACTCCGTGTGCTCAGCCCAGTTTTTAGAAGCATTTTAAAATGTATTGACTTTATATGTATGGGTGTTTGGCCTGCATGTATGTCTGTGCACCATATTCATGACTGGTGCCCACAGAAGCCAGAAGAAGGCCTCAGATCCCCTGGGACTGAAGTTACAGATGGTGGTGAGCTGTCATGGGGGTGCTGGGAATCAAATCCTGGTCCTCTGGAAGAGTGGCCAGTGCTTTTAATATCTGTGCTATTCCTCCAGCCCCATTTTCTTCTCTTTACTCAGTCTAGGACCCCTCCACCTATGGTGTGGGTCCTCTCATCTCAATTAACCTGGACAGTCCCTCAAAGTCACTCTCAGAGGCTTGTAATTCCAGTGACTCCAGGTTCTGTCAAGTTCACAGTGAACACTAACTACCATACCTCTGGCCCTAAAAAGATACACTGACATTCTGACTATATTAAGCAATCTTGGGATATGGGCTTTGTGAAATGGGTCAACAGAAACAGAGACTGAATCTTGGCATTGTCCACATGCACACAAGCTTTGGGATTTGCTACATTCTGTTCAAGCTGCAGATTCTGTTGACTAAGATATGCCTCTGAGCACTCCAGCATATATAAATATATCTGGTCTTCCATATAAAAACAGTTACAAAAGGTTGAGAGCGCCTAGTGTGATCAAATATAGAACAGTGCTTAATACATTGCCTTATATAACTAAAGGTTTGACTAAGTCTAAGATCTCCAATGTGACTACAAGAGCCATCAGTCTTCTGAGTCACATGGGCATCTATCAACCGGCCAGAGCCAAGGGGGTCCCTGCAGTGTCTGAGAAATGGGACAAGTTTCAAGTAGTGGTAGACCATGCTGACTCAGGATTGAGAGCGCCACTAACAAAGGTAGGCTGGCTGCTCATTAGACAGTGCTAGGAAGTGAGAAGGAGAGGAATGGACCCTAGGTCTCGGGCTGGGGAGAACTTTGTGTCAGGTAAACGGGGAAGAACGTCCCCGTGTCCTTGGGTCAGGAAAAGAAGAATTGGCGTAGGAGAGATTCTGGGCAGTGGTCAGTGGTGTGCAGTTAGAAAGCATCCTTCTTTGGGGAAAAGTGTATCCAGAAGAGCCTTACCCCCATCATAACTGGTGAGAAATATTGATCTAGGAATTACCATTTCATGAAGAAATTAGTGCTAGAAGATTCTTGGAACTAATTATCTCTTTACTGTTTAAAGTAAAATGTGGAATGGTTTTTTTGGCTTGGAAATTTAGCTTTTTTAAAACAAAACAAAAAAAAAGTTTCGGTCATTTTGTGTTGTGTTTTCCTAGAACAAATAACCATTTTGTTGTATTCCTTGAGAAATAATCCATGACACATGAGCTTTTTAATCACAAAGTAAGTATGTTAAGCTTTATCATTGGAACGAAATAAATGGCTGATTATTGTCACTTATTGCTAAAGATGTTATCTGTGTTTGATCTTGGCCTGCATTCTGCTCCCCAGCCTCCCTGGTAGTTAATGTCAGTGAGTCATTTTTTTTTTTTAGTTGGGTGTATTTCCTGCTGGTTATTTGCATACTTGCATTCTGATGCTGAGAAAATCCTAGAAGCCAAGCTTCGAAAGTTGCATATGGCCTGGCGGGCGCCTGCTGTTCCAATGGTGTTCACCTGGAGTGCTTTCATGGTGGACCTGCTCCTCTTTCATAACTGAGTGTGTGTGTGTGTGTGTGTGTGTGTGTGTGTGTGTGTGTGTGTGTGTGTGTGTGTGTGTTGGGGGTGGGGTGGGCAGAAACAAAAGATAAAGAATCGAACACCCATCCTCTTTCTGTTTCATTCTTTACAGAAGGGAGGCCCACAGCCCCAGTCTGTGCAGCCTCTAGTGAGCAAACCCTGCAGCAGTTCCTCACCTGTTCACTCCTCAAATGCTCCCATGTCCAGCTGCTTAAAGCATTAGGTGATCATCTGCTGGGAATGTGAGCTGGTTATTTCTAATAATATATATGTCTAATGATATATATGTCTAAGGGCAAATGTGTTGGTCATTTAGACAGTAATTGCTGAGCACTTAGTGAATTCAGAATTTGTTTTGCTATTTCTATAAGAATGTAATTGGTATTTGGGTGGAAATTGCATTGAATCTATAAGCTACTTTGGGTAGTATAGACACTTTAAATATATTAATTCTCCCAGTCCACAAGCATAGGTGGTCTTTCCCTTGTGTGTACACATATCATCTTCAATTTATTTTATCAGTGTTTTGTAATTATTATAGGACTTGTTACTTCTTTGCTTAAAATTATTTCTAGGCATTTTGGGCTTGTTTGTTTGCTGCTGGCCCTGAATTCCCAGGTTTGACCCATCTTGCTGCCTCAGCATCCGGAGTAGCTGGGACTATCAACTTCCACTCCCATACCTGGCTTATTCCAAGGCATTTATTTTTTCTTTTGCTTTAATTTTGCTGCTGTTGTGAATAGATAGAATGTCTCTCATATCTTTTGAGTAAGTTTATTATTGTATATACTTACGTATATACAATACGGCTAGCTTTCATGTTGGATTACGAAGAATTTTACATGCTTTTCAGTTTTATTGAATTCCCTTATGCGTGTCCTTTGGTGGAGTTTGCAGCATTTGCTTTTTGGGTTTTTGTTGTTGTTGTTTGTTTGTTTTACCTATACATTATGTCATTTCCAAGAAGGCAATTTGATTTCTTCTCTTCCTATTTATATACCTTTGATTTATTTTACTTGATATCTAATTCAAAATAACTACCATAAAAAATAGCTAATGTTGACTGGAAGGCTGTAGGGTGAATTCAGACACCGCTGGAGGGATGCAGATCAGTACAGACTTCTTAGTGTCAAGGTTTCAAAACATGAAAATCAGATTATCCAAAGAACCCAGCAACCCTGCTTCTGGTTCTATCCAAAGGAAATGACTAAAGGCAGTGTGGAGGCAAAATGAGGCACTATGACAACAGGATCAACCTACAAGTCTATGACAGAAGAAAATACGTTGTGTGTGTACACAATGGAGTATGGTCCTACCATAAAACATCTGTGGTCTGGAAGATACCACGGTGAAATGAACCGCATCCCACATCTTTTCTAAGCAAGGATCTCTCACACGTGGAAACTAAACATATTGTTCTCATAGTAGACAAAAGTGGAATAATCATTCCTAGGGCATTGGAAAGGGAGAGGAAAGATTAAAAGATGCTGGATAGTAAGTAGCAAGACACACTTAGATGGAGGGAGGGAGTTCCAGCACATTATTGCCATCAGTAGGAGGCTATAGTTCACTAATGCACAGGACCCCAAAGGTTCCTAAGTTGGGGATAGAGAGATGACTCAGAGGTTAAGAGCACTAGCTGCTCTTGCAGAGGACCTGGGTTTGATTCCAGGAACCCATATGGCATCTCACAACCATCTGTAACTCCAGTTACAGGGGATCCGATGCCCTCTTTGGCCTCTTGGGAACTGTACACAAGTGGGAACTTACATACATGCACACAAAACACTTATAGATATAAAATAAAATATATACCTCTTTTTATAAAAGTTTCCAAATATAGGCAAGTGATAAGGAGATGGAAAGCTAGCTGCCTTGCTTAAAAAGGACACACTGTATACATGCACTGAAATATCAGCACATTGTATCCCACAAATACACACAATTATTATGAATTTATTTTAAGGAGAGATAGATACATATAATTGCAATAATTATCTGGTCAGGGAAAACCTGGAGAATGAGAGCAGGCCCTGAATGGGACAACTGAGTAGGGACATCCCAGGCAGAGCTTAGCAAGGATAAGGGCACAGAGGTAGAAACAGATGGAGCACAGTCTGGAGGGTGGTCTGAAAGAGGTGGTCAGCACCCATTGAGATTGGATCAGATCAAACCAAACTTCCAAATGGAACTGTGGTTAACTGCTGGACAGTGTGTTCCAAATCAAACAGTGTATCCTTCTGGGAGAGATGACTCAGTGGATGATGCCTCCACCCTGATTCCTCAGAGCTAGAAAGCACCCGTAGGTATGGACACATCTTTACACCATTCTTTTTCTGGGTGGTGGAAGGGAGGTGACCCAAGGGCTATGGGTCAGGGTAGAACTTTACAGGTGGTATAAGTAGCTAGCATTAAAATGAGACACACAGCTCCCACTGCAGCAAAGTTGCGGGAGAGAGTAGGTCATTGGCCGGCTATATTGCCACCCTGACCTCTCCAGCATCCTAACAGAGAGAGGTGCAAATCTAGACTTAGAAACAAAATGTTCCCATCGGCTAGCAGGCCATCAGTTCCATCAAGTGTCTGTACAAGGCAGGTATGCAGGACTAAGCTGTGGGGAGATTTGGGAAATATATGGAGAAGTCATCTCTAACTTGTTAACCTCCAAGATGGCCCTCTTTCCCATTGTGTGGGCAATACCCCTCTCTCCTGAGCAAAGAAATTAATAAAAACCAACATAACACGCCACACAAATTTAAGAGTTGACTCTTGCTGACAGCTAGGTGCTCTCACCTGCTGATCTGATAGTACAGAAGGCAAGGTTCTTACCCGAACTTACCTCCAAGGAGAATTAGCTTTGAGACCTCTCAGGAACATTGTTTAAATGCACCTTTCCATTTAAAAAGGATGCTTCAAATTAATGTTTGAAGTCAATTGACGAGCATTTAGTCGGGTTGAGTCTCTAGGTGTCTCAGCATGGAGAGTGGACTGGAGAGCCAGACCATGAAGATTCAGGAATACACCTGGGCGTGGGCAGGACAGGGAAGCCCTTAGGACTGTCAAGGTGGATCATCTGAGAAAAGCACCAGCTCCACAGCCTGCCAACCCAGGCTCGATTCCCAGAAACCACGTGGAAAAGCGCGATGCTGTGGTGCTCATCTGTAACCCCAGAATGCCTACAGCGAGAAAAGAGACAGAATTGTCCAGAAACTTGAGGGCCCACTGGCCTGGAGCAACACAGCAAGAACAAAAAACCCTGCCTCAGAGACAAGGCAGCGGGAGAGAACCGACTCCTCCAAACTGACTCCCGATTCCATACACATCCACCGCAGTAGTAATATTCCATAAATACATTGTAGAGGATTTTTAAAGATGCATTTGGGGACCAAAGAGGGTGTAGCCTGGCAGTGCAGTACCCTTGCTCGGGAAGGTGTAGCTTAGTGGTACAGCACACTTGCCTAGCTGAGTTCTATTTTTATACCCCCAAAATCCTGCACTTGTAACTTTCAATACAGAATCTACAGAGTCCTAGTTGTATGACTTTGGGCAAATTACTTGCTTCTCTGTGCCTCAGTTTCCCTATGGATACAATATTGAGGAAATCTGTTGTATTTACATCTGTGGGCCACAGAGTCTGCTTCCAGTCATAGTAATGAGCATAACTGCGAAAGAGGTCAACAGACATAACCACACTAGGGAATCTGGAAGCTAAAATGTTTACAATGGCTTAAGGGGGAGACATGAAGATGGCAAATTAGTACCCATCTCACTTGAAGGCTTCATTTATATCAAGTACCTGGGACAGGGGCTCACAGCTGTAAGTGCCCCAGTACTAAGCAGTACCCTGTTTTAGTACTGAGTTTTGTTTTGTATTTTTAACCTGGTGTTACCCAGGGCTACACATGGTCTGTAAAGAGTCTAAGGATCATCAAGGCCAATGTTAGCAAGAACAGTTGCAGCATTCCTGTGCTTATAGAGCATAGCCTTCATAGATTCAGTTCTCAGAGGCTTATGTTCCTACGCCTGAGAGACTTTGAGTAACTAAGCAATCATATAGTAAACTGAGGCTACCATGACCTGAGGAAAACCCCAATTAGAGAGAGGGGTGCCCTGCTTTCCCCTGATATCCCCAGTGTGACCCCTTCATTACAACACTAGAACTGTCTATCAGCATTTCCACTAATGCAAAGGGGAAAACACAGACCTGGGCTTCATGGAAAGTGTTCTGATTCTCACAACCAGAATTCCTGCCTTTAGAAGGGGGTGGGGGTAGATCTTTAACTTTTCCTTTAGCATTTCAGAACCCAATTTGAAAGCATCTTTTCTGAGGAATGGTATTTCCTGGCACAAAACAATCTTTGTCAAGTGACTCAGACTGATTATTTTTCAATATCAATTGGCCTCAACTTTACAGAGAAAAAGTGGGCACTGGGTATCAGTTTGATGTCAGGGTTTTTCCCGGTTTGAAGAGCTTTAAATACGGCTAGCCTGAAAGGTACCAGCAGGCTGAGCTCCAGACTCCTGCCAAGATGTTTGTGGCCTCCATCCTTGCCTCTGCTCTGCTCTTCGGTTCTCTTGGTTCTGTGCTGGACCGGAAATGCGACACCAAGTTGGGGATCAGAGACACCAGTTTCCTTATTGAGAAGCTGCAGGTAGATTATGGGGCTGGGGGGAGCTGGCAACTGTGTGAGCCATCCCCGGAGGATGAGACAAGGCACTCTACTCACTCGGAATTATCATCTCTTTGCCTACTGTAGGGTGACCCAGCCTCAAAATGCAGCTGCAGCACCAATGTGAGTGAATGATTTCTTGAGAGCCTTCCAAATCTGTCTTAACATTCACAGCTAGAATGTTCATGCTGAGATTTCTCTCTTGCAGGTGACCAGCTGCTTGTGTCTTCCCATCCCATCTGTAAGTGTAATTGAAAAAGATCACTGGGACTCTGTTTAAGCTTTAAAGAAAAATAACACAATTTACTTGACATTCTAAATTTTAAATTATTATTTAAGTGTAACTGTTATAGTATAGACCCCCCACCTTTAAAACGTGTATGTTTATATATACATTATACACATATCTATATGTTTAAGTTAACTTCATGGCCCTTGAAAATTTTAAATATTTTTCAGAGTCTAAAAATTATTGACTATCTTGAGATAAATGGCCATTTACAAAAATGAAAAAAATGGATATTGCTTTCTGATTCATATGCTGGTGACTCCAGTTTGTGAAACAAAGTAACAGCACCAGGCATGGACTATCTGGATGTCACACACACCTCTCCTTTCTCTAGCTCCTCCTCCTCCCTGCCCCCACCTCTTTTTCTTCCTTCATTTTCCTGCTGGGTTTTTAGTGGTTGTCAATGGTTCCAACTGTCCTCTAGGAGCATCAAAGTTTGGTGCTGGGGACCAAATGGGACCCCAAGAGAGCAGCTGCTACTGTGGCAGTGAAACTGGAACAGGGAGGCTGGGGTCCTGTTCTAACTGCTGCTTAGATGAGAGAGCTTCAGCCAGACCTCTGCAGGGCTCACGCTGCAAGCTGGGCCTGGAAGAAGCCGGGTTTGCAACCCTGTGGAGGACAGACGCCCCATCCTTTGGGGTCTGTGGTTAGGAAAGGGTCCAGCCTGTTCCCTCCTTTCTCAGAGTAGGAGTTTAGCTTGTCTGAAACATGAGCCCTATCCAATGGCATGTCTCAGCTGGTGTGAGAAAGGCTTTTCCTTTTCTGGACTTTCAAACTCGCAGCCACTGGACCTGGACAGGGCCACCAGGTGCAAGGCAGACCAGACGCAGCACAGCCTCTGTCAGGGCATCAGGCCCACATTTCCTGGACAGAATCTCCTCTGGAGGTGTCACTAGAAAGTGATTCACCTTAAATTACTTAAGATCATTTCCTAAGATGGGAAAACAGCATGAGTTTGGGCGACACTGTTCAAATGAAGATGCTCTTTAAAATTCTCTTGGTGATTCTTTCTCAAAGCTGTCCTAGACAGTTTTCACGACCCCTCTACCTAAGCCCTTATCATTTACCAGGATGATTGCACCACACCGTGCTTCCAGGAGGGCCTGTCACAGGTGACCAATGCCACACAGAAATCCAGATTCTCCATTTTGTTCACTCGGGTAAAAAGGACAGTTGAAGGCCTGAAGAGCATCAAGTGTCCGGTGAGTTCTATGTTTGCGTGTGACAGCTGATTTCTGAGGGAATGCCGACACCGAAGGAGTGGGGCCTTTGGGTCCGAGCTGGAGCAGAAAGCTTGAAGCAACATGACTGCTTGTCTCCGAGCAGATGAGAAAGGATGGTAGTTAGAGTCGGCAGCCAGGCTGGAAGGGGGCAGGTAAGAAATCTAACCAGAAACAAGACTCCAGAAGTAGGAGCTGCTCTGGACTCCATGGTTCCCCTGGTTAAATGGAACCACCGACACCCGTGTGGCCAATGTCTTCTCTCTGCTTGTTGGATGATGAAAGAATTCATCCTGTTATAATCAAAAGTTGCTCTCTAGAGTCAGACTGTGCCTCATCATACTAACCAAGGATGTGGTAGCCTCTAAGTCAGGATTTTTTGTTTGTTTGTTGGATGGCTCAAAAGGTTTGTTTAAAAAATAAAAAAAGAAAGAAAGAAAGAAAGAAAGAAAGAAAGAAAGAAAGAAAGAAAGAAAGAAAGAAAGAAAGAAAAAAGAAAAGAAGAAAAGAAAAAGAAAGACAGAAAGACACCAAGGTCTAGGTAGGAACTTGCTACCCACCCTAAACACTATGAGCACGTGCCCTGGTTCCTGGGGAGTGGTGGGCCTCTGTGCCTTGGTATGCATAGGGGAGCATCAGTAGTACAAAGTGGTGTGGTTGGCCAGTCTAGTCATATAGATATGTCCACAGTGGCATCTGCCCTAGCTGTACCACATGTGCTGTTAGGCTGAGCACCTGCCTTAGAGGCCAGTTTTAGCTCTGTCACCCCTGCTGAAGGAGAACGGTGATACCCAGGAGACTTATTTTTCTGATGCGATTGTGTTTAATAAGAGACAAAGTTGGGACTTAAACTCTGGTCTATGTGAATGCAAAGCCTCACTCAGAACTACTGTGTTATAAAGTGACCTTGAAAGGATGGGGGTGAGGGAGGGAGATAAAAAGTGTATAGATATTTAGTTCTCAGAGGAACCCAAGATTTTCCCTAATGACATTTAGAGAAGTGCATGTGTGTGCATGTGCGTGTGTGCATGTGCATGCGTGCATGCATGTGCGTGTGCGCGTGCGCGTGCGCGTGCGCGTGCGTGTGCGTGTGCGTGTGTGTGTGTGTGTGTGTGACATATTCATATGCATGCATGCAGACTCCTGGAATCCTGACCCCAGATTAACCTCTACACAGTCTTTCCAAATACTAGCTGTGCCAGGAGCACCTTTTTATTTTCCCCACATCTCACTCCTCTCTCCGCTGCCCATCAGCTGGTCCCCAAGCTTGGGGAGACGGTCCTGGGGCTGCTAGGCATACCCGACGGCAGTTGCTTACTGTATGTCCTCTCCCTCGCTGCAGTTTTTCTCTTGTGAAAATCCCTGCAACCAGACCATGGCAGGCAACACCTTGTCGTTCCTGAAGAGTCTCCAGCAGACATTCCAGAAGGCAAGGGAGCAAGCGCCGAAACACCGAGCATGAAGATGAATATTATTTATTCTATTTATTGAATTTATAAAGCCTTTCCTCTTTAATTGTTACAATGAAGAAATAAACTCAGCTATTCTAGACCAAAGCCAGCTCCGTGCTTTTGTTCCACGTTGGCTTTTGGAATAGAGATCCACGGGGAAGCAGAAATACCAGCTGCCTCCACGTGCTTTCTCATTAGTGCTGCTCAGAACAGCTTCGAGTGTGGTCAGAGGTGGAACAGATCAAAGGCTTGGTGATAAGCAGAGTCATAAGCCTGAGCCCAGAACTAGAGGCTTAAGCCTTGACTGGCCTGTGGGTTAGCAGCTTTGTGGGGACAGTCTGAAAGGTGACAATCCTGGAGCCGCCTGGGGGAGGCACAGGACATACCAAATTACCAAGGGGGGTCGTTCCCGGGAAACAAACTGTGGACCCAAAGTGGGAAGGGCCATTGTTTGGTGAGTCCAAGGGCTGAGTGACTCCTTGGGAGTGTGGGGGCTGGAAAGATGTGTTAGTGGTCAAGAGCATTTGCTGCTCATCCAGAGAAAGAGTTCAGTTCCCAACACCCTTGTCAGGAGGCTCACAACCATCTGTAACTCTAGCTCCAGGAGATATGGTGCCTCTGCCCTCCAAGGGCACCTCCATTCATGTGCACATGCCCCCTCCCACATCTACATATAATTTTTAAAAATGAAAATGAATGGAGGCATGGCTTACATAAGAGGCTGGCAGTGGGCCTGGAGATGAGTCACAGAGTAGGACCTCAGGTTAGAGCTTGAAGCAAAGAAGTGTGGGATCAACATGGTCTATTTACCCAAAGCTGTTCAGGAAGCACCCACCACATGTCAACCTGCAAAGTCTAGTGGGCAAACCCCAGAAATCCTCAAACCACACTGCATGCTGGCAGAGTGTGGGTGTAGCCATTCCCCTCACCCAAACCCTCTACCCACCCTACCCCAGTGTCCACTCTGGCCTCTATCCCATAATGCTCACAACCTTTGCAAGGCCAGCTCTCCAGATCATGTGCCAGCTCTCCAGGGACCTGGTTTGTTCACTCCTGTTCTAGTACTGAGCTGTCTTGGAGCAGGCACTGTGTGAATATGGGCGGAATGGATGATGGGGCTCCAGACGCCAGGGCGCAATTGGAACTGAGTCAAGGAATATGCGTGCCTGATGGATAGGTTGGACCCAGAACATTCTATGGGTGTCTTTGCAACATCGCTAGGCAGGTCAAGGGTCAGTTTATGCTACCTGCCTACATAGGATGGAAAAGACTTCAGACCTTCTGTTTGGCCCCTTTAGCATTGACTGTGGACTTGTGGACACAGGGTCAAGGACAGGTGAAAGTCCTCGGCAGAGAGAATGGCCCTCTCCCCTCCTTCTGCTGACACAGAGGTATGTGGGGAACCCTGGGTTCGTTCTTCATGAGCGAAGCTTCCAAAACTAGGTTCCTGACTCTACACAGTGAAATGAACAGGGAAGGTGTCTGAGTATGTGTGTCATGTCTGGTGTCTGGCCTGTGGATCCCCCAAAACAAGGCACCTTTCCCTACCCCTTCCAAACTTATCACTCAAAGTGTGATACACTAGAAATGCTGAGGGAGTTTAGTAAGCCACACACTTACACTAACCATTAGTGTTGAGCACTTAACATTACATTAGGCATTCTTTTCGGACTGGAAGGGAGAACCTTACTTAATCACTAAAGACTGGTAGGAAGTAGACACTAGTATTTCTTTTTTATAAGCATTAACGTCGAAGCTTTCTAGGTTGGAGATGTTCACAAGAAACATCTGGTGAAAACTTAGAGTCACTTCCAGCTGGTTCTGCTTGCCAGCCCATCACTCTGCCTGCCCTGTTCTGTTCTGTTCTGTTCTTCTATGTAAGATTCCCATGCTGTGTCCTCTGACCACAGCCCAATGCACACCTGCTTATCCAGAAAGCCACTCACTTATGCAGAAGGCAAGAGTCAGGCAGGGTTCAGATTTCAAGCTTTTTAGCCCTTTCAAAAGTTAATGCACAATTCATCTGCCACGTGTTACATAACACCCACAGCAAGGCCTGGGGCAAAATTCTGTAATTAAATGTATCAATATTCTGCAGTGAAACCAAAGAACATTCACACAGAGTGGTCAAGGTCTACAGTCACATGAGTCACAACAACCTTGAGTTGGCTGAGCTGTTTAGGTTTCAGGAAGGTGATAAAGGATTGAGGAGCTGCGTGAACAAAACACTTTGCTCCCGCTCAAGGCTCACGTATACTCTACCTGGCTCTGGGTCATCTCCAGGAGGAACAGAGACTTCTGCAAACTCTCTGGCTGGCTGGCTACATGGCAACCCCAGTGGCTTCCCCTGCATCTAGGTTTTCTGAGTCAGACCACTCAGTGTGGTTTGCAGTCTGCACTGACCTCAGTGGGACTGTAGGCAGGGGAGGGTGCTGGTGGTTGGGATGGGCTCAGAAATCAGCCTGACAACACAAACTACTGCTACAGGAGAAGAACTGAGCAATGTCAACTGCAGCTCATCGCCACATCAAAACCACCTGCCAGCCGGGTGCTTCCCCTCGGCCTTTCTGTAAAATTGTGTGAGATAAGACTCCACTGGCAGGCAAACTCTGAGGAGGCCTCACCTGGAGAGAGATGGGCTGTACTGGGAGAGCTGGACTCTATCAAGAAGCACCTTGGAGAAGGGAGAAGAAAAACGGTGCTTTGTTTTGCTGAGTGTCAGGCTGTACTAATTGTGTTTTGTAGGATAGTGAGTTGGATCCTCACATTGACCCCATGGGGTATTCACTAACAGTTGTATATGACTATTCTCATTGGACAAATGAGAGAGCTGAGGCTCAGAAGCACATTGTTCAAATGGGTAAGACTGCTGCCCTGCACAGGTGGCTAAGTCACTGGCAGATTTGTTCCAAAACCCCAGAGGATACAACAGAGACTACCTGGAGAATCCCTCTCCCTGCATCCCAACCCCAGGACCCCAAGTTTCCTTTGGGGAAGAAGGGGCTCATCTTGAGCTGAACAAAGTGGCAAAATCACATTTCCCCAGGTATTGGGTAGAACGGAGGTTAGGGGTGGGTAACAAGGTGCACCTACATCCTGCACACCTGAGGATGTGATCTGATTACTCAGCAGCCATCATAAGCATACAGGTGCCAGCTGGGCAGGACAGGGAGATTATGTGGAGCTAGGAAGTACTCAGGCAGGAGGCTAGAATGATGGTTCTTGTTGTGGCCCCAAACCCAGTTTGGGTCCCCTCCATGCTCAGAGGAACTGAGCCTAGTGAGTTCTCTTTATGCTTAACCAGAGGCCAGAAACCATACTTCTCTGGATGTCTGGCTCTCTGGATTCCACTGTGCAATCACATGCTTCTGGAATCTTCTTTGACATCAGCTTAGCAGAGGGGATTATGGGAGTTAGAACCTGAACTAATAACCTGTCATGTGCCCCGAGCATGCAAAGATTTGCTCAAGATTTGCATCTACCCCACTCCAAGCATGTTTTATGAGATGTTCACTTGGAGGCACAAAGGAGCAGCTACGGCTCTCAGGGTTTCACAGCAACCAGGCTCAGGGAACACAGATGCAGCCACCCTGTGTCAACCTCCTGACAAAAGCTAAGCAGCACAGATTCAGAGAGGAAGGCAGACAGAAACAAAGACACATCAGAAAAAGTCCCCCCCTCACGCACTGTCTTCCAACCTCTACAGGACACTTTATAGTCCCCAAACCTATTTCTGTCCGTAGTGCCTGCTGAAGATTCCAACAGTAGGTAAAAGACGACAGTGGGTGTTTGCAGATGAGGAAAACTGAGGTCCAAACAGGCAGACTCTGTCGAGATTATTCAGGTAGCCACTGAGTCTGGAATCCAAGGAAATGACAGCCCCCAGTAGCACAGAGAACCAAGAGACAGGAAGAGAAGTATCAAGGACCCCATGCTCCACCACACCTATGTCACCAGCTGGTGATGCCTCTGGGAGTTTAGTTGACCTCTGCTGCCATCAAGTGGCAATTCTATGATATACAGCCAAAGAGGCTTTTGAAGGACAGTGTTTCCTGTTGGATGGAGTATCTGTCCTCAAAGTGACCCACCAGACCAGAATCATCTTCTGAGAGACCCTTCCTTTACACTCTCATTTTCTCATGTGCACATGGGGTTTCCAAAGCTGCACAACCAATGACGTCACGAGACAAGCAGAAGGTCTCCAGCTGCCCCCACCCATTCACTACAGAGGAGTAACTCAGCCTAATCAGGAGCACACCGTGGCAGACCCTGCCTGGCCTCCAAACATACAACCCCTCCCAATCTAACTGTGCAGCCAAGGCACATTTGACACACCCTAGGATGTGATCGAGGAGGTACTCTGGGTTCACCTCAGCATTATCTAACATGCCAGGAGCATCTCCTCCCCAGCATCCTCAGAGCCTGCTCGTGATGCTGAGGAGGGGAGGATCTCTTTCTGCTGAAGGGTTTAACAAACTGAATGAAGGCATTGCCGGGACGCCTCCATCCTCAGCCCTCGAGAGAGCCTACACAAGGCAGATGCACAACAATCGTGTGACGGATAAGAGACCAGAGGCCCCATAGCCATGGGCTCAGAGCTGTCCAGAGGACTTTACAGTCCTGTGGAGGAGCTGTGGAGAGTGGAGATGGAGGAGAGCACTGTGAGGGTGTGAGGGGAGCACCTGTGAGCTACACGCTGCACTGGGAAGAAGGACCCGTCGGCCTCTGAAGGGCAGCAGTGATTTGGTGCTGGCTCTGTCAGGAATTTGCTTCAGATCACACAGAAGTGGGAGAGGATGGGGCGTAAGAGAAACTGAGGAAGACCCATAAAGGTTTGTTTTTTACTAGACTGTAAGGACAAGTTCCCCTGCTGGGATTTAAAATCACTTAATTTAAAATCATTTATAATGTATGGCATTTCCCCTTGGCTGATGGTAGCTGTGCAGGTGACAGTGTTGGGCAATTCTGAAGTCACACCAGCAGTGTGCTGAGATGCGGCAGAGTAGGTGTGGCTGCTATGGGTCCAGAATCAAAAGCAGCGTCATGAACACATGCTGCATAATAGCAATGTAATCTCATATGTGCTTTCAGTAGGAGATAAAACAGACACGTAAAATCACACTGGAAGGCTGTGTGAGGATGACATGTGCATTTTATTACCGTTTCTATATAAAAGTCAGGTCCAGAGAACACTACCTCCTGCAAGCCTGGGCTGCCATCTGCCATTCATGACACCAATACACACTACTGCTCAGGCCTGAAAACCTTTGGATTTCTCTCTCCTACATGATCCTTTCCAGCCACTGTGCCTTCTCTGCACACCATCAAGGACCAGGGAAAAAATGATACTACCCCCTTAGTTCCATTACCAGACTGCATGGAGCTGGTTTCTCTCTGAGCTGGCAACATTTCCACAGACCTAACCTGAGCAGAAATGGGGGTGACCAAGGCCTCCCAAAATCCAGGTAGAGGCATGTGACAAAGAAATAACCCAAAGGGCATTCAGTGCTTTTATTTGGAAGCACGGAGCCAGCTCAAGCTTCTCCGCAAGCCTCTTCTGTGTTTTCAGCATTCAGGGGCACAGATACTTTGCTCCAGTTTTTCACAGGTTCTAATCCAGAGCTGAAAGAGATGATGGTGGATGCTTGGTCCATGGTCTGCTGCTTCCTTCCAGCACTCTGGGCTGGGGAGAGAAATGGAGAGCCTGCAATCATGAAGGAAGTGACTGAGCTCAGTATGATGGCTGCAGCCCACCAGCACAGAGCCGGGAAGGCCAGGTCTTTTTTCTTTCCAATAACTCACTGCTGCTGCTTCTATAGGCACTGTCAGCACCAGCCTGCCATGGGATGACCCTGGTCTGCCCTGGGAAGAGAGTAGGGATGTGCAGAATCCTCTTTTGAGTTGTGGCCACCAGGATCTAGGCTCAGACAACCCACGTGGAGATGGTTTTGGTTCCACAGAGATGGGGTAGAAATCAACAACACACTGCAGCCAATCAGGACAGCTGTCTGAGATTATTTGTAAATGTTCAAACCAGGCAGCATGGGAAGAATGAGTCTCCTTTCTTTGGGTATGAAGCTCCCTGCAAATGGAAAGAAGGCTCCCTGGGTCTGGAGCATGCATGTCAGGGCAGAACACAGAACGACACTATTCTAGGAAGGTCAGGGAAGGATGACACAGTAGGACTCGTGAACAAATCTAAGAACTGACTGCCCACCAGTGACTAGGGCCCTTTTTCTCAAATTATCCCTATGACAAAATAACTACCTTACACAGTTCTCACTGAGTTTCATGTCTGTTCTGAGTAGCCTGGAAGAAAACAGAACAAGGGATGCATGAGAAGGAAGGTGCTGTCTCCTTGAGACTCTGGGGAGATGTGTCCTCCATCCCATGCATATATTTGGAAAAAATTTTCATTGACCCTTATGCCTAAGACTCTGGAGACAGTCACCATCCTGCAGCTTCCTAGGGTCTGCAGTGTTCTAGGCCAATCTGAGATACAGATTCTGGGTCTAAACGAGAAGGGAGGCATTGCTGTGCATATATTCAAAGAGTTCATGTTTCTGCTGCATAGATTGTGCCTGCCCCAAACCTTTGTAAGTGAAAGCTTAGGTTTGCTAGAGGACCTGATGTTCACGGCTTCTGGTTAGAGCAGGATTTTAAACATCTTGGGTGAAGCCTGTTAAAGACAAAGTTGCTGGGACCACCCATTCCCACTCAAGGGGACCTGCTCTTCCCACTCCCCAGGCCCACCGCCACCCTTATGACTTTTTTCTAAGGCGATTGGTTTCCATGCCCTTTGCAAGAGAGAGGACATTCGGAATGAAAATTTTCCAACTGGCTTGGCTACTGTTCTCAAATGCCAAATCTAGGACAGTCCTGACTTGGCTCTCTAGAAACTTCCTCCAGCCTCCTTAAAGAGCCAATCCTCAGGGTGGCAAAGAGTGGCACAGTATGACAACTAGGGCAAGTGCCCAACCACTCCAGACCTGAGGTCTTGGTACTGAAGCCATTCTGTATCTAAGATTTAGTCATGTGGGATATGGTTCTGGGCCATTAGGCAGGAAGGCATCTACATCATGCAAAGTGGGCTCTGGGTCTGAGGCTACAGTGGGACCTTATGGTGACTATGGGAAGTGGCATAATGGTCTTTCTGTAGTTTTTATATTTTTCTATCATGTAAAAATGCAATGATTTTTGTTACAGGTTTTTAAATTTTTATTTCCCTGTTAAAGGGGATGTCTAAGCACAGCTTTAGGAATGGAACAATGTCTGTGTCTTGCCCTGCCTTGTCATGGACATCACCCAAATACAGGGATGCTTCATCAAGAGCTTTAATTATGAAAAAGGTGTCACTACCCTTTTTCATTTTGTATAAAAAGTGGCAACAAGCCGAGGAAGCTGTGAATGTCAGAATTCTATTAAGGCCAGCTTCTAGGTTTGCTGTGGTCAGCCTGACTGACGGCTCTTTCCGCCTCCATCTAGAACCTGGTACACGTCTATGCTTCCCAGCAACAACTGCAGCATGGAGTTAGAGGGCAATAGTCAGGCTTCCCTGATGGTGGCCATCCTCCTTGGCAGTCACAGAGGCAGAGTGAAATCGTTTCTTGGTTGATGAGAAAGTCCAATGACTGACCACTCCATTTTCTTAGCTTGCAAGTGGCAAGCTTGCAGCTAGGAAGGAACAGCGACAGGACAGAGGGACGTGGGAGGCCCCCCACTCTTTATCCAGGGACAGTGCTAAGTCTCCATCAGGAAAAGGGTGGAGAAGGGAGAGCTGCTGTGCAGAGGACCCCCACTGGGAAGGATGGAGGGGAACAGCAGGCAGTTAGGGGTCTGTAGGAGGCAGGCCACATCTCAGCTAAGAAATCAAGCCATTTGCTGGAGGAAACCAACAGTTAGGTCTGGAGGACAAAGCTAGTGACACCAAGACCAAGGGGAGTTGGCTCAAGGCACAGCACGACCACAGACCCTAGGAGAGAGAGGGTAGAATGTTCAGGATGGGGGCAGGTTGGAGGCAGCAGCATCAAGGACTGACTCATGGGTTGTGTGAGGCAGAGAGCTGCTGAGAGCATTTGAGCAGGAAGTCTGATGCACGATGCTACACCGATCCTTCCGCAGTGAGAAAGGAAAGGGCCTGAGGACTCTAACGGTGGGAAGCAAGGAATGGCCTAGCCTCTGGAGCTTTGCAAAGGAGCATGTTAGTAGAAAGTGAGGAGCCAACCCCATATTGGCAAAGTGTGGCCTCTGGGGTCAGTATCCTCAGATCACGGATCACTGCATTTTAAGAAAGAGGCTAAAAGCGCTTCTATCCAAGGACTGTGGGAGCTGTGAAGGGGAAAGAGCAGGTGAACTGGCTATGAAATGTTGAGTTGCACCCAGTTCAGTGACTAGGGGCCCAGCATGCGACAGTCAATCATGGGTATTTCAGAACTGCAACGTGTTGGTGAGAAGGCAAGCTTCTCCACTGGACTTACCACAGGGGACAGAGGGGCATTTCAGAAGCTCAGGACAGTTTTGTAAGGAAGAACGGAGCACCAGCTTCACCCTTGGCTAGAAGAAGCCACACTCACCTTACACTCATGGGCTTGTCACAGTGTAGTCGTGCGGAGTGCCTTCAGGGAGAGCTCATAGCCAAGGAACATGGCCGCACTCATGGGGAAGCCACGCACAGTATTCACAGTGAGACCCCTGAAAAACACCTTTGTGCAGGGGGGTAGTTATTCCAGGGCTAGCCCTCTCTGGTGCCGACCCACACTCTTCTGACAGTGAGGGAAAAGACTGCAAACACACTGTAGCCCAGCCCTAGCCTGACCAGAGCCCTAAAGATCTCTATGTGGGCAGCCTCTGGCCTGTCCCCAACCCATGGTACCTGTGATGTCACTTGTCACCATGGGCTCTGCTATACATAAGGCTTCAGCAAGCTGAGACCCAAGCAATTCTGTGGTGCTCTCGTTGGATGCACCTGTGTGTCCTCTGTCTCTTTCCAACCCCTCAGGGTTCTGGAATCTCTATGTAAAGCACTCAGCCCCACTCAGTGATAGCAACAGGTGCTTCCTACAACATTCCCAAGTGGTCCAGTACAGACGCAGGACAATGCTGAAAATCGCAGGCCATGGATAGGGTCACAGCATGCATGGGTGACAGCATCTCTCTCTAATTATAGTAGCAATATTGGGCTGCTAATGGGAGCTCCAGGGAACAACCCAGACAATGCTTCTTAAGGCTTTTCCTAGTACCCACTGAAGCAGTGAGTACCCAGTGACTGACTGCTGTCCTCATTCTCAGCAGTCATCGCCTGTGGAGGGTGAGGTAGCACACGGTCTGAATGGAGACGCGGCTAGCAGCCTCTGCCTCTGTCATGATCTGTTACCTGCGTTTTGTCTTCTGTTTCTGGGCAATGCTATGACATGGCTCTCATGAGCTCCTGACTCCCTACATCTTTCTGCTTGGTGTTGGGTGGGCAGCCTATACCCTCTTAGATGAGCTAAGCACATTCTGGAGCAATGACAATATTACCAGGCGATGATGGGAACAGAGAGGGGCTAGGGACCCAGGGGTAGGGGGCTGCTCCTTACGGTGTTCTCTGGAACTTGCACATAATCAAGAGGTAAGCCCTCCCCCAAGCATGATCTGAGAGCTGTCAGGCACATGAACTGTCTCTCACACAGAATCATGGCAAAGACAGAGTGGGTCATTTTCGGAAAGAGGCAGCCAGCCTGTATATTCGTCCAGTTTCAGGGGACACTGGCAGCCACAGGACACAGTTTGGCCTAGGAGAGGAGCAGATAGAATAAAAGCTGGCACCACTCAGGCAGACCCACATGGGATCTGGGTAACATTAGCACTCTTTTCTAATGCCTAACCACACTAGAATTCCTCAGAATCACCCGGAGTGACTAAGTAATAGCAAGGAGCTGGGTTCAGCTCCAAGGGGAAAATTCCATGCTGCATTCCCAGACTCTCTGTAACCTTGGCTTGACTCTGCTCCAAGGCTACAGGGAGAACAAGGTTACAGGTGGGCCCAGCCTGGCACACAGCCTCCTATCCCATAAAACAACATTCAGAACTTTTGAGCTAAGACCCTCCTCATGAAGCCTCCATGGCTCCCTACTACCCGGGACATGTCTACATAGACTCCTCACTGGGCTGTGATGAGCCTCCTGCCCAAGCCTTGTGTTCTCTCTGACTGCATGTCTCCTCTGTCGCCCTGGGACACCTCTGGTCCCCTCTATTTTAAATGCTCTCCAACATGCTTGCAGCCTCTATCCATCCAATCAAGGCCACCCCAGAGTGGACAAGAGTAGCTTCCTAATCACACCATGCCTTCATTGCTCCTCATGGTCCATGACCCATGAGTCCCTGACAGGACAAGGAGCAGAGCCTGTGGGCATAGTGCTCTCCCCACCCCACCTCCCATCTCAACACTCAGGGTACCTGAGCAGACCTTCTATAACTAGTCCAATGAGTCCACGAGGGATGAGCAAGTGAATGAATGTCAGAAGAATACCCTGTGCTGAGGAAGTTCTGGTGGTGGTGGCTGCAGGGTTCAGACAGGGTTAGGACTTCAGACTCCAAAGGGCAAGACCACCAGGCAGTTGACCTCAGCCCCTCAGGAGGCCTGACTACCAAAAACACGCCTCTCCAGCCCGAGCCAGCCTTGTCCCACCACTAGGAATGCAAGACTCAACTCCAGCCTCCTCATTTCAGCCCATGTGGCCCAAGTCAACCCCCAGAGTGGGCAGAGACAAGGACCACAGCACCAGGGGCCACTGATTCTAGTTTGGTGGTGGGTCCCTAAACCATGAGCTTCTGGGTGTGCCTTCTCCCAGCCACCCTTGAGTTACAAAGACTGGATCACCCTGCCTCCAGTGCCACAGTCCTTTCTGAGTCCTTGTCACTACTGAGTTCCCGTCCATGGAAAGATGAGGGTGGGCATGCTGACAGAGTGTGTAGAGTTTTCATAAGTCACAGGCAGAATGTTCTAGAAGTTATTCTCTAGCGAGCAGAGCTCACTCATGTCATGGGGACTGCAGTTGCTACTGGTCTTAGATTAAAGGAACTCTTCCCACTTGGTGGTTGCCAAGTTTGAGACAACCCATGGGTATTGCTTGTGCACAGTGCTGTTATATCAATATGAAATGCCGGTACCTGTGAGCACACACAGACTTCTACTCACTTGCATGTTTGTAAATACACTATGTGTTTGGGGAATATAGCACAAGAAATTCAAATTGGTAGCTGCTTTTGAAAGGATAGGGTGACAAGTGGGACACTAAGACATGTGTCCTTGTGTTTGGAAGCTTCCTGCTTTCATATAGCACTGACCTTTTCATCAACTAGTACACAATTTAAAGATTAATCTTAATCCCTGGGCTGGTGAAGTGGTTCATCAACTAAGCACTCTGTTGTATTTAATGAAGCTCAGTTCTTGGCGCCACAAAAAGCAAGTAAAATCTGTCTCTGAGTAAGCACTGCAGATGAAATACTGGTGGGGTTAGGAAAGCCACTGCCCAGTCTCAGCTGTCCTGAGGTCTTTGTTTCTATGAAGCATAGAGATTGAGGGAGAGGAGAGGATATCAGCAATTTGTTTTGCCTCTACAGATTTTTCTTTAATTATGACACATTAATTTGGGAGAGATAGACAAAAACTCTCAAATAAAAAGTAGCATCCCAAATGAATCTCTTTGGGTCCTGTAACTGCTGATGGCATCATAAGCATTTGTCTTTTGAAAAAAAAAAGAAAGAAAGAAAGAAAGAAAAGCTGGGCGTAGTAGTGCACACCTTTAATCCCAGCACTCGGGAGGCAAAGGGAGGTGTATCTTTGTGAGTTCGAGGCCAGCCTGGTCTACAAAATGAGTTCCAGGACAGCCAGGACTGTTATACAGAGAAACTCTGCCTACAAACAAACAAACAAACAAAGAATTAAGTTTGTGCCTGAGTGCCACCCTCTCTCAGTGGCTGCCACTAAATAAAACAAGAATTAAAATAACGAAGAGAGCAAAGCTCCAAATGTATCCATCCCTAAAGACAGAAAGGCTCTCCTGAACTGCATCCCAGGCAGATGTCAATGCCCAGCCTTTCTGCAGGTGCTCTAGGTCCTATCAGTCTATTAATTAATGGGAACTGACTGGAGGTGGATACAGTGTTCCAGCTGTGGTCTGCTCAGGGCAGAGGCTTCCAACTCCCTCGTCCTCTCTAGTACTTCTACGTGTGCATCCTGGTCCCCTGCCAGATCCATCAGAGTAAGTTTTTCCTTTCTTTACTGCTCTGTCCTTGACTCCTAAAATTGCACCAGACCTAGCCCAATCTTCTCAAATTAGGCAAGTTAATGGTGAACTTGTGAAAATGAAACCCCTCAGGCATTTTCTCCAGGGGCTTTTGTCAAATTTGATTGACAACTACCTCTTTACTGCTAAGGACTAGATGTGTTAATTCTAGTAGTTCTGCCTTTAGATGTGGGTCTTCATCTAGATGGTAGGGAGTCCCCTGGGTCTTGCATCATTCCTTACAGCATACTAGCTCGCCTCTGGCTCAGCCAAAGCTCTGGCTCTTTCCTTGATCAGAAGAGGAGACAGAACACACAACTTCTCTAGAGACAAGAGGTAATAGAGAGCTCTATGGCCCATGCTGCTGTGTGAGAAGTATCAATGTGGGCACAGATGTGTAATGGTAACTGGGCAAAGGTGTACCAGGCATGGAAGGATGGGTGGAACCAATTGGCAGGGCTTAGGGAGAGACAATACATGGGCACAGGCACAGGTCCTATGGGAACATGTATTAATCAAACTACCTCAAGGAAAGTAGCATTCAGGAACTTCAGGGTGAGGTGTGGGCTAGCAGTTGCCTCTGTGTGTCCTTATGAAGGAGAAAGAATAGACAAAATAGATTCTATTCTAAGCAAAAAAGACGAAGGGTATTGTAAATCCACAAATGGGTGAAAAGCTACCTGGAAACTGTGGAGGAAAAGACAGAAAAGAACCAGAGGCCGGGCAGTGGTGGCACATTCCTGTAATCCCAGCACTCGGGAGGCAGAGGCAGGTGGATCTCTGTGAGTTCAAGGCCAGCCTGGTCTACAGAGCGAGTTCCAGGACAGCCTCCAAAGAGAAACCCTGTCTCAAAAAACAACAAACAAAAAAGAACCAGAAAAATAGCTTTAGTCTTGCGGCCTATGATAGGAGCAAGAAAGCAAAAGACACGTCCAAAAGGTGAGCTAGGTGTGAAGCAGGCATATCTGCCTTGGAGCATGCCTCTGCATGCACAAGTCTCAAACCCAGCTGCAGGTTTGGGCAAGGCGGTGATTCCTCTGGTCAGCTGTGGAGAGAAGTGCCACTTTTGTCCTGGTAATGTAGCTCAGAGGGCAGTGGCTGGGTATTGCCTTGAGAAATACTACTGCCTACAAATTGAACCAGCAAAGCTATAGAGAGCCAAGCTGAGCTGGCTCTGAGGGTAAGAACATTTGCTGCTCTTCGAGAGCCCCAGAGTTCAATCCCACCACCCACATAAAGTGCTCACAACTGCCTGGAACTTCAGCTCCAGGGTATTAGATACCTGGGGTCCCTCTAGACCCCAGGGGCATTGGCCCTCAAATGTGCCCTCAACCCCACAAGTGCACATAAAGAAACAAAAACCCGAGCTAGCCCTGGGGCATGCAATAAAGGATAGCCACAGGCAGGGAGCTTCTGGGCCACCATGGTCTCAGGGTTAGGAAAGGACCAGGGAGGCTGTGGTGAGCCAGACAGCAAAGTGCGACAGTCAGAGGGCATGGGCAACAGGTTTGGCTCAAGGAGGCAAGTGTGTAAGCCTTGGATGAGGGCAGGAAACAGATCTCAACCACTGTCCATGGAGTTTAATAGCCCTAAAGCTCAGGTCAGTAAACTCTTGATTTCTGGTCTCCTTTAGAATCTCCTTCTGACTCACACTTGTATCCTTCCAGCAGGTGACTAATACCCAGGAGACATTGAAACTACAAAGGTCCTCCACCTGCTCAGGTCTCAGTGCTGTATTTGATTTCTAGGCTGCCAACAAACAAAGATGAGATCCTCTAGCTAGACTATAGCCACTCTGGGGGTACAGTCTAGGGAGTTTTAGGAGAGTGAGACAACCTGCCAGTCCACAGACTGCAAAGTTAAATATGGCCAGCAGAGGACTCTGATGCACAAATTCATTAATTAATTAGTTAAATAAACAAAAAATAGCAAAATGAAGACAGTGCTGGTAGACAAGAGACACTTGTCTAACACAGAGTAAGCAAAAATATACACCATAGGCAAGACACAAGGTCACAAGTTCAACTGGCCTGCACTTCCATGCATGAAGACCACTGGGGCAGCACCACAGAAGACACAGACAGGACTACTGTACATAGAAGAGGAGAGAAGACGGTCTTGGTCATGAGAGCACTGGAAAGAATAAATGACAGGAAAGAACAGATGAAGAAAGGAGAGCTAGGAAAGAATCCATCATGTCCAACACAGCAAACCAGCAAACTGCCATTACTAACAGGGGAGGCAGACAAGAACAGATAATAACCCTACCAATCAGAACAATAACAATAAAAATGACAGGAATCAGAAAAATTCTCTCAATATTAACCATAAATGTACGTGCCATCGACTCATGAATAGAGAAATTCGGATTGGCTGACTGGATTAAAAGATTAGCCCAGCTGTCTGTTGTCTGCAAGAAACACACCCACTGGCACACACCCAGGGTTTAAAGGTGGGAGACAGCCTGTCAAGAGTGGAAGATGAACAAGTACTGGCATAGCTATTCTGGCATCTGATAAAGTAGACACCAAACCAAAATTAAAAGAGAGAGGAAGGCCACTATATATGAAGAAATGGAACAGCTCATCAAGAAGACAGTAATTGTAAATATATATGCATCAAACAGTAGATGTTTAATTTCTAAAATAAACACTAAAGGTCATAAAAGGTCATACCAATCCTGATATAATAACTGAGTGAGTTAAGTGTTCCACTCTCGTCTAAAGATGAACCATCAACCTAAAAGTAAACAAACAAAAGACCCTGAACCCTAAGAGGAATTAAATGGAATTAACAGATATCCACCCAACAGAATCAGAATGTATATTCTTCTAAACAGCCTAAGCAACCTTCTCTAAAACAGGCCATAGGCTAGGACACAAATTAAGTCTTGGCAAATTCAAAAGCATAA
Organism: Onychomys torridus; assembly: GCF_903995425.1. Lineage (NCBI taxonomy): Eukaryota > Metazoa > Chordata > Mammalia > Rodentia > Cricetidae > Onychomys > Onychomys torridus. Next base: position 129,436,369 of record NC_050447.1, on the reverse strand, counting down.
AAATAATTTCTTGGTTTTTTATTAAATGTTAGTGGAATAGAAACTGTGAAAATGCATGGAGACCAAACAATATACTCATCAATAATTCTTAAATGTTCATTGAAGAAATCAGGGAGAAAATTGAAAAATTCTTAGAATCAGATGAAAATGAAAATACCTGTAGCTATGAATACTTACATACACAACACAGAGTGATCATCAGGAATTGCCCAATGGTACATTTCAAAGTCTTAGAAAAACAAGAATCAGCCAAACCCCAAGCAGTGGTGGTTAAAAAAATCATAAAGATCAGGGCAGAGATTAGTGACATGGAAATTTTTAAAAATGTACATAGAGTCAATCAAAGAGTTGGTTCTCTGAAAAAAATGAGCAAGATTGACAAACTCCTGGCCAAACTAATTGAGAGAGAGAGAGAGAGAGAGAGAGAGAGAGAGAGAGAGAGAATGCTAGCATTAAAAATGCTGATGTTACCACAGACTCCAGTGAACCCTAGACATTCACTGGGGAATACTTAGAATATCCATGCTCCAAACAACAGGAAAGTCTGGAAGGAATGGCTAAGGCCCTGTACACCTATCGCTACTAAATTAGTTCAAGAGGACATAAACAATTTAAAGATAAAGAAAAATCAATATGATCAAAGCTGTAATAAAATCTCCATCAAAGAAAAGGCCAGACCTGGACAGATTCACTGCTGAATTAAATTAAGTATTTAAAGAAGAGCTGAAACTAATTCTCCAGAAACTTCCATAAAATAGAAAAGCCAAGAACACCACCAAACTCATTCTACAAAACCAGCATGGCCCTGATACCATCAGGAGAAAAAGACAACAAAGGAGAATTATAGACCAATTTCCCTAATGAACATAGACACAAAAATTCTCAATAAAACCTCACAAACCTAATTAAAGAACACAATGAGAAGCTAGACACCATGACCAAGTTGGTTTTATTTCATGGATAGCTTGACTAATGCAAATTAGTGTAAATAGATAAGAGATCATATGACCATCTCAATAGCTACAGGAAAGAACTTTGACAACATTTAACATGTTCATAATAACATGATAACTTAGAAGGGACACACATCAGCACACCAAGGGCTATATGACACACCTAAGCCAATATTATACCAAATAGGGGTAAACTGAAAAGTTTTCTCTGAAATCTAAAATGAGACACGGGTGTCCACTCTCTCTCCTCTCCTTTTAATACAGCGCGTGAGTCTTAGCTGGGCAACACAACAAGAGAAGAGATAAAAGAAATTTAAATAGAAAAGAAAGAATTCAAGCCACCCCTATTTGCAGATAGCACAATCTTTTTCTTAAAAGCCTACAGACTCTAAAACCCTCAGACTTGATCCAGTTTCAGCAAAGTAGCAGGGTACAGAACCAACACACAAAATCTAGTAACTTTTCAATACACCAATAACAAACTTGCTGAGAAAGAAATCAGAAGGTGGGGAAAAAAAAAAGTCCTATTCACACTGCTTCTTAAAACAGAAAGTATCCAGGAATAATCTTAAGGACAGGCTGGTAACCTCCCATACCTGCTATCTCAGTCCCTGACCTCACCCTCACAACGTCCGAACCCTCTGCCAGGCTTTTGCTCACCCCAGGGTGCTGTGTGAAGCTCACCTTCAAGCCTTCTTGACGGTAACTCTGGGAGATGCAGTCCAGGACTCCGCTGTATCTGTTTAGATAGACCCCATCAGCTTGGAGTCGACTTTTCACAACATCCATTGGAGTTGCTGTCCCCCAGGAAATCGCTCCTGCAAAGTCAGAGAAAAGCGTGCCAGAGCTGGCTGTCTTGGGTCTTCAAGGCATGCCTCCCTGAGGATGTTGTCCTTCAGAAAACCCATAGTTGGTGGCAAGGGACGTGGGCTGGGAATGGGACTCTTCTGATCTTCTCTCTCCATCTACTCTTGGACCTCGAGGAAGCCTCCTGCACCTGCTCTATGGACGGGCTGAAGTGCTGTGTTTATAAGGCAGCTGTGAGGACATGGTGAACGGATGCCTGTGGGAGCCTGGAAGATGAACCCAGGCCACATGTGGCAACATTTATCAGTGGGACAGCAACTACTTCACAGGGCTATGCAGTCCTTCCTAAGCAGAGAGAGAGCTCAGGGTGAGACCTGTGACCAAAGGCTTGCAGCTATCCACAGGCATGGTTTAATTTGAATTTGGGAAACCAAGCAAAGCCTGTCACACAGACCACTCACTGAGAAGGGACAGCCTGTGGACTGCAAAGCAATTTGGTATAGTTTTTTTTTTATTAAAAACTTTTCTAAATCTGTGGCATAAAACTGAGAGACCACGTATCAGGGTCATCATCACTGGATCTGCTCAAAAGTCCCAGTTTAAGCATTAGTGTGACTCTAAAGGATTAGGAAAACAGTGGTTATTTTGTTTTGTTTTACTAACGCAGAAATTGGTACATCTCGGCTGGGGAGAGACAACCCTCCAATGTCAAAGTCCAGGGCAGCTGGCTTTCTAGGTTTGGTAACTGCTGCCCAGCAGCTCTCCAAAGAGACATCCTGGACCCTCTGCCCATGCAGGCCTCCAGTGCTCCAGCTTTCTGCATGGCCTCCGGAAGTCTGTCTCCATGTTCACTCTCTCCTGCCCTTGCCAGGGCTCCTAGCTGCCTCCCTATGTCACAGTGAGGATGTCATGAAATGAAGTCATCAGGCCCTTGGCACCTGCTCTCCACACCAATGAGAACAGATAGGAACTTGAGGGCTCTTCCTAGGAACAGGTCCAGGGATGGGCCTCAGACACACAAGGGCATAAACAGAATGCCACTGCTGTATGGTCAAGGCATGGGCTTTGTGTATGTCTTCTGTGGGTTTAAAACACAGACAGCTCTGAGGAGGAGGGGGGTGAGGAGGAGGGGGAAAGGAGGAGGAGGAGCAAGAAAAGAAAGAGGCCTGAGAGGTAGTAGGGAGTCATATCAAAGTAGGTATGGCAAACACCCAATGCATGCTGACCTTCCCTCTGAATGAATCACAGCTGTGGTGCAGGCTAGGAGCGTAACAAGTCCATGGCGACAAAATGAGCAAGTGTGGCTACACTTGGATCTTTCTGACTGCAGAGCCCCTGCTCTCCTGTCTGCACTGGCTAAATGCCTTGAGTATCTCAGTGCAGAGTGTGGAGACTGGCTCCCCGCTCCCATACCTAACAAAGTCTGATATTCAGTAAAGGCAAATCACACTAATAGCTTTCCCCAAAGCTCAGCAATGCCTGCCACATAGAACATGCTCAGAGTGCATCTAGGACCTCAAAGTCCAGTGAATCCACACAGAGACTCACAGCCCTGGAAAGAGAGGTCACAGGACTGTTCCCCCTACTAGTTATGGCACAGAGTAAGTGAAATAAAGGGTCCTGCATATATCGCTAGGTGAGTCTTGCCTTCTCAGATCTGGGAAGGTCATGATGGGCTCCTCTGCACTCTACCATCACTGTGATAGGCCCAGGACCCAGGGATGGGACTCCCATGCTGTAGCCCTTACCTGCAATGCCACCTGCCAGCCACACAGCATAAGGGCTGGGCCCTGTACAGGCCTCAGGTGTGATCCATTCACTCAGGAACACATAGGGAATAAAGTAGAGGCAATATCCTGGGATGTCCCTGAGCAGCATGGCACTGGCTCCCCGGTATAGCCCTGCCAGGCCCTCAGTCCGCACAATGGTTGTGATGCAGTGTATTGGTCCCTGGTACGATGCCTGATACCTTAGGGCCACTGCCCTGGACTTCAATCCATGGTTGGCTGAAAAGACAGGAGAGAGATGGCAGCAAGAGGCAGGTAAGAGACTGGCCAGCCCCTGGCACCACAGCCAGTCCATCCCACTGACAACCTCCACTCACATGGCTCATTTGTTTTTACCAAGCTATCTGTCACTCTTGGCAGCTTATACTAGAGTTTTGAGCCTCCAATTAGGAGCCCTGGCAACCTATACACAAGATTGGAGACACTCCCAGCCAAGTTGTTCTGGGATTCCCAGAGCCTTCTGGTCTACCATCACTATGCATTTCTAAGCAGCTGTGATTGTAGAATGCCCAGGATCTTTTAAGACAGTCAAGTCAAGCTCACTCTTGATGGGGAATTGATAGTCATTCATATTCTCCCCCCTCACACACCTGTCTTTCCCAACACTGTGTGTGTGAGAGTGTGTGTGTGTGTGTGTGTGTGTGTGTGTGTGCGCGCGCGCGCGCGCACTCATGTGCACATATGTGAGCATGCATGTGAATACCTGTGTATTCTGTGTGGTAAAATAAATGTGATTTGAAGCCAGGCTGTCCTGGATGCAAATCTTCCTCCACCACTTACAAGTGTTGACATTTTCTACCTTTGTTTTCTGATCCCTAAAAGACTGACACACTGCTGTCACGGATACAAGTCAGGTAACATGCCAAGTCCTTAGTGTGGTAGATGGAATAGTGTTGGGTCCATTAAGTTAGCAAATGATGGTCAGTGAGAGGACCCACTGGTTGGCTAGAGAATAGGTACGTTCAGACTCATGCCAGCCCTGGCCTGGTTGTGCCCTAAAATAGCTGTAAGGCAGTATCAATGAACCCTCAAAGTTCAGGGGCCCAGCACAACTGATTCCATGACAGAAGTACCATTCAGATAGTAACACTCAGCATGTATACAGTACCACCTGCCAAAATGGAAACAAAGACCTAATCCATCAAAGTCCATGGCTCTGAGAAGTCTCTAAATGCACTAACCTTGCTTTTTGGCATCTGTAATTAGTTCCGCTTCTGACTGTTCTTGTTAACTCAAATATGTCAACCCAGGATATGGTTGCTGTGCTTAAAAGCTGGCTGGCCCTGAGAAAAGCTTGGGGCTACACTGGGACCCCGAACACCCAGTGTAGTCACCAGCTGGCTAATAAAGACTTCCTATTGACTTTAAACCCATGTTTAAGTAGTCTTCTTTGGTGGATCCCCACAAGTTCAGGCTGTGTGTGTGTGTGTGTGTGTGTGTGTGTGTGTGTGTGTGTGTGCGTGCTATGCTGGTGGTTTTATCTCTCTGTAGCATCTCTGGAGTACACAGCTAGTCCTCCCACAGAGCACCCTCCACTTTCCCTTACGCTCATCTTCTCTGTTGTGGCTCATGGTCGGAAAGGGCTTCCAATATTGAAAAACATGTCCCTTCTGAAGGCTCCTACTAAATGATGGGACCAGGATGAAGCATGAAAGCCACCCATGACCACAACACTGTTTGGGCCACCTGGGCTCAACCCCCTGATCCCAGGTCTGATTTGGTCTCACACATCCTGTAAACAGGAAGTGGCCTTTCATCCTGGGAGCTAACTCCAAGTCCCCAAATGTTCCCATCTTTCTCCGATGAACATTCAGCCTTGTGGCTGTGTAGTTCAAAGTGGAGATTAAAGGACATGAATTTTAACTCATCCCAGAATTCCACAAGAGTGAGGGGAGCAGCATTTGCCTGAGAAACATGACTGAACACACTCCTATGCATGCATTTCCACCTGTGTAGGGGAAGGGAGTTGAGGGCAATAAAGGTCACCTTGGGGTTCATTTGAGCAAGAGCAGACATTGCAGTCCTTGAGAGGCCCCAAGAGATCATTATACATTCTTTCCCAAAACTGTGACGATATTACCAGTGTGTTCTGGGAAATTTGCCATAGACCAAATAGGTGTCATTGTCTGGCTGTGTAAATGCTAGCTAGGCAGCTCCTCTCTAGCTGTAGCTGACCTGACCCAGGAGTCAAGGCTCCCCTAAATCAGTTTCTTCAGTGTGGCTCTCAGGAGTTACTGATTGAAAGGTCATGTCTAGATAATGATCTGCTAGTTGGGCAGTGCAGATGTTGAAAGAACACTGGCCTAACTGCCAGCGCCCTGTCAATAAACCCCTGTATTTTTTTTCCATTATCTCTCCTGAGTAAGCAAAAAGAAAATTCTCTCACATTCTTCTAAGTTAGCAACATAAGCAATCTAGCTTTTATTGGTTTATAATTACTCATTTGTGTCTATTAAACCAATATAATAGCCAGTAAAGTTTGCAATGGACTATCCTAGACAGGGAAACAACCACCAAGATGCTGACATCGCTCCATATCAACCCAAACTCACACTGTTAATACTTGTCAACTTGGCAGTTCTATCACAAATCACCCGAGGTAATTATCTTCTGAAGAGAAAAGGTTTCTTTTGACTCACAGTTTGGGGGGTTGTTCTTTCTGTGGTTAATTAGCCTCATCGTTAGGGGCCTGTAGCAAGGCAGTGCACCGTGGTTACATAAGATGATTTCTTGCACGTGGGTAATGTACTTCGAGCATATGTGCCCCACACCCTGCTGCTCACCCCTTTCTCACCTCTCTATTCCTGTTTGTCCCTACTCAGTCTTACTTCTTTCATTATATATATATATATATATGATGTCATGCACCTATATAAAATATAAGAACCACAAATGAGAGAAAACATGCAATTTTTTTCTGAAACTACTTAATTTGCTTACTAGGTTATATCCAGTTGAATCAATTTTCCTGTAAATAACGTAACTTCATTCTTCATGGCTGAAACTCTTCTACTGTGTGTACAACCACATTTCCTTAGTGCACTCTGTGGTGACTCCTAGGCTAGTACTATAGCTCAGCTACTGTGATGAACGCTGCAATAATACTGATGTGCAGACATCTCTGTGTTGTGATGATTTGGAGTGGCACAGGTAGCTAGGTGTTAGTTTTTGAGGAACCTCCATATGACTTCCATAGTGATTAGACTAATTTATACCCTACCAAAAGTTCTTCCCTACCCCTACATCTTCTCTAACATTTTTATATACTTTCTCTCTCTCTCTCTCTTTTTTTTTCCAAGATAGGTTTTCTCTTTGTAGACCAGGCTGGCCTCAAACTCAGAGATCTACCTGCCTCTGCCTCCCAAGTGCTGGGATTAAAGGTATGGGCCACCGCTGCCCAGCTGTGATGTTCTTAATGATTGCTGTTTTGACTAGAGGAGATGCAATTTCAATGCAGTTGAGTTGGTATTTCTCTGAAGATCAGTGATACTGAATATTCTTTCATGTTTATTGCCCATGCATTTATTGACACGTGTCTACTCATTTCATTAGGCTATCTATTGATTAGATTGTTTGACTTACTTAGTTATTGGAGTTCTTTGTATAATCTAGGTATTAACCCTGTTAGATATCTAGCCATCAAAGAGCCGCCTCTCCCTTTCTGTGGACTGTCTCTTCACTCCATTGTTTCCTTTGCTGTGCTGAAGCTTTTTTATTTCATGAAACCCCACTTGACAGTTGTTAGCATTATTTCCTGAGTGACTGGAGTGCCATTTAGAAAATCTTTGGCAGGCCACTGAGCTGACTCAGTGGGTAAAGATGCTTGCTGCCAAGCCTGATGACCTGAGTTGGATCTCCTAGGACCTACATAATGGAAGAGAGAACCAACTCTCATTAAATTGTCCTGTGATCTCCACACATGTGCATGGCATGTGTCTCCTCCAACACTAAATAAATAGAATTTAGAAATCAAAGTCCTTGACCATACTGATATCTTAAAAGTGTTTTTCCCTTATTTTCCCTCCAATGCATTCTGGAGTTCAGATCTTACATTAAGGTTTTTAATCCATTTGGAGTTGATTTTCATATGGGGTGAGAATTAAGGATCTAAACTCATTCGTCTAATGTCACTGCCCAGTTTCACCAGCAACATTTGTTGAAGAGGCTATCTTTTTTTCCAATATATATTTTTAGCTTGTCAAAATTCAATTGCCCATAGTTGTGATTGTCTAAATGTGGGTTCTCCATCCTATTCTATTCTATTCTACCCTATGCTATCTTACCCTACCCTACCCTACCCTACCCTACCCTACCCTACCCTACCCTACGGTCTACATGTTGGTTTTTGCTCCCGTGACTCTATAGCACAACTTGAAATCAAGTATGCTGATGCCTCCACCATTTTTGTCTTGCTTAGGACTGTTTTGGTTTTCTGGAGTCTCGCGCTTCCACGGGTATTTTAAGACTGTTTTCTATTTCTGTAAAGATTGACACTGGACATTTTATGGTTTGCTTTTATATAAGACTTGGTGCTTCTCTTGGCTTTCAGTATCTCCTTTGCTCTCTTATTCAGTGTTAACTATACTATGGTGTCACCAGGTTCTTTTCTCATCTTGTCTGTTTGGTGTTCTAAGTACCACCTGGATCTAGATGACATCTGCTTCTCTACATTTGGGGAACTTGTGCTACGATTTTGTTTAATATATTGTATATATCCTCAGACTGAAGTTCTATCACTCCATGACTTATAAATTTGATCTTTTAATGGTGTCAAATAGAGCTCATGTATTCTATTCATATTTTATCACTTTATCATTGTCAATGTCTGACTCGATCTGTTTTCATCCCTGATAGTCTGCCTTTTATTTGAGCCATCCATTAGCAGAGCTTTGTAAAGAGTTTATTTGACTTACTGAACTTCTATTTCTTAAATTTCAATTTTATTTGTATTTAGTATTTCTATTTCTTTCTTAAGTTCCTACATCAAATCCTGTTTGATTCTCTTATTTCATTTATTTATTTGTATTCTATTTCAATTCATTTGATAGTTTATTTGTATCCTCTGTTTTTATTAAACTTTTTTACAATCCTTCCTTTGAATTCTTTATCTGGGATTTAATGCACTGCTCTCTCATTGAGATCCATTGCTGTCCTTCATGTTTCTTATATATTATATGTTCTGACTTATGCATATTGTGTTGATTGGATTTTATCAGCTGCATTATTTTTGTTGAGTTATCTGCAATGTTCAAAGTGAGCTAGACTATGGTAGGGTTGAGGGGACAGTTTATCAGTTAAACTCTCAATCCATGTGCATAAGGCACAGGTATGGTCCCCTATAATACTCCAAGAATATAAACTACAGAAACAACCTCAGAAGTTGGATAGGACCACTATGCCAATATCATCCTAGCTAGTTGAAAATAACTATCCCTTTGGCCTTAATAAGTATCAAGGAATAAAAGAACAAAGGTTGTATGGCATCTACAAGGGTATTAGCTGCTAAGATCAGGAGTAGAAAGAATTAGGTTGGGTAACAGTATTACATCAACTGAGATAAAAGTTGAAATGGAAAAATAGCCAGGAAGGGGAAACTGGAATAGTTTTAGGGCCCATGGAGCTCAAAGATTTCTAGAGCTATGGAAGGCTAGAGTTAAGAAGTAAAAACAGAAAGTGCAGGGAACTAAAGAGAAGATACGAAATAGGAATAAAAGACAATACATGGGCTGTTTACCAAAAGAACAGTGGATTTTTGGCATTAGGACATGTTGGAAAAAGACAGGACAATCTAAAACCTAACCAAGAAATATATAAACTCAAAGATGAATGTGATGTAATTATGCAGGAGTTAAGATTATAAATTAACAAAGGTTAAAAGTAACAGAAAATAAAAATACAGGATATAAAAGTCCATTAGATTAAAAATACCACATCAGTCTGTATTTCTTCCTTGGTGGGATGGGTTTTAAATTCTTCCCAGTTGGGATGTTTCTTTCCTGGGGCAAACTGCTAATTAAAGGAAGCACAATTTGCAATTAGAGTTCAAAGCTATAAAAGCAGACTTTGGAGTGTGTGTTGCCTGGGAGAATTCACACAATTCCCTTCAGAGAGAGTTTCTGGTGCAACCGCACTGAGTGTGCATAGTTCTCAGACCAGAGTGTTGGTGCTCTCCCATTCCTGCTCTCAAAATGCAGCAGTACAGGCAAGGGACGGGAACCTCTGCCTCAGGTCTCCCTGGCCTCAGCTACCTTAGCTCACAGCACACACTTGGAGCCCAAGACTTCACAGCCAGGACCGATGCCCTAGGCATGCTACCCATAGTGCCTCTGGCCCTTAGTCCCACCCCCTAAGCCGCAGTCCTCCCTGGCTGCACAACTTGTTCAGAAACTATTTCAGGGTGGGCTGCATGCACTGAATATCTAACCCTAAATACTTCTGAACACATATCCTAAAGTTTGAGATGTCATCTTGCCTACCTTAGTGACAAGGTTCAATTAGACCTTTATCTAATCTACCATCTACAGTAAAGCTGTCACTTGACCCCATGACATCCTTGATAGCATTTTTCTCCTCCAGGCAGGAATCTAGTTTTTCCATCTACGACATCCCCACAGCATGCAGGAGGGAAACAACCGACCACCTCTGCTTGTTGTAGAACATTCTCATTCAGGACGTGTCGGGTTTCCTTGTGCTTACACTCGAGTGCTTTGCTCCTCATTTTCCTTCCCTGTTTGTCTTGCCTCCTACTTTTAGGAGTTTTTAAATCAGTTTGTTTCTAAATTTGCTCTTAAGTGCATAGTTGGTGAGCTCTGTCAACGGAGTGCACCTATATAACCACATCTACCATCAAAACTGTTTCCTACATTTGCAGCAAACGTCTGTGGCCTCCACAGCTGTAATGCTCTGCTGATACTCAAGGTTAAAGAACACCATAATACCATGAAGGAAGCACTCCCCGAGAAGCAAAGCACCTCAGGAGCACTGGTTGTTTGGGGCTCACCTCACAAGTTCAGCGTGCACAACTCATGCTGGTACCATGAAGCATGTCATCAGCTGCAGATATTACAATTCTAGGCCCACATAAAAATACAAAACAACACTAGGCCAAGGTCATAAAGGCCTACAAGGATGGAGACTTTACACCATACTTATCAACTCTGCAGCTATGGTAGGAGTAAAAGAAAATGGTGCCTGGTCAATATACAGCTGCTGAATAGGTTCTGGAATTTTCTTCCAGAAAACAACAGGAGGCAGCACTGTGAGCTCTATCCTTGCCTAGATGGTGTGGTATGGAGTCCCAGCCACAGGCTGCAGATGAGCACTGGGTGAGTGTCCTCTGTAACTCTAGCACGGACTAATTGTGGTTGCTGAAGGCTAAATGTGAGTGATTCCTATACACTGATTTGGGTGATAACAGGAAAGTGGCTCTTGGAAATATGAGTGCTTGAATTTCCTAGACTTGCATACAGTTTGCCCAAGGAGGCTATGGAAAGTTACAGGATAGAACAGTGCTCAGCTCGCTAAACTTCTGATGCTCTACCAACACCCTGAACCTTCCAGGGTTAGGCCTGGACTTGGAGTTGGGAGCACATATGAGTAGAAGGATTGACATTCAACAATAATAACTTCTAAAGTGAAATGTTTCAATTTCTCTAACATAATTTTTATTTTATAATGAGGATACACATAAAAGTCAACTTTTGATCATTTCTTCTCATGAATGCCTTGCTACTGAGACCACTGCCACTAAGACCACTGCCTTCCCTAAATCAAAAGCATGCTACCTTCACTCTGCATCTCAGAAGGCCTATGGTTCCCTCAGTGCTAGCTCAAGTGCTCTATCCCAAGACGGACAGGATGTTTGCAATAAGGGAATGGGTCCTACCCTGAGACTCACTTCCCCTTGGGGTGGGAGCCCTGTGTAGATCTACAGGCTCCCCGAATCATCAGCTTAACCCTGTCACCACTCCTTGGACAGAACACTGTGGCTAACTGGTTGATGGCTCTTCTGCAAGTGTCGGTGTCCTGTTTGCTGGCCTCATCTCGGACAGGTGCCTCCCTCTGCAGGATGCTTTTTTTGGGTGGGGAGGAGTCGAGGTCTGGATTTGATACCTCTATTTTCTGAGTATGTTGTCTTATCCTTTGTACTTTTTTTTTTAATTGTTGTTATTGTCAAATTGACACAGGTTGGGGTCTTCTGGGAAGAGGGATTCTCAATTGAGAAAATTACTAACTCCATCAGGCTGACCTGTAGGCAAGCCTGTGGGTCATTTTCTTGATTACTGATTGATTTGGAAAGGGTCTAACCCACTGTGAGTGGTGCAATACCTGGGCAGAGGTCCTAGGTTATCAAAAAAAAAAAAAAAGCTTAGCAAGCCATAGAGAGTATGCTGGGTGGTCTTATGTCAAGTTGATACACAAACTAGAGTTATCTGAAAGGAGGGAACCTTAATTGAGGAAATGCCTCCATAAGGTCTAGATACAAGGCATTTTCTTAATCAGTGATTGATGGGGAGGGCCCAGCTCTTGATGAGTGGAGCCATCCCTGGACTGGTGGTCCTGGGTTCTATAAGAAAGCAGGCTGAGCAGGCCACGGGGAGCAAGCCAGTAAGTAGCACCCTCTATGGCCTCTGCATCAGCTCCTGCCTCCAGGTTCCTGCCCTTGCTTGAGTTCCTGTCCTGACTTCCTCTAATTATGAACAGTGATGTGGAAATGTAAGCCAATAAACCTTTTCCTCCCAAAGTTGCTTTGGTCATGGTGTTTCAACACAGCAATAGAAACCCTGACTAAGACAGAGAGCAAGTCAGTAAGCAGAGTTCTTCCATGGTTCTTCAATTCCTACCTATAGGTTCCTGTTTTGAGGTTCCTAACCTGACTTCCCTTCATGATGGACTGTGAGATATAAGAGGAAATAAACTCTTTTCTCCACAACCTACGTTTGACCAATGTTTTATCACAGTAACAGAAAGTGAACATCCTTTCTGGAAAAGTCAGCTTCCTCATGACAGGACTCTGATACTGTGGCCTGTCTCCAAACAGTTTCTGGGCCCCTGGGCAGGTCCTCACATCAAGGCCTCTACAGGGTCACACACTTGCCATTTAAGAAGGACTGACACTGACCTTGGCCTGAAGCTTTGAACACTAAAAACTACCTCAATCATGTTCTCACCCACAGGTCTAAGGTAACAGGCTCCAGTGACATGGTGGTGTTCTCTGGACAAACTGGCTATATCCACCTTGCATTAGGTTTGGCCATGAGCAGGCTGGCAGGCCCCTCAGATCACATGCCCAGGAAGTTCTCAGCTGGGATGCTCTTTGATAGCTATTATTTCCCAGGAGTCCATCAGTTTCCCCAGGACCTGGGGGCTCCAAAAGAGTCAGGAGCTTGTGCAGAAAGAACCCAGCATTATAAGCAGGCCAGGATGTGTGTTCTAGTTCAGTTGCTATTTACTGTTCAACCTTGTACAAGGGACTGAAGTTCATGGACCTTGGTTTCTTCATCTCTTAAGTGGGGACAAAGTTTTGCTCAAGGGAAACTGTTACCATTCCTATGTGTACTGCCCTGTGCAGATAGGAGTCTGGATTCCCAAAGGACACACCTGTCAACCTTGTTGCCTGCAGTCAAGCCTGTGGGAGCTCTGGGAACAAGAATGCTCAAGATGATATCAAGTCCAGAAATCAGGACAACACTTAGTCTTGTCCATTGATTAAAAACAAAAAACAAATGCCATGATGTACCTCCACTGCATGCAACTTTAGCAAAGGTATATTATGTTAGTGCATGGCTATATGCATAGCCTCCCTACGAACCTCCTCCCTCTGCTTCTAGGCTGCCAGAGTCCCAGCCCTCACTTCCTTTCAGCTTCTCAGAACCTCCTAGAGAAGCATAGCCAGGGTACAAAGTCCTGCATATGTGTGTGTGTGTGTGTGTGTGTGTGTGTGTGTGTGTGTGTGTGTGTGGTTTGCAGCCACACATCTGTATGGTAGCAATCCAGCCATGCTGAGAAAGAGAAACTAGTGTGCCCAGGACCACAGGAGCAGCAGTCATGTCTGTCCCTGGGGACCTCTGAGGACCCGGTGAAGCAAGCAAATGGGTCTCTTCCTATCTTTGTTACCATGAAGATCTTGGTTTTGATGGCTTTGGGTTGTAAAAGGCCCACACTGCCTACAGCAATGGTTCTCAACCTTCCTAATACAGCAGCCCTTTAATACAGTCCCTCATGTTGTGGAAACTCCCAATCATAAAATTATTTCATTACTACTTCATAATTATAATTTTGCTACTGTTATGAATCACAGGTTGAGGACCACTGGCCTAGTTCCAGCCCTCAGCTGGCCTTCTCTTCCACTCACCATCCAGCACGACTCATCTGCTATTGGCAAGCTCAAAAGCAGGGCCATGTCCTCCAACCCTAGCGATATTCTGCCCCCCTGCTCCAGCTAGAGTGTCATCCCTATGGTGGCACCAAGTCCAGCACTTCCTCTGTGACCTTCCACTCACCCTCAAAAATCCCTCTGTATTTCCTCCTTCCCTCCCAATTTGAGGAAAGCCTTTCCCTTCTCTATACCATATCTTCCCCAAATATTAATTCCCTCAACAATACCCCTACCACCACACTTCAGTGACCCCTGTGTCTCAGGATTCTGCTCCTAGATGTCATAGAGTAGCACAGCTGAGCTAATTACCTGTGTCACCTCGAACAGGCGGGGGAACAAACTGAGTCACACAACCTACGCTCCTGCCTCCAATGCCAGAAGTCCAGCTGTCATTTCATGCTTCCTGCCCCCCACCTCTCCAACCTGACACTGCCAGCCGCTCTCACACATACCCCCTACAACACAACCCAGCCACACTTACCCAGAGCGGGAGCATGGACAGTAGCCACTGACCACTTCTGCACACCAACCACTGTCCTCACCCTTGCTCACTGCTGCCTTCTGTGGGGAAGCCTCCACGGCCCTCATGGCCCATCACCCAACTTTAAAACTCTGGGTCAATTATGACACGTTTCTCTCCTCTAACTTGGCCTGTCGGTTCTGCATCATCAAGGCATCTGATCTGTCACTCCTGTCATTCCTCTCTGTCCCCAAGTCTGTGACCCTGGGCTAGGGCAGCAGCCACCACCTCATCCCACCCATCCTTCCATTCCGATCACCCTGTGCTCCCTCCAAAGGCCAGATCTCTCTTCCTATGACACAACGCTGGTGGGCTCATCCTAGGGTCCAAACAGCTTCCCTGTGGGCTAGACTCTCACCCATCCTCTGCTAAGAAATCCAAGCTCTTCCCAACTCATCCCTTATGTCCCCAAGTTCCCGCCCTCCCAGGTTCTGCACCCTGCCACCACATACTACTTCCTGCCATTGACCATTGCTCTGCATTACTCCCTCAATATGAAAAACACCCCCACTCCAGAATTTATCTTTGAATTCTACTCAGTGCCCAGAGAGCTCATGGCTGCTGCCTCAGTGCCTTCCTGATCCACAAAGCCAGAGTCCAGGGATCCATAAAGGGCCCTTGACACATGTATGTGTGACTTCCCCAAGACCGGAGGTTCCTGAAGGCAGGGGGCTATGCATCCCACAGCTCTGCTTTACCTCCTCTAAGTCACTCAGAGAGGCTCAGGAAGTGATTGTGAAGGATGGACTGAGTCCCAGAGCAAACGCCAACAGGCAGAACATAGCACACTTGGCTCTAGCTGGGCCTGGAAATGACTGAGATCACGGCCAAAGCTGAGTCACCTCAGGTCTGTCAACCTCCTTCTGCTACACATAGGCCTTGGAAGCTGCACTTCAGTGTTTTAGTGGATGAACACACCCAAGAGCTTCCAGGTAGAGGAGAGCATCTCTGGCCATCTGCCTCTAAGATACAAATGGACGGAACAACAGGAAAATTGCTGGCCTCAACACCTAGGAAATGAACTCCATTTCTTGTCAGACCCAACAGGGCACCCAGGTCAACTCATTCATGCCAGTAATAATGCTGAAGGGAAAGCATGCTTCTTCACTGTGAGGGACACATCTGAAAGAACCCAAGCTTACCAATGCTGACCAATGGGCAGGAGTCCCAGGAGACTAGCTGTGGTGATCTGGAAGTTTGGTGATGGGTTAAATGCTGTGACATGCAATGGCCCTGGGTGCTGACTGGCAGGGAATTCCCTTTCAACTTCAGCAGCTGCCAATGCAAATGGCAAGGCCTGGCTGCATAACAATTTCACAATGTGTACCAAGAATCTTAAAAATGGCCACACCCTCGGGCCCACTCATGGACCCAAGAGCCCATGCGCTGAGGGAAATAATCCTAATGAGGCACTGCTTTATGAACAAGTTGGCTAATAACTTCACTGCGTGGGGGTGAAGACAGACTGCTAACAGGCTAAATGATCACCAGCGGGGAGATTTCTAAATAGCATAGTTACCAGCCACACAGGTGATAATTATTTCACAATTTCAACATGCCAGACACTGTGCTAAAAGCTTCATGGACATCCATTCTGCCCTAGCTGTGAAGTGACACACCTGAGGTTTGGTGACCCCAGGTGACTCATCCTAATGTTCTCAGTTACCGTAGTCTAACTCCAAGATGGAATTCTTACTATAGAAAGTTGGCCCTGTCTGTGTGCATGCATGTGCATGCACATGTATGTGTGCACATGTGTGTATGTTTGAGGGAACAGTACACATCTACCTTAAGTATCACACTGATTTTAAATAAATGTATATGCTATTTGAATGACATAGAAAATGTGTCTGCATCTATAGGGAGAACCAGAGGATATACAATTGTGTCTGCTCTGAAAGACTTCTCTTAGAATCCTTAACCTAAGATTAGTAAAAGAAAGCACCTCAGTGAGTCAGCAGTGTGTCTGCTGGTAGGTTGTACAGGGTAGCAGGGCATGTTCAGTGTTCTGTCAGCTCTCAGCCATGGGGCACTGCAAATACACATTCAGGAGGAAGTTACCGGTTCTCCCAAAGAGATGAGCTGGGCCACCTCACTGCAACCTCCAAATCTGTCACAATCCCGAAAGTAGAGAACACAATCATCTGGCAATTGGCTTCAGAATGTCAGGCCACCTCTCATGTCATGTGATCGTTACTCTGGAAGTAAACTGGCAATTTTGAATTAAAACTACAAACCAAGGGAGCTCTCACAAGTGGTGCCCACACTTCATGTGAATGCTCAGGTCAGCAAAGCCATTACTCATGAGAGCCAGACCTGCAGCTGAGACTGTGTTTTCAGTTTCCCCTGGCCACGTATGCATCAGGCCATGGTGGGGGCTTGCTGAGTTCACTTATAATTGAAGTACCTGATGCTTTTCAACTGTGATATCTTACAGTAAAGTCTAGCTTTCTGTCTGGTCCTAAAAGAATCAGAGGCTCCAAACACTTCAGGCCACAGGCTAGCAGCCACGTGGAAACAGTGTCACGGCTGTCCCCTCGGAAGGACACCACGCAGGTCACCACAGCCCCCACTGCTCCTGCCACTTCCAGATATTGGTGCTGCCCCTTTTGCCTGGTTGTGGTTTTTCAACAGCAGAAGGAGGCATGCAGCGAGACGTGTCCCAAGTTCATGTGTCAATCAAACAGGAAAACTGAAACAGGAAAGTCAGGCTGTGTCTCAACAAAACGGGAGAGGACGCACATCCTAGGACCTCTGCTCACCCGTGTTACCTCCTTGGTCTTAATTGCCTGCAATTTCTCTTTCTAGCCTAGAGAGTTCCTAAGAAGCAAGTTAATGAAAACCACATCCTTCCTCATTTTCTAGAGAGTTTCCTATCTGGTGACACTCTTCCTGCCACAACCCTTCTTCAGAGTTCCTCTGACGTCTGTGGTTACCCAAGGCCTTGTCCCAAGTAGCTATGATGAAAGGCAAAGAGGGGGTGCCCATGTGAACACCCTGACTCATGTCACTCAGAGCCACCTCTCAGAGTCCAGGAACTTGGAACTGGGCCCATCTTAAGCAGTATTTTGGAGACATATCCCTAGCCCAGCTCTCCCCGAAATCTGAAGCTTTGTACATGAAGATTTTGTTCAAAGTCCTAGGTGGCCAAGAGTTACAAAGTCACTATAACCTTCCTTCTCTAAGCCAGAAGCACACCCACAGGCCCAGAGTGAGACCTGTGCTAGAATCTCTGCTGTACCTCCAGCTAGGGCAAAGACCCCTTGACAGGCACCCAGAAATCAGGCTGTCCCGAAGATCAGACAAGCAGGAAGCCCGCCACTGAGTCTAATGTACTACAGAACTCCATGCTATGTGGCTCCCATGGCTGTGACCCATATGAGCCCAATTCAGTGGACTTGTGGGTGCTGCTGAGGTGATCCCTCCAATCTAGCGTGAACCCTCCCTCCACTCACTCAGGTAAGCTGTTTTTGTCTTTGCTATCATCTAACACCTAAACATAGACTTTGAGGACTAGAACTTTGTCAGCCCTCCAGACACAGAGGCCTCCCTGGGCTCCTAGAGGACTTGTCTCTTGCATGCTCAGAAGGACAGACACACACACACATTCCTCTTCTGTTCTGCCTCAAGGAATTTAAGATAGCAGGTTTCCCCCAGAACCACAGATGAACTGCTGCATGAGGCCAGAGCTGGGTGCTCATACAGGCGTGGGGTCAGGGAAGCCTAGCCATCCTGTATTACCTCACCTGGGGTTGGGAATTCATGGTCTCTGTTCCTACTGGTCAAAGGGATTACCTAGAAAGTGGTATGCTAGAAAGATCTGAACTTCCTAGATGGGTAGATCCAAAGGGTCCTGACCCAGGTGGGCCATATCACAGGCTCTCACACTCGAGGTGAAGCAGGACTGGGTGGCCCTCTCCAATATTTTTAACTGGTATATGGTTCTGTCCTTCAAGCTGGGCCACTCAGAGCTGCTGGTAGCAATGGCTTTACTGGAGACTGTAGAAATATACAACAGATGACAATTAATAATTCAGGTGTCGACCCACCAGAGGAGTAACCCTCTGATGGAGAAATCCCGTCAAGCAAGGCTTACAGAACCACAGACTCTGGACTGGTTGCTTTTGTCTGTAATTTCTCTCATGTGCCATTACATTTCTTCCCTCTGCTTATGTGTTTATCTCATGAATACACTCCATCTACTGGGCACACATATAGAGCTGTGGATGGTCAGGAAGATGATTTCTGCTTAAGCTGTATAATCCTGATGAATAGAAATAATACTAGGATGTTTTTCATTATTCAGATGGACATAGGAAACTACTCAGCTACAAAGACAGTCTTTTACACATTTTTGCTAAGATCTCGGAGCAAATCCAAAATAGACTAAGTTGCTTCTGGAAACAATTTGCTCAAGGACAAATTCCCAAGTGTCTGTTGAACCAAAGTCAGGTGGACAGCATTAGGAGATAAACCCCCTGCAGTAATAGACTCTCTACACGTACTCTCAACCTCGGTTTATGATACAAGACTAGGTTCAGCCAACTAATTGTTTACTGCCTTGGTCCTTGGTTTCAATATCACTTTCTGTCTGGGAACCCTGACCACCCAGGCTATGTGTACAGCCAAGTGTTACTCACTAGCCCGTCAGTGTGACGTCTCTAGCCAGAGAAACTTTTGTGTGACTTATCATGTGTTGTAAGAATGGGTCAGACCATGTATACGTGACTCAATAGTGTGAGAGTGTGAGTGTGCTGAAAGAGGGATGGAGCTGAATGTGCAGAAGAGAACTGAGAGGGAAGTGTGAGGAGATGTAGCTGAGTGGGTAGAGAGGTATAGAAAAGAAACGTGCATGTAGGGGAGATGTATGTGAAGGAAGAGATGTGGTGTGTGGTGAAAGAGCTATATAAATGAGGTGTATGGCTGTGGCTGTGTGGAGATTTGTAACTGTGTGGAGACAAGGAAAATGGAGCTGTATAGAAAAGAAATATAACTGTGCAAAAGAAATATGTAGCTGTGTGGAGAATGTGTGGAAAATGTAACTGTGAAAATAGATGTGACTATGGGGAGAGATGATGGCTGTGCAGGAGAGAGATGTATGTACGTAAAAAGGGATATATATAGCTGAGTCTAAAGAATGTAGCTGTGTAGAGACGAGAGATTTTCAGAAAGAGAATTTTTCAAGATGAAGTAAAAGAGAAAGTCACCATCAGACAGCATGTGTTTCCTTATTTCCCCTCAGATAGAAAAATTCTAGCTCTTGCCACATCTGTGGATTTTTTTGCATACCCTGGCGCTGCCTGGAGGCTCTCACTCTGATTAACAATTTGTATACCCTGCTCTCAACTCTGCTCTAAGCCCTCCCAGATCTAGCCTAGCTGAGAGCCTATATTCTCCCCATAATCCATCCAATTTCTGTCTAGCTCTTAGATGGATGCATCTGGAGATAAGGTGAATGGAGTCTTGTTTCAGGGTCCTCAGCATAGAGCCCTGAGTGCACTATGCAATAGGTCCACAGACAGTACTCATGTCTACCTTACATAGCTCATCACCCAGTTTTGAGGCCCTTTGGGATCCATCCATTGCCCCAGCCAAATCCCACCTTCTTCCTCTCTAGACACTTCCAACCAGGCCTTCAGACCCCCATGGCTCAGACCTTATCCCACCAGTGCCCTCCATAGGACAGATGTAGGTAGGAGAAGTTAAGACAGGATGGCATCAAATCCTACCAAGAAACTTCACCCACTTCTGGGCCTGGTGTCTCAGACCTGTAATACCAGCTGCTTAGGCAGCTGAAGCAGGAGGATTACAAGTTCCAGGCCTTGGATAACTCAGTGAGATCTTCTCTCAAAAATAAATAGGTAGATAAGTAAATAAGGCTGGGGAATGTGTGTATTCATTGAATATCTTCCACCATCTGGACCCAGTGAGGAGAGTCCCTGTAATTTCAGACTAGAGAGCTTTTCTGAATCAGACAGGGCAGGGTACCTACTCATGAAATGTCGTTCTGCATACCCTTGCTTTTACCCCTGGGATGGGACGGGATGGGCCTGCCTCATACCTCCCTAGTGGCTCTATTGTGGTCCTGCGTCTCTTCTATCCTGACGCTGACTTTATGTATTGGAGAGAGACGCATCCTCACAGCAGCTGGGCAACAGGACCTTCCCTCTGCCTAATGGGGAGTATCAGCCTCACACTCAGAGGACTTGGGACCTCCACTAGACACTACCTGGACAGGGAGCTGTGAACCTGGGCCAGGGTGCTCCTGAGTAAGCTTGTGGGTCTCCCATTATGTCACACAGCTGAACCCCAGCCTCAGTGAGCAGCGCAGTCACATAGCAAACATTTTGAAGGCTACCAGCAAAAAGGCGCTTATCATATACATAATAGGACAGGAAAGATCAGGGATCAAGATTCTACAGAAATGGAATCTGAGGCAGGGAGAGGGCAACACCCCATCTGGAGAATGGTAAAAATTCAGTGAAAGAACCAAGAACAAAACTGTGAGGCACTGAAATATTCCTCCTCCAGCACCCAACTCCACCAAGGCTGACACGCAGTGTGTGCCCCCTCCTCTTTGCACCAAGGCTGACATGTGCCTGCTCCTCCTTTGCACCAAGGCTGACATGCAGCATACTCCCCCTCCTCTTTGCACCAAGGCTGACATGTTCTCCCTTCTCTTTTCACCAAGGCTGACATGCATCATGTTTCCCCTCCTCTTTCCACCAAGGCTGACATGCAGCATGTGCCCCTCCTTCCCTTCCTCCTCTGCCAAAGCCACTTTAAAGAGCAGCATGGAAAACTCTCAGGAAGAGAAAATGAAAGATAGAGTACCTGGGGTGAACAGGGTGGAGGTAGCCTTGCACACTAACATGAACAGTAGTACCCCAGATCCAGCCAACTGGGAAAAGGTCACAGGTCCTCAGCACCAAATTTCCCTCCATTGACCTCTTACCTTCCCGAAACGGCTGTGTTTGCATCTGCAGTCGGATCTTGATGAGGTCCACGGGACCACCCAGCCCAACAGAGACCATACCAGCCACCATGCTAGCCAGGAGTAGGTCAGACAGACTTCGGCCAGGGCCAGCCTCGGGCTCCCCATAGCGATGCTGGCTGAGGAACCGTTCGGTGTTACTGAAGACCCCGAACACCACCGAGTTGTAGACAGCAATGCTGGCCAGAGGGAAGGACATGCCCTTGAAGAAGCCAAACACCTGTGGCAAGGGGATCCAGTGGGAGGAAGTGTGAGGCCAAACCACTCCCCCAGGGGCTCTGTCTGCATACTAGGTATGGGACTCCCCTGATGCTCTGGGCCTCCCTCCTGGGAGCTTTGGGTAATGCATGCTGGAGACATCCAGAGTCAATAATCCACTGTCTCAGAGAAGAGCTCCAAAAAGGGTCTAGATGGCACAGAAAAGACAGAGGAGGGCCATACACAACCCAGGCAGTCATTCTAGCCCTAAAGAGAAGCCTTCTGCACTATGCAGCCTTGGCATCATACATGATGCTAAGATGGTGTGTGTGTGTGTGTGTGTGTGTGTGTGTGTGTGTGTGTGTGTGTGTGTATCCCAAATGGCAGTTTCTGGAGCTGGAGAAAATCAGGCTATGCTGCAGAACATCTGAGAAGCCCTAAGGAGTAGTGGGTATGACCAAGTACCAACACACTTTCTCACTTGCCTCTCAAACAAAGCATTCTCTCTCTCTCTCTCTCTCTCTCTCTCTCTCTCTCTCTCTCTCTCTCTCTCTCTCTCCCTCTCTCTCTCTCTCTCTCATTACTTTCTGTGTGTCAAGCCTTTGGGGACACCAATAAGAAAACAGTCTTCATCCTGCTAAGTTCTCCGGGGGTAGAGCAGATGAGGATGGGGTGGAGGGTACAGACAAACTGACAGGCAATATAGTACATAACTCACTAAGTCTGTGGTAAGGGGCTAACTAAGGGATCTCCCAACAGTGCCAGGAACAGCCTGTAGGTGACAGCACCTCAGAATGGGACCCCCTCCACACACAGACACATATAAATACACACACACACAAACGTGTATGCACACACACGTGTATGCATGTGCACATACACACACACACACAGAGAGAGAGAGAGAGAGAGAAGAGGGTAGAGTGAGGAGGGAGAGGCTGAGAAATAATGCTTCCTGATGAGGTCAGGGTCTCCTATATAACTGTGTTCTTGATAAGACCACAGCTGCTCCAAGGAAAACTGGAAAGTTCCACAGCTGTTGGAAGAATTGAAACAGTACACATGTGCCAAAGATGAGAACGTCCTAGGAGACCACTTCACACACTGAAAAAGTGCAAAAGTATGCCACAAACTGGTGCTCCTGACAGGGCAGGACACCCCACATGCACGCACACACACACACACACACACACACACACACACACACACACAAGTCTTGTTTCAGGCTCTTCCTCCATAACTTGGGATGCTGAGCTACACTGCCTCAGAGGAGCCACATGAAGTCCCTGCAGAGTCCTGGCAGTGGGACACAGGCTGACAAGTACTGAGGGGGATGTGAGCCAGAAAAGGAGACCTGGGAGTCACACCCACCACCTGGGAATGCCAAGTGTGAGGTTGGCAGTACACACCCTGACTTCAGAGCAGCCAATTGAGAGAATGGAAGCAACTCTAGCCATCAAGAAGAACTTGTCTGCCGACAAGCTCGGTACTGGCAGGAGGCCACACAACTGTAGGGCCTTGCTTAGGATGGGGCCTGTGGCACCAACAGTCACAACTGGGCACATTCCCAGGACTCAGAGGAAAGTGCAGAACTGCCTTTGATGGTTTCTTTAAATTAGGTCATTTCATCCTCAATTTATTTATTTTTTATTTTAGATTCCCAATGAGTAGTCTTAGAAAGTAACCCACTAATTCTTAAAAGGGAGCTGGTGTTATAATATATATATATCATTCCGTTTCCTATTTGAAAATCAGTGCCTGGTCACATGGGGAAGGTTCCACACCCAGATAAAGGGAAGTCTGCTGTGACTCAGCTTACCCAGCAATCCTTGCTTCAGGAAACTAACAGTGGGCCTTTCCATACTGTGGTTCTAAGCCCTCAGAGCTTCTCTAGAGAGTCCATACAACACCAGTTTCTCCCCAGCGATGCCGTGTGGTGCAAAAGGAGAAACTAGGTGATAAGCAGGAACGAGCTGCCTCATGCCTGCTGTGCTGGTGTAGGAGTGTGGCCCAGGCCCCAGGCCATGGGAGAGCCTGGCAGGCACCCTCCACCCACCCCAGGGTACTCACACTCTCCCTCTTGTACACCGTGCGGATACAGTTGAATGTGTTCCCATAGCCAACACCAGCCTGCAGGCGAGTCTGTGGAGAGAGACAAGGGCAGAGACACACTCTGAGACAGGTTACAAGCCCACGAAGATGCCCAAAGTGACCCAGCCGGGGAGGAGGGCCAGCCTCAGTCCTGGCCAGCTTGGTGCCACAAGATCTTCAGGGACACTTGCTCTGATATCCCAGTTCCACACAGTAGAAGGCTGCTTTGCATCAGAGAATAGTCCAGATCCATTAGGTGTGTAATGATGATGGTTGCTGAATTTAGGAGGCTCGCCTCAAGTACGAAAAGCCAAACTGTGGCTCTGTCCAACCTCTGATGTCCATCACTCCACCGTTCTAGATGTCTTTGGGGACACCTGCCCATTTTTCCGTCTTTCTAGTCTATGTCCCTTTCTCACCTGGACAAGGCCTTGGCCCTAGGGTGTCCTAATCACCTCCAGCCCTTCTCTACACCACAGCCAGGCTGATGTTTCTCAAAAATCACTGCAATCATGTCACTCTGTTTATAAGTCTCCAGGACCCGCTATCAAATGCTACCTATGCCCAGGCACTTTGAGGGTGGGGATTGATGTGCCTGTTATCCTCCACACCATTTCCTCCAATGGCATCCTCCTTTCCATGCCAACCACATATACATTTCCTGCTTCCAACCTCCGCTCTTGCTGGTCCTCTGGAATTCCCTCCCATCCCTCTTCTGTTGGGTCTGAGCTTCCATAGACTATGCAGGGTTCACATTAGATTATGACACACATAAGCTTAGTACACAGATTCCCTACCAGGACAGGGCTACCCATCTCTCTCTCCTCTTGTCCTTGCCTTGAGAACAGCTTTAGCACATAACAACTCTGCAGTGGCCTAAGAGGTTACATGTCTAAGGCATATGACATCCTCTAGGAAGTCTGGATAACCAGGGGCAGGAGGCAACAGGCACAGAGACCACAGGACTGTTCAGAAGAGCATCTGCCCTGGCCTCAGAGGGTCCCTTCTTTATACATATACTGAACGTCTCCCTGAGATGCTTTCTTAGTCCTTATATCCTGTACTATCTTTTGGGAGCTGTGAGGGTCCAGAATGGTCCCACCCCCTGCAGCAACTAGTAGGCAGCAAGGAGTGAAAGTCCTCAGGAGCAAGCCATCACAGTGACAGGCTCTAAGCTGGCATCTTTCTGCAGCCTCAACCTTCCATGATAAGCAAGGGTATCTTCTAGCATGTATCGTTTTAAAAATAATTCTAAGTGTGCAACTGATATGGGAATATATTGTCAATAAAAGTTACACTGTAAGTTCAGAGCCCCCCCCCCCCAACCCTATCTCACTCACCTTTCTCTAAGGAGCAGCCATAACATAACCAAGAATTTGACTGACATCTACCTACATTAATAAACACATGTAGCATAGATAATAGATGGGAAATGCTATCATGCTGTTCATAAGTGTTAGGTTTATATTTAGGGAGGTGAATTGCCTTACTCAGACACCATTTGTTAAATGTCAATATTATAAAGCTGTTCCAACCATCAGAAGATTCAGCAATAAAGACAGCAAAATCTCAGACTTCATGGTTAACATAGCTTAGTAGTGTTGGAAAAATATAGTGAAAAAAAAAAATCTCCAAGAGCAGTTGAGCAACATATACTGAGCTGGATGGATTAGCGGCGGAAGGAGGGGCCCAAGAGATGTCCCATCAGTAAGAGCACTGGTTGCTCTAGAAGAGGACCTGGATTCAGTCCCCAGCACCCACATGGCAGCTCACAACTGCCTGTGACTCTAGTTCTAGGGGGGTCTGATGCCCTCTTCTGGCCTTTGAGGGCACTGCACTCACTGTACACAGATACACACGCTGACAAAATGCTTATACACATAAAATAAAATAAAAAAATCTAAAAATTTAGAGTGAACACAGAGTAGGGTGGGTAGTAAGGAGGGGATGGATCTGGGAGGAGTTGGGGGAGGAGAATAACTATGGTCAAAATACACTGTGAAATACTCAATACATAAAATATTTTTTTTCTTTAAAAAGCATGGCAAAATAATTGGAGTATAAGCAGACAGTAAACCTCAAAGCTTTGAGAAATAATAATTTCAAAATGAAGTATGTCTGCTAGCTGAATGTTATAAAAAAAAAATAAGCCAATGTTAAGAAAGGCTGAGTGGCACTGAAGTAAACTTAGGCTGCTAAATGGGAGAGACACCCTGGAATTCGCAGCGGTAGGGGGCTGAAAGCCACAGAAATCAAACTTGGGGTAGTGTGTTCTCAACCAGGATGATGAATGATAGGGACTATGGAGGTGATGTAGGTCTCTCTCCATATCCCACTTAAAGCTGGCGTGAGGTCCCAAACTATCCCTCCTTGGCCCCAGCTCTGTCACAGAGTGGTAGAGACCATGGAGGAACAAGTTCCCCCAGAGGCTGAACAGTTAAAGCACTCAAGCCCAGAAGGGCTTAACTCTAGAGCAAAGCCTGGACCCCAGAGCCTCTTCAGAGCCATGAGCAGAGGTCTACCAGACATGCTGAGCCCTTGGCTGGGTGCTGAGGTCAGCAGCCAAGCCAAGGCTGCTGGCCCTAGTTATACCAACTGCAGACCACATGCACATGGGCACCTGGAAGCCCTTACCGAGCTGCATCCTGTAAGTGCCACACCTTACAGATGAAGTACACTGCTGGCTTTATTTTCCACCATTGCCTGAAGCAGCACAAGCATATTGTCATTGTCACACAGCTCAAGCTATCAGCCATCCCAGTTCCTCACTGCAGGGGAAGGAGCCTTTCCCTGAGGCTGCTCACCCAGGGCCTGATTGATGATCAGGGTTCTCCAGGGTTGAGTCTTGGGCCCCTGGTTTACCTCTTCTACCCCATGCAAGTTGTCCGGGCAGGAATGATGCTCCCTGCTCTGTCTGTAGCACCTCCATGGACAATCCTCATGACAGATTCACTAGGAAGGTATTATCTGCCCATTACTGGCAAAGTGAGGAAAGTTCAGCACCAAGAGAGGGTGTGTTAGCTTTCTGTCACTGTGACAAAACAGTGAAAACCAAGGCTACTTAAAAAGAAGACACTGAATTTGGGGGCTTACAGTTCCACCAGGGCAGACAGCATGGCGGCAGGCAGGCAGGCCTGGTGCTGGAGCAGCGGCTGAGAGCCCATCTGACCCACAGAATGAGGCAGAGAGTCTAACTGGAACTGGGAGCTTTTGAAACCTCAAAGCTTTCCCCAGTGGCACACCTTCTCCAGCGGGGCCACACTTCTTCATCCTTCTCAGACATTTCTAAGGAAGAACCAAGTGTTCACACATGAGCCTATTGGGGCCATTCTCCTCCAAGCCACCACAGAGGGCAAGGGTGTGGCTAAGACTGGACTCTTCTGACTGTGTTTGTGGGTACACAGATACATGGGGGTACACGTGTGTGTGAAGGCCAGAGGACAGCCCTGAATATTATCCTCAGGGACAGCATCCTCTCCCTTTAAGATGAGGTCTCTCACCGTCGTAGACCTCACCAACTAGACTAGACTGGGTAGCCAGTGAGCTTCAAGGATTCTGTCTCTGCCTCTCAGTGCTGGGGTTCCAAGTGTGTGCCACCATAAAGTGTGTGCCACTGTGCCCAGCATTTTCACATGGGTTCTGGAGACTGAACCCAGGTCCTTGTGCTTACAAGGCCGGTGCTTTGCTGACTGAGCTGCCTCACTGGCCCTGCCTGGACTCCTATTTTGAGCTTTCCTGAGCCTTTTCATTTGGCAGGAACTCTAGAGAAAATGCCAGGCAGAAGGAGGAGACAAGAACATGAGGATGTGTGCCCTGGTAAATATGAGGCAAGCCACAGGAGCCTGCTGCCACACTGGGGCTTCAGCAAGAGGGTCTCCGGCTGGATACCACCTGGATCTTCTCACAAGAAGGGTTTTTCCAGATGCTGAATAGGATGAGAAGAGGACAAGGCCAGGCTTTGCCAGGGTGTGTGCTGGGGTGGGGAAGGCTTGCCTATGCAGGGAACAAGGAGACTCACTTCCCTAATGGCATGAATACAGTGGTTCATGTCCTAGGAAAGAGACACATCTTTGACAAGACACAGGCCATGTGAAGGCAGAGGTAGGGTTGTTAGAGAGGTGAAACCATTATCGGTACTGTAGCAACAGCGCAAGGCAGGGGGCGCATGGGCAGAGTCCCCTTGAGGTCTCCAGAGGGGTCAACACCTTGATTTTGCTTTCTGCTTCCTGACTGCAAGAGAATCAATTTCTGGATCTTGAAAAAAGATTTATTTATTTTTTCTTATGTGTATGGGTGTTTTGCCTACATGTATATCTGTGCACCATGTGTGAGCAGTTACTGTGGAGGCCAGAAGAGGATATCAGATCCCCTGAACAGATGATTGTGAACCACCTCATGTGGGCACTCGTGACTGAATCCATGTCCTTTAGAAGAGCACCCACGTAAACACTGAGCCATCTCTCCAGCACCAATTTCTATTATGTTAAGGCAGCCAATTTGTGGTAATTTACTACAGCAATCCAAGAAACTAATACCCCAGCCATCTTTTTCTAGGTCAGTGTCTCACATCCTACTCAGCAGTAATTTGTTATGAGTTCACTTTTATCTGGTTAACTAGAGAAATAGTGGTATATTCCCTGCTGTGACACAGAGAAGCACATTTGGTAAGCACATCCATGGCCAGACCATGGGGAAGCCACTTGGGAGAAGGACATCTGAAGTGCCTCCACATCATCCCAAAGAGAAATGAATGTATACTGTTTAGACTGGGAACCTTTAAACACATTCTCTGAATTTGGTTGAAACGTTGTGGTAACTGGGGAGAAGATTAATTTACACTAGTGATATTAAAGCTATAGCTCCCAGCTGAGAATGCCTACTGGGTATCAGGAACAACTTTCTCATAGTCACCCTGTAAGGCAGAGTAACTTGAGCCCTGCATAACAGGCTATGCAGGGAGGAGATGCCTGAATCAGAGTTTAGATCAGGGTTTAGCTGTGCAGCTCCACAGCTCATGATTTCTGGTTTGAGTTTTGCCAACCAATTGATCCCACTGGCGTTGATTATCAGAGGGGTCTGTGGTAGGGTAGACTGGGAAGGAATTTGGTGAGTCTGAGCAAGTTGGGAGGCAGGAGTAGCCAGTATCCTCTGACAAAGAACAACAGCTGAGGCCCACCCTGGAAAGTTTACAGCAGGTATAGAGTAAGCCTGGCCCTGACACAGGAGAGGCCATTGGCACATTCAGAGGAAGACAGAGAGAAAAGAAATTGCAGACATTTGAGTCAGGCCTCAGAGCTTCCTCTGTGCACAGACCAGGCAGTCTTAGAAGGGCTGGAGCTCTATTGGTGGCCATGTTTCAGGACCATGGCTGGGTCCTGCTCACTATGCATGCAGGTCAGGCGTGGGATGGCTGCGACTCAGACTGTCCTTTTGTGGCATCTCAACCCTTCATTCCTGTTTTTCATGATATGACCTGAGACAAGCTCCCCTACTCCTTCAGGGGTACCTGTGAATGTCAGGATGGCTCTGCTGGCTGCAGAGTCCTCATACCCTATGTGCCTTTTCAAATTATTCCAACCTAAGTCAAAAGCCCCAGCCTGACAGCCACGCACCCTAAGGATTGAGTGGTGACCTGCCTACATTCGAGTCCATAGTTGTAACACAGATTCAGTGCATCAGCAAAGCTGTCTTGCTGGCCTTTGCTAAGCATGGCCCCTACCTCAACACTCCTTCCCATGCTGCTCCCTGTGCCTGGCATATATTTCCAATGACTGGAAACCCAGTCTCACAAGCTCAGACCCCATCTCACATCTGAAACCTTTTCTGATTGTTCAGCTCCCCGAGACTTGGAGGAGGACAGTCATCAGTCCCCAGGTACCTGGAGGAGGACAGTCATCAGTCCCCAGGTACCTGGAGGAGCACAGTCATCAGTGCCCAGGTACCTGGAGGAGCACAGTCATCAGTGCCCAGGTACCTGGAGGAGGACAGTCATCAGTGCCCAGGTACCTGGAGGAGCACAGTCATCAGTGCCCAGGTACCTGGAGGAGGACAGTCATCAGTGCCCAGGTACCTGGAGGAGGACAGTCATCAGTGCCCAGGTACCTGGGAGGAGGACAGTCATCAGTGCCCAGGTACCTGGAGGAGGACAGTCATCAGTGCCCAGGTACCTGGAGGAGGACAGTCATCAGTCCTAGCTCCTCCCTCACCAACACAGAAGATCCTGCAGGCAGACAGGAGACAGTGATGAAAATGAAGCAAGCCTCCTGACATCACACCCCCCTAGGACAGAAGACCTTCCCTTGGCTGGAGAGTCCCCGGGGATCAGAGGGAGGCATGGTCCCAGGGACAGACCCACTCCAGGTACCTTCCGAAGGTCATGAAACCACAGCGACTATACCTTGACTGTGTCCAGAGGGTAGCCAACAATGACACTGGCTGCACCTGTAGGTCAAAGAACAACACTGGTCACCCAAACTCTGGACCCCTGGGTTGTCCCTGCCATCTCCTAACGGAGATCAGAGAGCTGAAGCGTGGCAGTCAGGGGGTCTTCCAGTGCACAGGCCTGGCCCAGTTACTGAGGAAGATGGAGAGTCGACTCAAACCTGGGCCTCATTTTTTAAAGTACCCCAAAATGAGAATTATGGCTTAGGGGCAGCTGTATATCCACATGTGGAAGAATGGATTTAGATCCTGCCTCACACCACATACAAAAAGTTATCCAAGACAGACCAAAGGGTTAAAACTCTAAAAGATACAAATATATGGAAAATATTTTACAACCCGGGTTTTGTAACATTTGCAGTCACAATAAAGAAAGCACAAACAGCAAAGGAAGAAGACCAATAGGTGAACTAGGCATCACAATATAGATACACTCATGAAAGTGAAGACAGACGGCTGAAAAATGGACATTGTTTACAAATCACCTATCTGTTAAGGGTCTCAATTCCAGAATACACAGAGAACTCTTAAAACATTGTTTAAGTGGCCATAACTGACATTTCTGAGGAAGACATGTCAATGGTCAACATTACATGAACGTATATACTCAACATCATTGGTCACTAGAGAAATGTAAATCAAAATAATAGTGAAACTTGACATCCACTAGGATGGCTGCAATTTAAAAAAAAAAAAAAGATAAAAATGTTGACAAAGATACAAAGAAATTGGACTTTGTTTGTTTCTCTGTGTAGCTTTGGCTGTCCTGGAACTCATTCTGTAGCCCAGGCTAGCCTCGAACTCACAGAGATCCACCTGCCTCTGTCTCTGCCTCCCAAGGGCTAGGATTAAGGGCATGCCCCATGATGGCCTGGGTAAGAAATTGGGACTTGTGTATGCATGTATGTGCACTACATGCATACAGTACCATAGAGGCTAAAAGAGGATGTTGGATTCCCTGAAATCACACGTATCGATGGATAGCTCTGAGTATATGGATGCTTGGAACTGCACTGGAAAAGCAGTGCAGACTCTTGTGAGCTCTCTCTCTCCAGCCCTGAGAACTCTTGTACATTGTTGATAACAATGCAAAACAGTGCCATTGCTGCAGAAAACTGGGGGGACACTGTGGTGAGCTTCTGTCGCACAGTATCATTAAGGAAGACAACTTGAGGTACTTGACAGGGACCTCAGCACACAGTTAGCAGTGGGTGGGCTTGGGCTTTACTCTAAGATGCGGTTTTGTTAACTATTCCAGTCATGTGTTGCTTTGCTACATAAAATGATGGTGCATGTAGTGACCCCTAAGCACAGGGACCAAAGAGTACAGAAGAGGTGTCGAGGAGAACATTACAGAAGGTGAGGGTTGATAGGTGACAGCGGCGGATCAGAGGGATTCCATTCAGTTGTCTCCGGCAAATGCACCATAACGCTCCACTCCCTGCCCCACCGGCTCCGCTCCCTCCAGGGGCAACGCCCTTGAGAACAACCTGATCTTAAAGTCCAGGTTCTTGGCCACCCTGAGACCAGGATCAGGAGCCAAGCCAAGTGCCAACCCAAGCACAAGTTTC
Organism: Onychomys torridus; assembly: GCF_903995425.1. Taxonomy (NCBI): domain Eukaryota; kingdom Metazoa; phylum Chordata; class Mammalia; order Rodentia; family Cricetidae; genus Onychomys; species Onychomys torridus. The sequence goes on along the minus strand of NC_050447.1, from coordinate 129,404,629 downwards.
TTGGAGAAATGTTCCCAAACCTAGGTGCGCTGTGGGTCACTGAAGGGTGTGCACACACTGGGGTGGCTCCATTGGTTGTCTGCCCCGACCAGCGGTTTAATCATTATGGGATCCAAGTTCCTTGGGACCTGACATTGAGGCAAATCAGAAGCTGGAGGAAATAACTGTGAATCTGAAGAGCTTGGCTTCAGAAGCTAGTAGGGGCATCAGGACCAGCCAAGCGAACTAGGTTAGGGAAGCGGGGTGCTGCAGGCGTTGCTCAAGCCAAGCTCGATGATGAAACCAGGATTCAATGCAAAGCGCACTGAGAACACCAGGTGCAAACAGCTGGCGCAGGGCCGCCGCGCAGCTTGCCCAGTACTGCGGGGGTGGGGGGGGGTGGGGGTAGGGGCTCTCCCACAAGCACACTCACCTCCGATCCAGCCCGCCGCGAAGTCTTCCAGCTGGAAGTTGCCCATGGCCAATGCGACTTGCGCCCGGGCAACGTCCGCTCAGTGTGTGTCGGGCATGGCTGTTGTCCACAAGCCAGGCGACTCGATCACCCTGCAGGTTCTTCCTCAAATTCAGTGTTCCAGCCACCCGCGCTTGGGCAGTCAGCGAATGAGGGCGGGTGGCTGACAACCCGCCCCCAGAGGATCTTAAAGGCACAGCACTCAAGAGGCGTGATCCGGGAGGCTGTCCGAGTTACCAAGGGAATTCCCTTTGTATTTCTAGCCACCACCCTAGCTCTTACAAACAACACAGCCTCGGGGTCTTCCATGTCTTCAGGCGAAAGCAGCAGCTAGAGGAGCCAAAACCTGTTTAGCACACACTTGCAAAGTTGTTCAAGAGAACGGAGGGAGGCTTCACAAACACCACACGCTGCCGCCTGCAGTAGGACCCACTCGGCAAGACTCTCAGGTGCGGAAGGGCACACAGCCCTGGAATAACCAATTGGAAGGTTTGGGGAGATGGGTTAGTGGGGAAGAGCACTTGCTGTATAAGCATGAGGGCCTGAATTTGGGTTCCCAGGACCCACATAAATGCCTGGCATCGTGCCTAGAGCGTCAGAGTTGAGGGTCAGGGGCGGGGATCCCAGAGACAAGAGGATTGCTGGGGCTTGACAGTCAGCCTAGTGGAAAGAGACACATGCACACACATGCATGCATGCACACAAACTGTAATTGAACAGCATCTACAAACCAGAAATTCTTAATGATTTGACCAGCTGATGGAAAGCCGTGGACCATTTCACTAGAGTACACATGATTTGCCAAGCTACTTCTAGAGTTAAGAGACTGCCTCTCCTCCTCCAGGTCACACACTGTCTGCATGCCCTGGGTTGAGAGTCCCATCTATCACTGAGTAATTGAATAAAGTATGGGAGTACCTCATTCAGAAATCAGCTTCAAGCCAGCTCTGAATGAGTCTGTTATCCTGCACTTAATTGAAGCCCCCTCCCCCAGCGCTTGATTAATCTTTTCAGCAAGTCTGTGGACCCCACTCCACGCACCAGGAAAGCCATTGTGTGTTTAAAGTATAAAACGTATATGCATCTCACACAGACATGGTAATCCTACAGAAAAGAAGCCAAAGCAGGGCATGAACATGTCCAGATCCTGGTCTGAAAACAGATTCTGAATTATTCCCCCAACACTAGCTTCCACAGGGAAAAGCCCAGGCAAGCCCTACCCAGAAGGGAAAATCCTGCAGCCTCCTCTGAAGTGTGCACACAGTCCCCTCCTTCGGACAGGTCTGGCCTGAATGGGCACCCCTGTATTGACAAAAGAGCCTCCTCACTACGATGGGAACACTGGAAAACGTTTCCAGCAGTCAGGCTGCAGCAGGGCAACAGAAACTCTACTGCAGCTCAGATGCTCTCTGATGTGTCCTCGGCTTTCGTGTTGGGAGAAGCCAGTGTGTGGTGGTATTGTGTTCCCCAAAATATTGTGTGTTCCCCGAAATAAACTTATATGGGGTCAGAGAACAGGACGACCACAAAATTAAACATGAGGATAGGCAGTGGTAGCACATGCCTTTAATCCTAGCATTCCAGAGGCAGAAATCCCTCTGGATCTCTGAGTTCAAGGCCACATTAGAAACAGCCAGGCATAGTGACACATGCCTTTAATCCCAGAAATCCAACCTTTAATCCCAGGGAGTGATGGTAGAGAGTAGAAAGATTATATAAGGCGTGAAGACCAGAAACTAGCAGCTTTTGGCTAGCTAAGCATTTGGCTGGTTAAGCATTCAGGTTTTGGAGCAGCACAGTTCAGCTGAGTGAGATTCATTCTGGATGAGGGCTCAGAGACATCCAGTCTGAGGAAACAGGATCACCTAAGGAACTGGCAAGGTGAGGTAGCTGTGGCTTGTTCTGTGTCTCTGATCTTCCAGCATTCACCCCAATAACTGGCCTCAGGTTTGTTTTTATTAATAAGACCCTCTAAAATTCTGCGACACCAGTGGTCTCAACTCATTCCAGATGCTTTACTGATAGCCCAGGTGTTAGTCAGATGCAGACATGGATGATAAAAAGATAGCTAAAGGAACAGAAGGTAATGTTGGCTTTCAGTCCGCAATATTCCATTTCTCCACAATCACACATTCTGATGGATCCATCAGTAGCTCCACAGAACCTTCTATATAAGCGAGCCTGTCTTATAGGACATCACACCACAGCCCTGGAGAGCTCAGCTCACCCTGGCCAGCCTTCAGAACAGGGAGGACAGGGTGATTCAACCAAACACTAATCCAGGTGGTGCCATGAGGGATATTTGTGAGCGTGGTGGGTGATGGTGGATGTTACTAGAGATGTTAACCCAGGATCTTAAACATGCTAGCTGTGAATGTGTATATGTATATGTATATATGTATATGTATAGTATATGTATATGATGTAAATGTATATGTATAATGACCAGCATTATAGTCAACTGAACCTTGATCACCTGGGAAAGTTTCATTCAGCCAATCTAAACGCCCTAAAAGCAAACCATGTGATGTCCTGAAAGAAGAAGTCAGCTCTTGCCAGATGGTTTCAGTCTTCTGGTCCATCCAACAAATGAGACTAGCTCAGGTCAACTCTGACATTGCACACAAGGGCTTTGATTTCTTAGGTAGAGCCCTGATGGGTACTCCGCATCACTATGTACATCTGCAGACACAGATGTGGAAACTGAGGTAAAGAGCGAGCAAACAAGATCCTATCGAGCTGAGGGTATTATCCCACAGGTACAAAGTAGTAGCATGATTCTAGGGGCAATCTACAGATACTACCTGACTTTTCTGACACCTCCCTTCAACACCTCTTCTTCTGCCCCTCTACTCTCACATCTACCCGCCCCCAGCCTGAGATGGCACTTGGCAGGTGCTAGTATTGTCCTGTGCTGACTTAATAGTGTGATTCCAATCAACTGTGGCCCTTCCTCTAGCCATGTCCTTTCAAAGCCCTGAGCTCAGAGCACCTAGCAGTCCAAAGAATCCCTCTTTTGGGGGTATGGTGTGGTGGGGATCTCCATCAGGTGCTGATTCAGCCTACACTGTCCTAGCCAAAAGGTAAAGGGTGGCCGTCTCTACCTTCCTCTGTAGGCAGACCACACATCCAGCCAAGCCCCCTCCCCCCCCCCGCCCACTGCAGTCCAGGGACATCCAGGCTGGCCACATGAGGCACCTTTGTTCCATTTGGAATGTCCTACCTCCCCCTGCCTCTAAGGAAGGTGACCTTGTGCTCACCAATGTCCAGCTAGCTTCCAGCAGGAGCATAGCTCTGGGTCCCAGCCACAGTACTCAGGCCTGATGGGAGTGGTGAGCGCGGCCTGGAGAAGGTCCCTCTGCTTAGCCTGCCTTGTCCCACTGGCACTCTTGGGTCAGTGTGTAAGAGCAATTGGTCAGGCTTCCTTCTGCCAAAGCAAGAGTCTGGCGGCGGGCACCTCTCCAGAGCCTCCTGTGGAGTGGGGCTCAGTGGTGGGTATGTCCTCCGGTAGCCCTGTCCTCTTCCTCCATGAGGTGGGCTCAGACTTGGATTTTTAATTCCAGAGCCAACGCCACCCCTCTGAGGGGAGAGTGTAGGACGAAGCAGGAAGCACAGGCTGGCAGGGGTGGGGGGAGTCTTGCAAAGCCCTATGGAGGGGTGAAGAGTCACAGCCTGTGTCTGAGCTCACATCATATGCACATGGGCGTCCACTCAACCTTGAGGATACAGCACTAGCAGAGCTGGGCTCTACCATGCCTGTGACCTGGGCCTGTGGCCATTTGGGAACTGGAAGGTCCCTGAAGAGCGGGCCTTTGGCGAGTCTACTGTTGGAGTGCATCCAGTGTGGAGCCAGCCAGTTCCCAGGGCTTAGGCGGAGGACCACCTAAGCACTTCCAGGCCGACTGCCAGCTCCTCAGGCCCATGTCAGCCCCATTAGGGTGGTCTTGAGTTGGCAGGCAGCACCACTGGCAGACAGGATGGCCTCCCTGGCCCAGGGTACTGCTGCTTGATTGCCAATGAGCCTGAGATGACCAGAAGCCCTCACATTCCCGAGTGCACGCTGTGTGTCTACCCTGAAGCATGTCACAAGAAGAGTCCGGAGAACCTTACATGGAGTGGCAGCATGGAGCAGGCAGGCCCTCAGAGTCCTGAGCCCTGGGGTGTAGGACCACCCATCCCTGGATTTCCCTCTTGGGGGCAGCATTGCTGCTGCTGCTGAATCTGTGCTGTTTTCTGGGATAGGATGTAACCAACCAGCTCATAAAGTAACCAGAGTTCAGAGTTAGCCTCTCAGAGAGAAATTCCATTCCATTCTCCCTCGGGTCTTCCACACAGAGCCCTTGCAGCATGCCTATGTGGTAGGGGCATGTGTAGGATGGGGTGGGCGCTGGTGCTCTTGGATAATGGGATGCATTTCTTGTGTCTCCTTCAAGGACAACAGAAGCTCCTGGGTACTGGTATATGCCAGCCTTTCCTTTTGAGAAAGCCGCTAAAGAAGAGACTGTTTGCCTGGGATATGACGTGGACAGCACTGGGAAAGCGCTGGAGGAGCTGTTTCCAGAAGTCAGGGAAGGCTCCACAGCCTGGAGGATCCTGGTGGTACCTTCAGTCTACTTAGCCATGGCTCCAGCTCTTTAACACTTTTCTCAGCCAAGGACTCAGTCTCTACCTGTGCCCACCATCTATACCTTTGCCCACCATCTACATCTGAGCTCACCATCTACACCTGTGCCCACCATCTACACCTGTGCCCACCATCTACACCTGTGCCCACCATCTACACCTGTGCCCACCATCTACATCTGAGCTCACCATCTACACCTGAGCCCACCATCTACACCTGTGCCCACCATCTACACCTGTGCCCACCTTCTACACCTGTGCCCACCGTCTACACCTGTGCCCACCATCTACACCTGTGCCCACCATCTATACCTTTGCCCACCATCTACATCTGAGCTCACCATCTACACCTGTGCCCACCATCTACACCTCCGGACCATCTACACCTGTGCCCACCATCTAACACCTGTGCCCACCATTTCTACACCTGGTGCCCCACCATCTACATCTGAGCCTCACCATCTACACCTGAGCCCACCATCTACACCTGTGCCCCCATCTACACCTGTGCCCCACCATCTATACTTTGCCCACCATCTACATCTGAGCTCACCATCTACACCTGTGCCCACCATCTACACCTGTGCCCACCATCTACACCTGTGCCCACCATCTACATCTGAGCTCACCATCTACACCTGTGCCCACCATCTACACCTGTGCCCACCATCTACACCTGTGCCCACCATCTACACCTGTGCCCACCATCTACACCTGTGCCCACCATCTACACCTGTGCCCACCATCTACACCTGTGCCCACCATCTACACCTGTGCTCACCATCTATACTGAGCTCACCATCTACACCTGAGCTCACCATCTACACCTGTGCTCACCACCATCTACACCTGTGCCCACCATCTACACCTGTGCCCACCATCTACACCTGTGCCATCCATCTACACCTGTTTCCACCACCTATACCTGTGCTCACCATCTACACCTGTGCCCTCCATCTATACCTGTTTCCACCATCTACACCTCTGCCCACCATCTACACCTGTGCCCATATCTACACCTGAGCTCACCATCTACACTCTGCTCACCCTCTGCACCTGTGCCCAGCCTCTACACCTGTGCCCACCATCTACACCTGTGCTCACCATCTACACCTGTGCCCACCATCTACACCTGTGCCCATCTACACCTGAGCTCACCATCTACACCTGTGCCCACCATCTACACCTGAGCTCACCATCTACACCTGAGCTCACCCTCTACACCTGTGCCCACCATCTACACCTGAGACAGCTGCTGGCCTGCTCTGATGACGGGCCTGCAGCTCCTCTTGCCTGGCTTTCTTCTCCCCTCTTTTGTCTCCTGTCTGTCCTTGGAGACCTCCATGGGCCTTTCTCCATTCACACCCTCATCCATCCCTCTACTTTACTTGTGCCCAGGCTTCACTTCTGGGCACAGAACCTCTGCTCTACTCGAAGCCTCCTCCTAGGAGACTCACATCTCCGCCCAGCATGTCCATGAGAATGCTAACCCCAGTGCTGCTCCTTCCAAACTTGCACACAGGAGACTGCACCTCCACTGCACTGTCATGCACACGTGGGTATGAGCCCCACTGCTCTCTCTCCCAGGCCTCACCCCTCCATCCAGGAACTCCTGTGCTCTCCCTTCTAAGTGACTCCATGCCTGTGCTGCCACTGCCTCAGCACAGTGGACATAGACTTGTTCCACCTTGTTCCCTCTGACCTGGTCCTGGGCTCCCTCTCCAACTGTGGCCACAGCAGGCTTCAGAAGCCTGACCTCTGCTCGGGCCACCTCTCTGCAGTGTCCTCCGTGACTCTCTGTGGCCTGGTCTGCACGTTTTGTTTCCCCATGCCAGTGTACGCAGGCCTGTGAGGTGGAGTCCAGTGGCCTTTCCATGTCTCACTCCTACTGCCTAAGCTGTGTGCAGCTGGACTCCAGCCAGGCAGTGTGGCTTCACACCCCACATTCCTTCCCCATGTGGGACTTTATGTGCTAGTCCCTTGTGGGGGGTGCCCCCCCTCTCTGGCTAAGCCCAGTGCCCACTCCTTTGTGATTCTGCTTGGCTGCCACTTGCCCTGGCAGGCCTTTGCTGAAGTGCACACCACCACATTCCACCTGGACTGTCTGTGCTGGACATAGCCACCTACCTGCCTGTTCACTCTGGCTTATAGTCCATCTGTCCACCAGATGGGAAGCCTTTGAGAAAGGGCACTGCCTTGACTCCGGGGCCTGTGTAGGCCTGATGTTCAGTCAGCACTCAGAGGTCCCTTAAACAGGGAGGCTATGGGGCAGTGACTGAGGGGCTGGCCACCTGATGTCAGCAGAAGAGGGAGTCTGGGTCATGGCAGAGCTGAGGAGGCAGCCTCCTCACCTCCAGTTGCAGTAGTGATGCCTCTCCACGGGCCTTACCGGAGCCCCCCAGAATCACGGCTTCTTTTGGGGCCTCCAAAGTGTTGGCTGCTTTTCTGCCTCCAGGCCTTTGTACTGACCACTAGGACCCCGTCCACCACCGAGAATAAAAGGGTGTAATTGAAGAACCCAGACCCCTGCCTGGACCCCTGCCTTGACTACTCTGCAGCCATGATAGGCTGTGGAAAACACCCAACAGAATGTAGGCCCCTGGCACAGCACGATGTGCCCTTGAGCCCCCAACCTTGGGCCTAGCTCTAGTTACAGGAACACCCTGCTAGATGTCCCCATGTAGTAGAAGAAGCCAATGAAAAGTTACAGCAGAGCAGGGCCATGATAAAAACTGTAGTAGCCATAACCACCATTTGCTTGCAGCTGCAAACTCACCAAGGATGAGAGGTGCATTAATCCTGAGTCTGCTCCTATGCAGTCTGTAGACCCCAAGCCCCCCTTGCTTTAAAAATCCCACCCCCTTGCTACTTGGGGTCTCTCTGGCTCTGCTGCTGAGTCAGGGGGACAGAGAGTCCTGAGTTAACTCGTAGTAAAAAGACCCTTTGATTTTTGCATCGGATTTGGTCTCTTGATAGTCTTTGGGGGAAAACAGTAATGACCAAGGACTCTACACACATGCTTTCTTTGGGTGTGCATTGTCCCTGTGCTGGCTACAAGAGGTAACTGGAGTGACAATAAGGCCACATTGATTTTGGGGGTGCTGTATGAGCCTGTCATTGGGAACAGGGCTTCTTTCCCATTGGCAGTTCTCATGCTCAGCCCATCACAGAGTTGAGAAGCTGCATGTGGGTGGCTGAGGAGTGAAGGCAGATTGGCCATTTGAGGGCTAGGCTGCCTGGGCTCTGCACCAGGGTTGAGGCTGCTGCTGTTGGCTCAGTCTTTATAAGGCTTTCCTAGATGATGTCCAAAGAATTATATTATCTAGACCACAAAGACTGTAGCATGAATCTTAGAAGGCCTTGTTAATAAAAACAAACCTGGATCTGGGTATTGGGGTGATTGCTGGAAGATCAGAGAAGCAGAACAAGCCACAGCTACCTCACCTTGCCAGATCCTCAGCTGATCCTGTTTCCTCAGACTGGAAGCTTCTGAGTCCTCATCGAAATGGGTCTCAGCTGAACTGTTCCTCAAAAACCTAAAAGCTTAACCGACCCTAGTTCCTGGTTTCCACACCTTATACACCTTTCTGCTTCCTGCCATCACTTCCTGGGATTAAGGCATGTGTTACCATGCCTGGCTGTTTCCAGTGTGACATTGAACTCACAGAGATCCAGACAGATCTCTGCCTTTGGAATATTAGGATTAAAGGTGTGTGTGCCACCATTTTCTGGCCTCTATGTCTATCTAGTGGCTGTTGTGTTCTCTGACCCCAGATAAGTTTATTAGGGTGCACAATATTTGGGGGAACACATATCACCACATGGACACACCCACTGTGTCTTGACAAGATGTACCAGGAGAGGGCACTGCTCCTCAACACTAGGAGCTTTCAGGTGGAAAAGATCGCCAGAATGGAGCCAGACTGTGTAAACAGAAGGGTCCAGAGGGATGTCTGAGGGTGCCAGGGAGGCCGCTGAGAGCCTCTATATCAGCATGAGACAGGAATAACATGCCAACTGCATCACATCCTAGAGAGAGGACTCTGATATCAGAAGGGGGAATCTCTCCCAGATACCAGTGCAGGACCCTGGAGCTCCTGGATTTTCTTCCATACTGGGTCCTGAGGCTGAGGACTGCCTGACTCCCTCCAGTTTTCTCCCCAGGTGATGGACACAAGTGGACTCAGATTAATGATGAGCAGAGGTCTTGTGGGATGTTTGTACTGTGTCAAGATCTGTTGCTGTGACGGATGTATGAAGAGCTGAATGGCCGAGAGTTAGGCAGGAGGTATAGGCGGGACTTCTGGGCAGAGAGAGGACGTAGGAGGAGATGGTCTGGTGCAGAAGACAGATAAGGAGACACAGGAAGCAAGGCGGGTGGTATGTGACAGAATGTAGATGAATAGAAATGGGTTAAGTTAAGTTATAAGAGCTAGCTAAAAACAAGCCTAAGCTAAGACAAAGCTTTCCTAATTAATAAGTCTCTGTGTCATTTTGTGAGCTGGCAGCCCAAAGAAAAATCTGACTACTTAGTGGTTTCCTGATCAGGGGAGCCTGTGTAGCACAAGGGAGATCCGAAACTGAAGGAAACCTGTGGAAGAAGAGAGTATAAGAGGGTGACCAGGGCCACAGCTGCTATTGAAACCTCACTGGGGAGTCAAGTGAGGTCTGTGGTGCCCAAATGGGAGGCAGCCAGATCACATGGTTGTCCTCCGTGTGTGTGTGTGTGTGTGTGTGTGTGTGTGTGTGTGTGTGTGTGTGTGTGTTTTCAAGGCTTCGCTGAAGGCTCACCCATACCTACCTAAAGAGCAGAGGCTAGCGGTGTGCAGAAAGAAAGTCTGAGGGTAGACTGGGAAGTTGTGGGAGAGTTTGTGCTTGTAGGTGATTGAGAAAATGGCATGGGGCAAGGGTACACCAAAGCAGTGGCTGTGGAGAGAGCCTAGTTAGGCAGACCTTTGCGTGGCTCCCTTGGAGGTCAGGATGCTGAAGGGCAGGGCCTAACTCCAGAGGACCTTGGATGGCAGGGCCAAGAGCTGAGTGACATGGGGTCATGTGGACAGTGGCACCCACGGGTCAGTGGTAGTCCTCAGTGAGTTGGCCACTGCTGTGAGGGACAGACAATCACAGTGCTCACATGACTGGAATACAGGCTCCTCCCAAGCTAGCATTTGCTCTCAAGAGACCTGGTAGATTTGCCGCCTGTCACCCTTAATTCCTGGGCACACATACGCATCAGCCAATGCTCTCCAAACATCCTCTGAGGGTAGAAGTCAAGTCTGGGGCATAGGACAAGAGACCAAGAACTAACATGATCAGCACATTGTTTTCAGTGAAACAAGGTCTGCCCACTTTCTACACTTTTTGCATGTGTCCAGTACTTCTATGCCCACTTACCACCTGCTAAGAATGGCCTGGGACTAGGACCCCACTGCTTTTTGTTGGGTATTAATCCTAGAGCCTTACCTAAACCCCCCCAGACATCCAGACGTCCTTTTTTTTTTTTTTTTTTTTTTTTTTTTAGTTCTTTAACTCTGAGCCAGTATCACTAAGTTGTTAAGACTAACAACTCTCTGCCTCAGCCTCCTGAGTGGCGGCTGAGATTAAAGGCCTACACCAGCTTTGAGCACACCCATCCCCCACTGTCTTTTCTGCTCCAGGGTCAGAGTAATCATTGCACAGGCAAATTCCCCATGTTGAGGAGAGGCAATTCCAAAGGACTCCAGAACCATTTCTTCTGACCCAGTAACAAGCAGGGTGTGTGTGTGTGTGTGTGTGTGTGTGTGTGTGTGTGTGTGTGTGTGTGGCCGGGGGTGGTTAAAGAATAAAACCTTAAAGCAACATTTGTTTGTATTTCCACAAAATACACCAAGGTTCTCCTAAGTGGCAGAACAGCCTGGTGATGAAAAGATTCGGGAAAATCAGACTCAGATGAGGCCTGGGTGCACACGGGGTGGGAATGGGCAGGCAGTAAGTGGGCTGTGCTGGGCCTGGCTGGATCTCCTGGCTGTGCAGTGGGTTCCTCTCAGCAGATCAACCCACCATCCCTGCAGCCCCAGCCAGGGGCCTCTGCTGATATCAGTCCTAAGACTCAGAAGCCTGTCGCCCGCCCCACTGAGCCTGTTTGTTGGCCTGTAGAACGAGACTATCTCTGAGGATCTGGCAAGGCCCACCCCGCTCATAATGAGTGCTCAGTAGAGGGAAGTTGGGGGCCCGGTTCTGAAGCGCCACACTGAGGTTTTAAGGCACCCATGCCGACAGGATTTATTTACAAAGCCAGCTTTGGGGGTGTGTACCTCCAAGTTGTCCAGGAGACCCCTGCTCCCTGTGTCGGGAATCCCTGTGTCCAGGCCTGAGACAAACTAGGAAGGACAAATGAGGTTCTAATGGGGGCACAGTAGGAATCCCTCTGCAGCTAGTTTGTGGTGCCCACCCCCACACCTCATCAGGCAGATTTTCCTCCTGATGAAAAAGAAAGGTGAGCCCAGACCTGTGTGTGTGTGTGTGTGTGTGTGTGTGTGTGTGTGTGTGTGTGTGTAGGGGTGTTCTAGAGTGGAAGATCAGGTCACCTGGCACTGAAAAGGTGTGGAGGGGGGAGGGTAGGTTCTTCCTGTGGGCCTCTGTGGCAACGAGAGGATTCCCCCCTCACTGGTGGTCTAATAGAAGACCTCTTTCTGCCGCAGGAAGGTCAAATGGTCCCAGGGCAAATGGACTGAGCTGTGGAACCCTCGGCTGCAGCTCTCTTTGTCCCTCACCCACTGACCAGCAAGTTCACTCCCAGAAGTCCCTGCGGCTTTCACTGCTGCATCTTCACAGGCTGGCAGCACCAGGTTGGGGTCACTCCCTCGAGCTCCCCAGCACAGAAGAGGGAGGCACCGGGCTGGTGTGAAGCTCCTCTTCAGGGCTTCTGTAGTATGGTACAAATCCTGAAGCATCAAAAACACGGTCCCCAGAGAAGGGAAGACCCTGGTCGCCATCAGGCGTGAACCCTCCTAAGAAGTGACAGCAGGCTGGTGAGGATGAAAAGCCAGAGGCGAGGAGGTCTGGCCCTGCCAAAGCACACTGGGTAAGGAAGAGCAAGGTGTCAGCCAGGCTCAGGCCCAGATGCCAAGATGGACCCTGGCTTTATAACTCTACAGGGCCAATCAGGGAAGGTGCCAGGACCCGGGCCAGTTCTGCAGAGTGGGGAGCCCTTCGTGACATTGCCTACCCATCCAGGAGCTCCCAGGGGAAAGTTTGATCCTGGCTTTGAACTTATTATCTACCCCACTTCCTGTGCCATCCCTAGACCCCATGCCAAGCTGTGTGGTTGCCAGGGGGGATTACTTATAACATTAGAGGGTATGGGGCTGGACCAGAACCCAGGCTTGGCACCTGGGTGACTGAGGTCGTGTTCCTTTGATATTCGAAGAGATGTTGTCTCACTCATAAGCTGCCATTAGCATGGGGTCATTAGGGTTAAATGAGATCCAGTATCTGGGTGTCTAACAAATTTTAAGAAGTAACTTAAGGGTTTCTATGGGCTCAGCTCTGGTTTCAGGCCTTCCTTTGAATTATTGTAATTTGATATCCAGAGCCACTTCTCTGAAAGGGAGGAGATGAAGTATAGTTGGACAGTCCCTCCTAGCCTCTGTGCCCACAGCTAGTGTGCCATCAGGGACCTGGCCAAGGGCTCACTGGGGATAGGTATCTGGAGCATTCCAGAGGTTTGGTACTGCCCTCCTGTGGCCTCTTCAGAGTCACAGGGAATCCATCCCATGTCACCTTGCAGCAGCCATCCTGTGCCCCACTTCCAGGAAAGTGGTCTCTGGTGCCCAGACACTGGCAGCCTTGAGGGGTGGTGCTGGGGAGAAGCTCTTCCTGAGAGCGGTAGTATGGGAAGAAGCCACTGGGTGGCGCCGACTCCCCGAGGAACAGACCCTTTCTGCTGCTCCAGCCAGCTTTGTGTCCTGGGCAGAGTTCAACCTGCTGAGCCAGCTCCTCCATAGCCAGGGGCTGCTCATGAATGTGGAAGAAAGGCGGGTATTCTGAGCCCACCTCAGAGGGCCTGGGACAGCCAAGTGGCTCCTGTGAACTGGTGGCCTGCGGTTGCCGGGACAGGTGTCCTGGGTCCTCCCCCAACAGGAGACTCAGAGAGATCAAGGCACTGGACTGAGTCTCGTGGCTCTTCTGAGTTGTCTAAGAAGAGAGAGTATCCATTGGTCACTGCTGCCTGCTTCCTCCCTAGTCCTGTCTACATTTGGGGGGCTTGTAGGGTCCACAACTGATCAGGGTTCCCCTCTGGGAAAGTCCAGTAGTGGTCCTAACCATGCCCTCAGAAAACCCTGAGCTCTGCAACCTCACCTCACTCCTCACCCTACTGGCTCTGCTCAGTATACCCTGGTCCCCCAGGCCCTCAGTCACACTGCACTTGACCCTGTCTGAGCTTCTGGAGCCCTCACCTCAGAGGAGTCTTCCCAGCCTCCCCCATAGAGACCGTTACCCCTTCTTTCTCACAGACACGCCTTTTCTCCTATTCTGCACCTGAGATGGCCATGCCCTTGACACTCAACCAACACTCTTCCAAGAAAAAAATCAAGGTCTAGTTCCTTATTCTAACCTCCTGGTCTCGGACTCCCCTTAGGTCTGCTGGGTCCACACAGCATTCACTTGGCATTTTCTAGCAGGTCCTGAGCACACACCAGTGTGCTTGCCTGAGCCATCCCTTTCCCTGGGATGACTGCTTGTGGTGCCTGGTCAGGTGCTTCCTTTACCATCGTGGTTTAGTCACATCACCATACTGACTGACCCCCTCCCAGCTGAGGACACGTCTCCTTTGGTGTACCTACTCTGCCCAAAGCACTTGCCGGCATTGTTTTTGACTATCTTGAATTAATTACACGTCTCATCAAGGCAAGGCCCATCTGTCTCCACGGGATCTAGAAAAGCCCTGGTGTGTGGTGGACAATAAAAGCACAGGCATTGTGGAAGGAAGAACATAGATGGGGCTGCAGAGCTGGCTCAGAGCCTCAGAGCACAACGGTTCTTCCAGGGAATTCAAGCCTAGCATCCACTTGGTGGGTCACTACCATTTGGAACCCTGTTTCTGAGAGGATCCAGTGTTCTCTTCTGGCCTCCACAAGCACTAGGCAGGCATGCAGGTGGTGCACAGACGCGCATGCACGAAAACACCCATTCCCATGAGGGAGAGAGGGGGGAGGGGAGAGAACGAGAGTAAGAGAATAAGAGCGAAGTAGGGCTTAGGATCTAAGTTCTTGCCGCCCCAGGGTTGGTAGGGGGAGGAGTCGTATCTTATGGCGAGGCAGAGAAAGGAAATGGTGGATTCCTTCTTGGCCGGGTGGGGGGTGGGGGTGGGGACACCCAGAGACCTGGAGTCTCCTATTTCCATCAATGCTCATTGGGACCATTTCCAGAGGCCTCAAGCTGCTCCAATTTATAGACTCTGGGCTTCATAGGAAGTCTATTATGGTCTGGCCCCTAGTTTTCCGGACTCCTCTAGGGGTCCCTGCTCTGGCCTCCCTTTCCTTTGTCACAGGTACAACCAGAGCAGGTCCCTAACTCCCTGAATGTCGCCTAACTCCTGGGAAAGTGTTGCCCATGGACCGAGAGCTCCTGGAGATGAGGGACCAGAGCACACATTCAACATTCCGATCCTACCTTTCATCCAGACTTGTCTCTCCCTGCACTGTGCTGGGGAAACAGGCTGAGCCCCATCTGCTCTTCACTCTCCGTGTGTGTTGTGCATGCTCCCCGTAAGGTACAGCACCCAGTCCTAAGCCCTGGCACTGTGACTAGGCCCTTCCTTGTCTGTATGATCTTGGCAGATGCAACACGTGGAGTCCTACTGGGTTAGGGCATGCCTGAAATCTCTGGCAGGGATATTTGGGGAGCATGTCATATATGATCTCATGAGTGGAAAACTGCAGTGGTAGTGCCACAGCCAACGAACACCAGGTCACCAACATCACCAGAAGCCAGAAGAAAGGCACGGGACAGCTTCTCCCTTGTACCCCCAAAAAGGAACTCACTCTGTTGACACCGTGACATCAGGCTTGGGGCCTCCAACACTGTGGGAGTGAACCTACACCATTTCACCGGGTTCGCAGCAATTTGTTAGAGCAACTGAGGAACCTAACACGTGTGAGTGGGCTGGAAGGCTCATCACTGGGTTGGAGGGCTCTACTGTACTTCCTATGGAAGCCCCCTCTGGCGACTCCCCATTCTGTCTTACCCTTCCTGCCATTGAGAGGGTGCTGACCAGGACAGGCTGTTCTGGGTGGGAAAGATCACACTTCTGTCTTTCCTTCTGGGACCCTGGCTCCTCTTCACCTGCTAGGCTTGGATTGAAGGAAACCAGGTGTGACTCCTCCAATTCCCCAGAGGACTTCAGCAGAGAATGGCCCACATGCTACGCCGCTCACACTCACTAGCACTTGCCACTCGGAGTCTACTGGAGATGGTTGGAGCCCCAGATGCTGACAGGAAGAAGCCTAAGCCTCAAATTAGAGCTAGAAGGCCAAAGCCCCTCCCCCACCCTCTTTACCCGGCAACCCCTCCTGCCCACTGTGAGAAGATTCCGCTGTGAAGTCACAAGACCCTATGCCAGGCAGGAAAGCCAGATGGCTCTGTTGCTATGGGGACTTCTGCCCTACACCCAGCACCTGTGCTCCTCACCTGCTCTTCATTCAGCTTAATTCAGATGGCCCCAAGAGACCAGAGAAACAAAGAGAATGAAAACATCTGCAATCAGACCTGGTCTTTCCTCTGGGGCCAGTGACTCATGGGAGACCTCTGTCCAGAGACTACAGGGTGACAGCCCTGGGGTACAAGAAGAGAAAGGCTTCCACAGGTCTATCCACTGCCTAGGGGAGCTGGCCAGTGCTGTGTGGATTTCTACTCACCTGACGCTCCAACCTCTCAGTGCCCTGGGCGTCACTGTTTGCTACTTCCCAGAGGGGGCTGAGCAGAGAAGGGGAAGAAGGCTTTGAAGTTCTCTCTAGTTTTGGGGTGTGAGCAGGAGGAGCCTGGGAACTCCTTTCCTGTCCTGTCCTGTCTATGGGACCTTGGGCTTCCCCAGGACTAGACTCCAAACAGTGTGGTCCAGTGGGACTCTCTGGGCACAGGCAAGGCTCTTCCAAGTCACACCACACCCTCACTTGGACGCCTCTACTACTTGCTCATTTAAGATGACTATGTTTTTCAATAGACTTGAGTCTTTAATCTACGTGAAATTCTTTTTCTTTTCCCCATAAGTGGATATAGGTCTTAATTTTGTAACTGGAATGGCCAACTGACTCATTATCATTTGTAAATATTTCTCCCCAAATTGATTTGAAATACCAAAATAACCCAAATGATTAACTTTCAAAGCTCAAATCAGTTTCTAGATTATTTTTATATCCATCTCCTCGACTGTCTCTGTACAAATATCATATTATTTGTATTTTTACAGCTGTATTAGTTCATGTTATATAATCAACTTTTAAAAAAATCAACATATTTAAGGCTAATAAACATTGACAAATTGGTATGTCCATGGAACAGCCCCCAAGTAATGTCTCCACTGATTCCCAGACCCAAAACACTACTGATTTTGCTTTTTAACTAAAAATTATTATTTTTATTTTATGTATATGTATGCATGCTTGAGTGAATGTGTGTGCACCGTGTGCACACAGTATCTTTCCTGAGAGGCCAGAGCAGGGCATCTGATCCCCTGGAACTGAAATTATAATTATGAGCCACCTCATGTGGGGGCTAAGCACTGAACCCAGATCTTCTGCAAGAGCAGCCAGTGCTCTTAGCTGCTGAGCCACTTCTCTGTCCACCACTGCCACCTTTTGAAACAGGGTCTCCTGTAGCTCAGGCTGGCCTTGAATTCGCTATGTAGTCAAGGGTGACCTCGAACTTCTGATCCTCCTACCTCTGCCTCCCACACTCAGTATTATAGATGTGCACCACCACACCCAGATTTGCTTCTGAACACTATCAGATCCTTGCTTCTTCTTCTTCTAGGAGGAGTGGAGTTACGGAGTAGGAACTCTCTGTGTGGAACTCTTGGTTAGCACTCTGGAGTCTCATCCTCCGCAGGGCCTGCTCTTCGTTCCTCTTTGCTGATGAGCAGCACATCTCTCTATGGTAGACCACAGTTTCTATAGCCACATACCTGAGCATAGACACTTCAGTTTCCATCACAAACTTTATTGCAACCAATAGCTGTATATGAGACACTGTGTCCATGTACTTTGTACTTCTCTAGCTGGGATTTGTCTAATTAGATCACATAGTTAATGCATGTTTAAATAAGACACGGCTTAATTGTTTCCAAAGTGGGCACACTCACTATTTTTATATCCCCCCAAAAAATTCTGTTTTCATCACACTCTTGCTGGCACTTTAAAATTTTTGCCATCCTTGCGGCTTGTAGCACATGTCAGGCTTAGTTCCTGATCATGGTCTGGGAAATGTTCCCTCTTTCTCCCAATAGTCTGTGGCATTTAAATGCCTGGTCCCCACTTGGTGGTGCTGTTTGGGGAGTTTTAGGGGAAGAAGCATGTCCCTGGGAGCAGACTTGAAATGAAACTCCATTTCCACTTCCTTCCTTCTACTTCACTCTTGCCGTTCAAGATGGGAACCCAGCTCCCCGCCCCCCCGCCCCCCCCCCATGATGGACTCTAATCCCCTTGGGACCATAATAAACCCTTCCCTCTGTCAGTGGCTTCTGGCCACAGTGTTTTGTCACAGTAGCAGAGAAGTGTCTGATGTGTGGATGGCTGAAGAAAATGAGAAACTTTGCAGGTGCACAATTTATATATTTTCCTTTGTGGGGTCTTCAGATCCTTCATCCCAATAACTCGTTATAAATAAAGTGCATTAAATTGGGTTTGTTCAAAGAGTAAATGTGGTCAATTCGTACGTAGATCCAAACAGAAGAGAATACCACAGTCAAGATACATTTCTGTAACCCTCCAAACTCTGTCATGTACTTTTATAATGTCGCCAATTTTCTCTCATGTGCCTTCCCAGCCTCCATTGTGTGGCGGTTTCCTCTGAGGTTCAAACCTTCCATCTTGAAGTGAAGCTGTTATGACTGAGAAAAGGAAAGGAAACAACAGGGTGTTCAAAGGGGAGGTTATTGGTGAAATTATTAAGGCCACTCCACGTAGTTAAAAGGGAGGTTTATTTTGTGGGGTAACTTACAAATGAAGGGGTAGGTAGGTTGTGGGGTCTGGCAAAGGTATGGAGCAGTCTGGCGGTGTTCTCTGGAGAACTCTGCTCAGTCTACCTCCAGCGTCCAGGGTTCCAGAACCAAGAGAAGCCTCTCCTCTCGATCCTGGGTCTTCAGCTTCCTCCCTCTGCCCCTCCTTGTGGGCGTGACCATTACCAAAGCCTCAGTGGGGGTTGGAACTTCCAGGCCAATGCTGGGATGGCTACCCACTACAAGAGGTGGAACATTCCATCCTGCAGGGAAGCTCATTTAAACTCAGGACTAAACAATTCACTAATCTCAGAATGTCCCTGAAACTGACCAAATTCACTAGGCCCCCTCCCTCCTCAAGCTTCTATAAGCAGTAAGGACTGCTGAGAGACACTGCCAGGCAAGCTGTGCTGCCTGAAGGGGGCTCAGACCAATGGAGCCACCTGGAAAGGACCAGCCTCCCACCTACCGAGCTGTCTGCAGGCTGTGCAGTGTACTCCCGGTTCCCAGTTTTCCGTGAGCTGTCACCCGTGCTGGACTTTGCTGATGCAGCTGAAATGATTCTGCTCTTGTAAGTAACCCCTCACCCACACTCCTCTAATCAACACCAATAAAACTCATTGGTTCATGAAACTGTTGTTGGTTTCCTACCTGGGATGAATAGATGACTGTTCACATCTTCCCAGGAAGAGTCATACACCAGCTCCCTCCTCCTCTCTGCCCTCACTACCCCCAGGAACTCTGCCACCTGCTACCACTGTCCATGGCTTTACACTGTCGAGAACCTTATGTAACTGTAATGAAAGGGTCAGGGGGTGGGGTTTATTGGCTTCTCTACCCCGCACACAGCTCCTGACTGTGGCCCTGCTGCTGTGTGAGCCACTGGCTCCCACTTCTCGGACTGGTAGTACTACTGCCCTGGACTGGACGCATCACTGCCCTACTGTGAATTGTGTCTCAGTTCCTTGTTCCGATGATGGAACTTTCTCTTGGTTTTCAGGAGTTCATGCTTTACAGAGCACACCCTCTTGGGGTGCACAGAGCCTCCTGAATGTGCCAGGTTCTGCCCTTTACTAACTCTGGGCCTCACACTCACCTCCCCCCACCTCACACTCACCTTCCCCCTCACCTTCCCCCACCTCACACTCACCTTCCCCCACCTCACACTCACCTTCCCCCACCTCACACTCACCTCCCCCCACCTCACACTCACCTTCCCCCACCTCATATGCACCCTTCACTCTTGCTCCTGCATTCTCCTGCTGGATCATGCAGGGGGAATTTTAAGTTTCAGCTTTATATTTTCAATCCTAGCATTTCCGTTTGCTCTTTTTTGAAGTGTTTTTAAAGTTCTCTGTAGACAAATACCTCCTTAGCCTTCTTCTGTGTATCGCTCTGGCTCTGATGGAGCATGCTCTCTCACCACAGCCTCTTTGAAGTCGTTGTCTGGTATTCCCCAAGAGAACTCCTCTTTTTAGTCAAAGGAATCTGATGGAGGGGCCCTTGTGGGAAGAAGGAGTAAGGAGTATCTGAAGTCTTTGGTAACCCAGCAGCCATGACTCACCTTGGGATCTGAAGTCTTTGGTAACCCAGCAGCCATGACTCACCTTGGGAATCTGAATGTATTCTTTTCCCCTTGAGAACTGCCCGTGCTTTCCTGGCTCTTTGCATGCTGGGATTTGGATTGTCTTAGAGATGGGAAATGTCATTGAGTGTAGACGTTGGGTTCAGTCCACACTCCTGTGTCTGAAGAACACAGTGGTTTTGATAGGTCAGCAGTTCGCTTGGGTTCAAGCTCAGGTTCAGCATTGCCTTGTGTGGACAGCGGTTCCAGTGTCAGTTGCTGCACTGATGTGGGGCTGTCTCAAGCACACACTGTATTCAGCAAGTGTGTTAAGAAGGTGTGCCCATGGTCTGCATTTCGGTTTCATTCTCAGGGTTTTACTCTGCTGGTTTGGATCTGTGTGACTGGTGCACAGCACAGGGGCCATATTTTCACAGAACTAGGGAACCACTTTTTGGCTATCTATATCCCTGGATACTCCTTACTCCTTCTTCCCACAAGGGCCCCTCCATCAGATTCCTTTGACTAAAGAGAGGAGCTCTCTTGGGGAATATCCTTTTGCCTCTGCTGCTTCTGTGAGAAGTGGGGGAAGGCAGAACAGAAAGGGGGAGGTGTGAGGGAGAGGAAGAAAAGAGGAATAGAGGAGAGGAGGGAGGGGAGAAAGGGGGAAAGGACCATGCCTGGCACGTGTCTGTTCAGTTTTTCCTCTTTTTTCCAATCTGCAATCACTCAACCTTTAGAGTTCTCACACAGCAGCTTGTATATTCTATTTAGAATTTCTAGTCGCTGTGGTGAGCTTATGTTACCATCTTAGCCTCGTTTGGCCCGTTTGTTCATGTTGTTGCATTGTAAACACTTTATAGATGCTGGATACAAGTCCTTTGTCAAAAATTTGCATTGTAAATATTTTCTTTTTAGCTGTGCCTTTTTCTTTATATTACCAAAGTCTTTCTGTGATCTAAAAGTTTTATGAAATTCTGCTTATCCATTTTCTTAATTCGTACCAGTTTATCCCTGTCCACAGCATAAGGCATAGGACAAGGCTCATGCAGGGTTTGAGAATGGTGGAGCCAGGGCCCACTATGAGGGCTCATGGCAAGGTTTCATTTAGACTGTGTCTTCATAGGAACATCCTGAATCCCAGGGCTAGAGATTCTGATCAGGAGAAGTGGCACTCCAGGGCAGTCAGTCAGCTGAGCCTGGGCCAGGTCCCTCTGACCCCAGCGCCTGCAATTCTCAACTTCTGTTTGCCAGGAAGCCTGTTCTCTGCCCAGAGACTTCACTGTCTGGATGGGGGCGATATGGAAGGACACAGCAAAGATGCATGTTTGAAACTCCCGCTGTCCCGATTTCCAGGAGCATGTGATCTCAAGAGCTGGATGTAGGCCGGGTCTGAGAAGCCAGTGACTCTGAAGGCTGGGTCTGCGGAGCGGGGGGAGGGCAGGGCCAGCTGTGGCCAGGCTGCAGAACTTCTCAAAGGGACAGATGCACAAGCCTTCGTCTCCAGGGGCACTGCTGCGCTGCACCCACCACCTTGGAGCCATCAGGCCGAAGTCAACTGCAGCCTGCTCCCATGTTGGGAGAAAAACATCCCCCAAACCCTTTGAGTTTTCCTGCTTGCCTCAGTCCCAGTCCAATGTTTCCCCAGAAGCAGCTCATGGCACTTAGCAGAACCTGTTTGGACCAAGGATCACCACCGTCCATCAGGAGAGGAGCCGTTTGACGTCCCCTCCATGCTTCCAGTGTCTCTCTGCCAGGGAGCTTTCATAGCAGTACTTCCTCTTGGAGCCCCATGCTGGGACCCGTAGTTCAAGGATGTCAGGATCAGCAGACAGGTCCACATACCTCCCATGCTGGCTGGGACCCGTAGTTCAAGGACGTCAGGATCAGCAGACAGGTCCACACACCTCCGTTTCCTCAGAACTCATGCTTAGTGACAAAAACTCAGGGCTTCCCTAGTTGTCCACAAGGGGGAGACTGATTCCCATTTATTCTGGAGGGTCCCCATTGGGCCATCATTAATGATTATTTAAAATGATACTTCTATTTCTTTGTGTGTGATTGTTTCAAAGACATCCAATCTGTGTAAGGTTGGCGCCATTGTTTTCCAGCTGACAACTTACAGATGGTTCTTTGTTTGGAAACGTATTTCCGAATCATTTACACACATCCTCCCCTGCAGTTAGTCATGGAGACTTCTAACACATACCACATCTAGACCACGAGGGGAGGGTCTTGTGGTCTTTCCCCCAGAAATCAGGCTAATTATTTAAATTCGCAGGAAAGGGGGGAAACCATCTTTTGTGGACATCAAACAGAAAGTGTGCTCTCTTTGAACATGAAAATCCCTTAAATATATTCAAGAATTTTAACAAGCATTCCAGAAAGCTATCCTATTACTCTTTGAAGCCTGGAAAGACTTTCTTAAAGTAGTCGCAGGCCCCTCAGGGCGGGGAGAGGCCTCTGCAGTGACATGGGGATGGAGCTGCACAGGTCCTCTGGTCCAGAAAGGAACAGCAGTCCCCAGAGGACAGGGATGCCATTAGAAGGATGGGAAGTCTTCCAGAAAGAGGAGGCATTGAACCCATTTCCCATCTGCTTTGCACCAAGGTTAGAAAAAGGACTGGAGCTGTGACCCACAGGACAGTGCCAAGACCGGCCTGCTCATGGCCGCCTCACTCTCAGGGAGGAGTGGCCATGGCTCTGGACTCAACAGCTCTGGCCAGGAAGCTGCATCTCCATCAGGGGCCAACTAAGGCAGTTCAGCAATGCTACTCCTTAAGAAAAGGTTTTCAGAGACCTGGCTTTCAGATATTGATATTGTTAATAACGGGGGGGGGGGGGGGGGTAAGTTGAAATTATTTAAGACACCTGAGTATCCAACAATGGGAGATGGGTTGGACAAAGGAAGCTGTATTTTTATTACAAGACAGCAAAATGACAACATAGACCCCTGTTTACTGTTATGGAAAATACCAGAATGTTCCACTTACAAAGGGAGAGCTGGCTAAGAAGGAAGTTCTCCAAGATTCGCACGAAAGGCAAAGGAACTAGAGAGTTTTCTGGGCCATGAGTAAAATGAGTCGCTCTGGCCTGGAGACTCACTGTAGCCACAGTGGTCAGGACCACGTGGGACAAGCAGAGAGAAACGGGAAGTAGATTCACCCAGATATACACAACCAAGTTTTGATAGTCATGTGAGAAGAGTCTACAGGGCTGAGAGAGTTTTTTTAACAAATGATGGTGGCACTTCCGATGTGTGTGAGAGAGAAAACACAGTATATTTGAAAATCAAAATGAAATTAAATGTAAGAAATAAAAACTCCTCTAAAGCTTCAGGGGGTTAAAGAAGACACACACACACACATACACACACACCACACACACACACACACACCCACACACACCACACATCCCCACACACCACACACACATCACACACACACACATACCACACACACACACACATACACACCACACACACATCACACACACCACACACACATACCCTACACATATACATCACACACCACACACCACATACACAACACACACACACAACACACACACAACACACACACAACACACACACACAACACAGCGCACACACACACCCCCACACACACCCACACACACACCACACACATACACATCACACACCACACACCACACAACACACACACAACACACACACAACACACACACACACCACAGCGCGCGCGTGTGCGCGCGCGCACACACACACACACACACACACACACACACACACACACACATACACAATCACAGGAACTAGAGCAGGGTAAGAGTCTCAGGGCACCACAGCATCATGCACAGGGAAGAGCAGCAAACTGAACCCCAGGAAGTGGAGCTGCTCTGAAAAAGAACCTGCTGAAAGGATCAAATGCAACACCAAAAAAGTGAAGGAACGGGGAAAAAACCGAAAATCTCGTGGAGCGCATGCATGACAGAGTTCCTACGGGCTCTAGTACTGACTGGCAAATTGAACAGCAAAGCCCTCCGTGTCCGACTAGAGAGTGGGTAAGTGACCAGAGGAGCTACGGGTGACCGGTAAGCACTTGAGAAAGTGTTCGGCATGACCAGCCTTTAGAAAAATGCAGATGAAAACCAGGGGGACAGCACACCATGTCAGAACGGCTGTTTAAAAATGGCAGCAGCAAATGATAGACTTTCTAGGATCACGCCAACCCTCTTGATGAGAATACAATAGGACAGCCAGTCTGGGGCGGTGGGGGTCTTTAACAAACTATGTGATTCCCACAGAATCCAGCAACTGTACTCCTGAGCATGTATGTATCCTTGAGGGATGAAAACATTCACACCAAAATGTACAGAAGTGTTTATGTCAGATTTATCCATAGAAACACCAAATAAACATAGTCTAGTTATGGGTTATGTCTGTGGGTGAAAGGTTAAATAGACTGTGATATGTCCACAGTATGGAGTATTATTCGGCCATAAAAAGGAATGAACTATTCACAATGCACACCCTCAGCACAGCCAGAAATCATGCTGAGGAAAACAAACTAATCCAAAATGTCACCATGTGATTCCATCTTTAGAACACTTTGGAAACACAGAATTTCAGGAAAGGAGTACAGTTCAGCTCCTAAACTTGCAAGCCATTGGGTGGCTCAGACACAAGGGAGGTGGATACAGCTACCAGCAGACAGCGCTGAAACAGATCTGTTTGCTTATGGTGATGAAGTAACTCTATTGACTGTCAACCCCGTCAATATCCTGGTTAGCAGGCTCGGCGGACAGCTCAGAGGGCAAAGTGCTTGCTGCCACGCCTAATGACGGGCTGATTCCTAGAACTCATGACAGAAGGAGAGAAATAAGTTGTTTTCTGACCTCCAGGCTGACCCTGAAGTCATAAGTAGCTGAGGATAACCTTGAACTTTTCATTCTCCTGCCTCTGCCTCCCAAGTTCTGGTTTTACAGAGTACACCACTGTGCCTGGCTCTGGCAATTTGGGGCTGGTTGAACCCAGGGCTTCACTTGTGCTAGACAAACAGCCTAACAGCGGAGCCTAGCTCTTATTATTTCTTAGATGTGTGAATCGCTCATGATCTCAGGATTCCAAGTTTAATTAAAAAGGACAGAGCATGAAACTGCCCTACAAACTGGAAGATGTGGATGTGTATCCAGTACTCCTGGGGCTTTATCAGGAGCCTCACATTTGCTGGGCACCTAGATGGGATGGTCATGTCGGAAGTGTAGTGTGCATGCCAGGAGGCACCTGGGTGATAAGCACCCAGCCCCATGAGTCCTGAGGATACTCCCTACCCTGGCCTGCTGGTCATAGGGATGACAGAGGAGGGTGGGGAGGGCAGTGCTCTCCTCCCTTCCATTCAGAGCTGTTGGGCAGAGTGTGCAATGCTGTGAGCCGGCAGGGCTAGGCTCCAGTGTTGGTGTGAGGACCAGTGCACACTCGCAGCAGCCCTGGGAGGCAGGATGCAACACTTACACTGTCCCACACAAGTGAGATCTTGCAGTCAGCTAACGTCCATCAGCAAGCAGCAAATGAGGGGGAACCTGTAATTAACGCTCTCTCCAGAGCTTGTGTGCTTTGCTCAGCTCAGGGCCCTTAACAAGAGCAGCCTTCTCCAATTAAGTAACCACAGGTAGCTTTTTACAAATCGTAGCCATCTGCCTAGTAACCAGAAAGTAAACATGACCCAATTCAGCACTCTGTAAAGTCCAAGAAATGCTATTTTAATCTGTCAACTGCTCCTAATGAGGACACAGTTACATGTAAACAGGCCATCCGTTTGAGGGGACTAAGTGAGTCAGTCAGAAAAGCTCACCAGTCACGCAAGCAGGCTGCAAAGGCAGGTGCCAGAAGGGAAAGCTGCATGGACCACAGAGCTAAGGCTAGACCTGAGAGAGCCTGGCAATCCCAGCAGGGGGCTGGCTGTGCTTTCAACAGCACCAATGCTGAAACAGAAGATCCATTCTAGCGACCCTCCCTTCTGGTCCTGGAACTCACAGCAAGCACCATGACCTACCTCAGGGCCTTTGCCCTCGCTCTGTTCCCTGCCTGAGAGCCTTGCTTCCAGTTCTGTACTTGGTAGATTCTTCCATTCCTGCCTCCTCCTCAGAAGGCTCACTCCCTCCAAACTGGCCTCTGGGCCCACCTCAGTCCGCTTTCATATCCCCCTGACTGTCTCCTCAAAGCACTTCCTCAGGAAGCATGGTGGCTTTCTGAGTCTGAAGACAAGAGTTTGTATGTTTTGTTCCTCCCCATTTCTTCCAGGTTCACCACGCCTGCAGAGGAGAGCAGGATGGGGCTGCCTCCATCCCAGAGGCTTCATTCTGTCAGGAGGGCTTTGTGTTCCTCTCAGAGGTCCCTCTCCAGGGTTTGTAAAGGTTAAGTTCTTCCGTTCTTGGGAAATCCCTGTGAAGAAAGGGCGGGGCATCAGGCTGGAGGCTGATGAGACCCTGGGCTTGGTTTCTCAGGCACCCAAGTCTCTACCACCTGCCCTGCCCTTCTCTACCCTCCACATCAAGCTGTGATCACTCCCGCTGCACCTGGCAGTCTGATCTCCAAGCTCTCCACCTTTTCTGAGGATAGAGCAGCTGTTCAGCTTTAAAGTGTCCCCTCAATGGCAGGTGTGTCTCTTAGAACAGTTCCCAGGGAGGGTCTGAGCCTGGTCACAACAAAGGCCCTCAGATCCTAGCCTGGCTCTATTAATGGCTCACCTATGCTCTGAGGTAAGGGCCTTCCTGACTCTGGTCGCTAATGTCTACATCCTGGCCAGGCATGCTTAGCCCTGTCCAGGGCTCCTGCAGGATTGAGTGAGGTGCTTGCTTCCCAGATAGATCCCTTATGCTACGGCTGCTTGGGAAGTCTTGTGGTTTAAGACCATCCCATGCCCACAGGTCAAGCTCTCACTGGAGGAGCTGGTTGGTGCTAAGTTTTGCTCATTCCTGAGTGGGTTTCAAGGGAATTAGATGGCGCAAAGCAGGCTCTGAAAGTGGAGATTTGGCTGTAAAAGAACAGCATCAGCATCCTAAGCCTGCCTCCTCCTCTGAATCTGAGGGTAATCCCAGTGGCCAATGGGATTAAATCGTCACATAAAAATGCTGAGCACCAAGACTAGAGAAGAGGCTGAGCAGTTAAGAGCACCGACTGCTCTTCCAGAGGACCTGGGTTCAACTCCCAGCACCACATGGCAGCTCCCAGCTGCTGCTACTGTAACTCTGGTCCTATGGATTCTTCACCCTCCTCTGGTCTCTGTGGGTACCAGACACAAATGTAGTGCATACACATGCAGAGAAAACATCCAAACACATAAAACCATTAAAAAAAAATACTGAGCACCTGGCACAGAGACATGTGGTTTAGAAAGATGATGGAGGCAATGTCAGTGATGGATGAAGGGGAAGATGAAATGTCCATTGAGAGGAATGATCTCTCCTTACGTTACGATGGCATGGCAGTACAGGGGATCTCTGTGTGAGGCTTCTTAGAAAATGAGGGGTGTGGTGAGTAGACACAAACTCCACAACAATGACCAGCTTGACAAGGTAATCCAGGTGTAGTGGTAGCATTGCATACCATGGCGTAACCAACAGCTCTCTAACTGGACTTAAGACCCACTCAACAAGAGCTCACCTTGCTTGGTATTGGAAATGCAGCCAACTACACAGGGTTAATGAGGTCATGGACCTTAGAGGAGAACCTGCAACCACCACTTTACTAAACCAGCACAATCCCTAACTGCATTCTAGATATTGTCCTTATACTTAAGGATAAGTGTAGTCCTTACCCCTTTTCAAGGAAGCTTCTCTTTGCAGCAGATGGAGGCCATTACAGAAAAAAAAAAAAAAAACCCAAAAAACAAAAAAAACAAAACACAACTAATCAAACTGCAGTTGCACATCCAGTCCCAGTGGACACATCTACGGTACAGCTCCTGCATCCAAGGCTCAGGGACCATCGAAGAGCCAGAGGATCAGGAGTTTGCAATGAGACTCTGCCTTCTAGCAAAGCCAGAAGGCACACCATAAAGTCTCACAAACATGGCTACCTAAACATGAGCTGAATAAAGACAATACAGACATGCCAAAGCAGACAGGGATGGGGTCTAGGGGAGCACACGGGGCTCCTCCACAGCTATAGGGAACTGAGGAGTACTGAGCTGAGAGAAACAGTCTTCCCCAGGGAAGAGCATTCAGTTTGTCATCCAATACCAAACAGTCAGCTCTGAAAACATACATATGAGTAACAGTGTACAGACAGCAGGTGGTATTTACGTCCTTTGGAATGTGTATGTATATGCATATAAACATGTGCATATAAGAACAATTAATGAAAAAGGAGGCCATGAATTTGAAAGAGAGCAAGGAGATGGGTATATGAGAGGGTCTGGACAAAGAAAAGGGAAGGGGAAAATGATGTAATTATAATTTAAAAAAAGAAGTAATTAAAAAAGTAAATTAAAAAAAAAAAGTTCCAGCCTTGGAAACAGTGATGTACCTGTCCCAAGAAAATAGTTTATATTTAATGCCAGATGACTCAGTCTAGCAACACTGAGAAATTCTTGGACTCTAGATGTCCATCCCTGGCTAACTTTAACCTCTTCTGAGTGATGATATAATGGACAATTGGGGACCAGTAAGCAGATTGCAGGGGCCTCACCAGAGGGTGGCTGAGTGGTCCATTGAAAAGGACTCCCAAGAAAGGCTGTAGCAATGTGGAGCTAGGGCTGAGAAACGAGGGGCCACAATACAAAGTGCTGTGATTATAGCTGTTTACAGAACCGGCTGTCTACTCACAGGCTCTTGGGAAGATTAGGGAAGATTAAAAACAGTTGATTTGGTTGAGTGCTGGGATTTGGGTGATTAAAGCAGCATTTGGTTACGGTTGTTACCATGTGGTTTGTACAAAGTTTGAAGCAAAAAAGAGTAAGAATTGAAATGGAATCCACATACCCTAGGGGTCCGTGAAGCCACTCCCCAACCCCCCAACTTATCATTAGAATGAGTCTAGCTCCAATGGTACTATCCAAGTGGGGGTTAAAAGAAAATGTCGGAGCTGGAACACTGAATCTGTTGTTGCACCAAAGTTGTGGTCTGCCCACTACACACATAAAGACCACCTCCAGAGGGGCAGGGAGTGGCAGAGACATTGGTTATGTCAAGCTAGTGGATGGGAAGATAGAAGCCACCTCACCTCCTGAAAAGACAACTTCCTGGTGGGAGGGGGTGTAGAAGGTGGGAGATCACAACCTATGAGCACCTTCTTGAGAGCAAAGGCCACCATTTCTTCAGGCCATGCTCATCCCGAAGCTTTGCCATGTCTCCTCATGGCAGACAGACTGGGGAGGGCAGCACCTGATTTCTGAGGAAGACAAGGGTCGGTGAGGTTGAATGGGGATCAACCAGTGAGAGGCCACTGCCAGATTTTGTCCCGTTACAAACACAGTGGGAAGCTGGGTACCCTAAGGACAAATTATGCTCTCAGTGAGAGGTCTGTCCTTTCCATAGACAGGACACACCTGGCCACACAGGCTTCTTAGAACAACGGGTGCTATATAGCAAGCAGAGCGGTTCTTGACAGGGTCTGGTCGTATCTGGAGGTGACTCCTTGTGTGCAGACAGAGTAGAGTTGCTGGACTCTGTCTGCAAGACAGTAGAGAGGCCCAGCTGAGGCCTGCCTGGCTGGATAGTACAGACAGTAGGAATGAGGACGGCATCCTCAAGGACATTCTAGGATCCCTCGGCTGTCAGGAAAAATGATGGTAACCACAGTTATTTTAAACTTGAGTCCTTATGGCAGAGTTGTTCACGTAATCTCCACGATGTCATACACTCATTCTGATTAAATTCCACCCCAGGTAAGAGCCAAGCACCCAGGAAATGGAACTTGCCTGACATCCAAAGCCACACACCCTTGTAAATGGCTGTGATTCCATGTCCTTCCTGTTCTCTGTCACATGGAAAACATGTGTGACATGTTACTGAGTGTGAGCATGCTCTGCTACATTGTAGTGGGTGGTTGTCTGTGTCATGTTCTGAAGGACCCTTAAGACCTGGGATGCATGTAGGTGAGCTCTCTTCTCTTTGCTAGCTCGTGGTCTTGGATGCTGGTACAGATCAGGGCAGAGCTCTCCAGAGAACAGCATTAGACTGTACTTCATCTTTCCAGGATCTGCTACAATCCCTATTTCCTGTATTGTGAGTTTCCTGTATCGTGAGTTAACCACCCAATAAATTCCTATAATCATTAAGCTATTTCTGTAGATTGGTAGCAATTTAATTGCATTACTGCATACATGCATAGGTCCCTTAGCTGGCCTACCCACCCAGAGGGTGCCAGTCACCACCACTAGTGGGAGAATCTTGAGACAGACTCCCTATTACTTCAGGTGGACAGACCAACAGACAGCCTGACAGAGTGCTATGTTCACATCTTTACATAGGCCAAGAAATGCAAGAGACTTAAAATACAGATAAGAGGGAAGAGGCTTCTCCCTCCGTGGCTGCCCAGGTAGTTAGTATACACAGTTACCATACAGCAGATCAATATATTTAAATTGCTTTCTGCTCTGGGTCTTCTAAAACTGTTGATAGCAAAAGCTGAAGTAGAGCACACAGACTCACATCCACGTGGGGTTCAGAGCCCTGGAGGATGAGCTGGTCAGGGGTGCTGTGGAGCAGTCTGGGAAGAGGGAGGCCCCAACCCCACCTAGCTGGGCACCGTGCCCACCCTGCTAGCCATTGCTGACTTTCAACAACACGTTATCACCCAAGCACATCTTACAACAATCAAAGAGGAATTCAGAGCATGGCGACCTCATCTTTCTTGGGCTGCATCCAGGTCGATCTCCATCTTCCCAGAACCTTGGCATCTTCCCTGCCGGTGAGCAGGGCTGTCAGCAGCACGCCTGAGGCACATGGAACTTCTTTGCAGCCCTCTTCCCTCCCCCCTCCTCCTCCCCCGGGAGCTCCACCTGTCACCCTCCCTCACTCTGGAGCTCCGATCTATCTGATTGTGCTCTCATATCTAGCTAACGTCTCTTAAGCAACTGAGTCTTTTCACAGATCTTTCCTAGGTGGGATCCTGAAGGGCACCAGACAGAAGACGCCGTCTGTCTTCTGCCTTCTATCCCTTAAAGCACTCTTCTTCAGCACCATTTATAGTCCTGACACACCCAAGAACACTGAGAAAATGGGTAAGCCAGCATCAGAGGTAGGAGCTGAGCCCAGGCCCAGAGAACCCTGCAGCGTGGTCTTTCTTCCCTGCTCCACTCTGCTCCCCTTCCCATCTTTACAAACGAGCCCAGGCGTCCTCATCCCTGGCTAATGTTCCCTATGAAGTATGTATGGGAGAGTCGTGTAAGCAGGACCCTCTGTGACTGGGCTGGCTCTTAGCTGTGTACAGGACAGGTAGATGGATGCCAGGTGCCAGGGCATCAAACCCTTTGAGGGACCCACTGCTTTTCAGCATCAGTGACAATTGGTATCGGGTTTTCTGGGGTTACTCATTCCCATAAAGAGTCATTTTAGTCTTCTGTAAACGTGTTGAGTCAAACAGGCGGCCTAAGTCATGGGAGTGGAGTGTCAGTGGAGGCACAGTGGAGTGGGTGTCAAGACAGCCACCATGCTGTCAACTCACAGTGTCTCAGGTTGTGGCCCCTCTCCAGGAGCTCTGTCTGCAGAGAGCCTAGCCTAGCTTGACCTGAAAATAAAAAAGCACACAGCTGAACTTGGTTGCTGGGGTACAAGGGACCTGAGTCCTCTTATGGATGCAGGATACTAGCTATAGGGACCCTTGGTGAGTTCCTTCATTACCACCCAGCCCACAGTAAGAAGCTGGCCTGCAATCATGGGCAGAGGCTGGAGGGACTGTGGGCAACTCTTGAGTGAAGGAATAGTGAAATGGACACACTCAGTTCTTGGAGCAAATGATTCCAGGGTCTAGATCAGCTCATCCACAAACCACTTCAGAATTTGCTTCCAAGGGAGCTTCCTGGCTGTCAGGCCCTGTCTCTGGTTGTATGAGGCCTTTACCCATTGAGGTCTACCCCAATCAGTAGAGAATCAGTGTCTGCCTCTGCTGGAGACAGCAGCCTTAGGCATTCAGGAGAGTGTTAGCTCAGTTCACAGAAACACTATCCGGAGTTTATTCCCAGCCCTCCTGGAGGAGAAGGTTAAGGACTCAGGCCTGCCTATAGCCAGGGCCAGCTGTGGACACTGCTTCTCTGTCCCCACCTCTCTCACACTCCCAGCTGCATCTGGAGCAGGTCTAGGCACATCCCTGTCTGGGGGTTCTTCAGGCTCAGCACTGACCCATCCTTCTGCATGCAGCAGCTTGAGGAGGCCTCCCCAAATGCTTCTGCTGCTCCTTTGAAGGCACATCCCCAGGCGAAGGCACCTCCCAAACAGCATCCTCCCCTCGGACTCTGGGGACTTCCTCAGTGTGGAAGGCATGTTTCCACTCCGTGCTTTACTTCTCTTTCTGCTTCTCCAGCCTGCCTGCTCCTAGACCTAACGCACGCACGCACGCACGCACGCACACACACACACACACACACACACACACACACACGCGCGCGCGCGCACACACGCACGTGCACACACACACACACACGACCGCACTGTACCTGGTACACAGTGGGCTCATGTATGTATCTTTCAAGTCAATTTGACATGCACTGAGAAAACGGGCCTAAGAAAACCCCAAAGGGAGAAATAAATCGTAGATTCATCGCTGCGAAGCCCAAGGAGCTCAGATTTATTTTGTTTACATTCTATTTCCTAAGTCGGTGTTTCTCATTTTAATGTGTTATTCTGGCAGGATGGTAGATTTTTATGTCGGTGTACTCCTTATCTGGTGTCTTCAGCGAAGGCAACTTGTGAAAGCAAGCCAGCCCATCGCAGCCAGGACAGTCTCACATCCTGAGCTTGCTCACACCACCCACAGTTGTACCTGCATTGTTCTCCTATGTACAGGGGGAGGGAGAGGGGGAACAGGGGGAACAGGAAGGAGATGGGGAGAGAGAAGCATTCAGTTCAGTTTTATCTTGTTCATGTTTCTACCGATCTGCTCAAGATACAGAACAATTCTAAAGTGATGAGGACCCTCCTGTAGCTTTTTAAGACTGCATCCACTTCTCCACTGTCCCTCAACAGTGCAGATGGTGCCTGTGGGGACCGTCAGGCAGCTCAGAGCTTTGGGCATTTGCTTAGCTCACTGAGGGACTGATAATCTGCTCCTTCTTCATGGAAAAGGAATGGAAACATTGTAAGACCCAGAGGACCAGGAGTCTGCGGAGACACCCTTCTTCCTTACAGGACAAGGGAGCTGCACCCCAAACTCTCAGCAATATGGCTGCCTAAACAAGACCTAAACAATGACAGTACCAGTTGAAGTGCTATTGTGGATGATAAAAATCTCCCAAGGACCTACCCTAGATGAAGAGCTATAAGCCATCAATGGCTGCTAAGAGAGGTAATGTCAGCCTTCCCCAGAAATAAGCCCCATAAGTGGTTATCGAATCCCAAGTAGCCATCCCTAAAAATGTGCATATAAGCAACACTAAAAGGACAAGGAGGTTTTATTTATAGTATTTATAGTATTTATACAAGTAACAATAATTGAAAAAAGAGAATAAGGAGGTAGGAGGAGTTAAGGGTAGGAGTTGGAAGGTGTGAATATGATCAAAATTCATCAAAATTACCAAAAACTAGTAAAAATACTACATCAAAAATAACACATTGTCCCTTATTGCCCAGTAATATTGCAAAGCTCTTCCTTTTAAGAAGCAGATTCTTTGTTGACAGAACCATGGCCATAATCACATGCTCAGTCATTAGCACTGTGTGAAGGGTACTGTATGAACTCCTCTGAAGGCCTCACCTCCACTCAAGATGGACAACACGGAACCCCCAGTTCAGACACAAAGAAGGCAGCAGGGTGAGCCCCAAAGACACGGCCTCTCTTGGCTTATTGTAACCTGCTGGTGTGGAGGAGTTGGGCCTCTCTAGGCTCATGACTTCACCATCATGGGCTTGATGGGAAGGATAAGGTTCTGTAAAGCTGGAGCACAGTGCCTGGTTATTAGTTCATCCTCATCAAGGCTGTAGGCAGCAAAGGTTCCAGAACATTCCATGAGACAAAGTCTGTTTGGGAGTCATGGCATCAGTCAGCCTCCACCCCTCTCCAAACCTGAGCTCACTCCTTGTCAGGCTATGATTCATTCCAGAAAGTTGGTTTTGTGTGCATGTGTGTGTGAGTGGTACCATGGATTGAACCAAAGACCTACACATGCCAGGCAAATAGTCCACCACTGAACTAATCTTTCCTTTCACTGTGCTAGATTCCAGGGTTGCTGTAACACAGAAATTTCTTCTCTGGTCCCCTTGCTCTAGAGCCTGAAAATGAGGTAAGGGCAGGTTGTGCCTGCCTTCCTTGCCTCCTCCAGATTCTAGTGGCTCTCTGGAGCCTCGACTTCCATCATCACACTATCACACTTCCTGTGTGTGTGTCTGCCTCAGACTCTCAAACTTCCTTTATAAGGACTCAGAGCATTGTGGTCATATGAATCAGGGTGGATGGGCCTGATTGGGTGAAGGGAAACCCCCCAGCCCCCTTGCATCTGTCTCCCAGTATATAACCACACAAAGAACATTCAAGAAGCCTAGATTTGCAGGCCTGTGATCCCAAATGCTTGAGAGGCTGAGGGAGGAGGGCCACTACTGTAAAGCTTGTCTATGCTCCAGAGAGAGCTGAGCACCACTCTGAATGATTTAGCAAGACCCTGTAACAAAATAAGAAGTAAAAGAAGGGCTGGGGGTATAGTTCAGTGGTGGACTATTTGCCTGGCATGTGTAGGTCCTTGGTTCAATCCATGGTACCACTCACATGCACACATTCTGTTCACAGCCAGCCATTGTTAGATTTGCTGGACTGACTGTAAGTCATTTCAATAAACCCCCTTTGTATATATAGATGAGAGATTCATTCTGTAAATTCTGTTACTCTAGAGAACCCTGATTAATACATCCTGTTAAACAGCCTGCTTGTGCAGAACCTACCTCTCCAGCTGCTTATTTTAACAGAATCTCCTAGAATCCAGTAGTTGCTCAGTCCACAAGGCTGAACGTCTCAGCTGGTCTTCAGTATACACTGGAGTCCCAAAGAAGTAGGCTCTAATGCCAGTAAAGGAATAGACATGCTAAGCAGTCAAGGGCAAGCAGGCAAAGAGCAAAGCTTCCTTCTCCCATGTCTGTATATAGGCTTCCAGCAGAAGGTATGGCCCAGATTAAAGGTGTGTCTTTCCACCTCAAGATCTGTCTTTTCCCAGCTCAAAAGATCTGGATTAAAGGCATGTGTCCTCCTAACTCAAAGATCCAGATTAGAAGTGGATCTTCCTACTTCAAATTAAGAAGAAAAAAAAAATCCCTCATAGGTGTGCCCTCCATTTTGGGGTTTTAGTTTCAGATAGAGTCAAGTTGACAACCATGAATAAATCACCCAGCACACAGAAACTAAGTTAGCTGAGGCATCTTGACCCTGGGTTCCTAGAATAGAGTTGGGAAATTTTCCACAGGACTTCCCATTAAGGTGATCAAATTCTAGTTAAAACTAAAACTGTCTCAGCAGGAATACAAAATGAAGGAACCGCTCCACTGTCTTGCCCTGCCACAGCAGGAAGTGGCTTCCACTTGCACGAAGAAGGTCTTGGTGCACAAAAGCTTGGTCACTACTAGTGAGTGTTCTACACTGTAGAAGCCACCATCAGAGAGCAAGGGCGGCAGGCTGCGGCTGTCACAGAGCCCTGGAGAACAGACTCTCAGAACTGTCTGGGTAATGATTGCTAGGAATAAAAGCGTAAATCATACAAGACCCAACTTGTTCCCAGTAAAAGCTGGGAAATATACTGTGAGATTCCCAGCTTAGGTAGCAAGACTATACCCCAGCAAAGGCTTGTGAACCCCATTATCCTCAGAGAGCCATTCCTGAGCAAGCGGGCCTTCCTGCTCTGCAGCGCTAGACAAAACCCTTGATAACAGGTACAAGCAGTTCCAGAGAAAACGGCTTGGGTGATCCAACTTGGATGTTTTCTTTCAGGAGGCATTAACACAGCACTGACGGATTTGTAATTTAAGAAATTTGTTTTCTCTTACAAATGCCTTGTGCATGACAATATACTGGTGCCCAAACATCCATCCATTCCCTGGGGCTCTGAAGAGTCCTGAGAGGTGAAGTCACCTCCGGTAGTCACAGCCTCTAAGCACCACCTGAGCAGCAGGCCACCCAGCAGCAGCAAGCATCCGTAAGGCCTATGATGGTAGGTCATGCTGGGGGTGGGGGTGGGGTGAAAAAGGACATCAGAGTCAACAGGAGTCCCCCTGAAGCACAGTAGCCACCTTGGCAGGCATTCTAGGAAGAGCCATGGCACCCAGGAAAGGGTAGCGGCTGCTGGCCACCCTCCAAGACCTAAACACTGCCTTAACCCACTGTGTCCCTGCCACACCTTGTGGCTCATACAGAGAAGTGCCCATCTGGACTGGAAGTCCAGCTTGTACAGGGAAGCAGTGTGAGCATCGGCTCAATAGTCACACTCTACCAGCTACACCTCTGCTGTTTCTCCCTACCCACCTCTGTCCTGTAGAGTAGCTTCCTGGATGTCTGTGTCTCCTGACTCATGCACCCATCCCAGCCTCCTCTCTCTCCTGTCCTGCCCACAGCACGTTCACCTGCGCTGTGGCAAATGGTCCCTCATCACAGACTCAGGCATCTACTTGTGTACATCTAGTTGTACATCTATTTGTATCTTCTGTGTCACTCACAAAACCCCAGGTGGAGTCCGTAGTCTGTGTCCTCTTTGCCTAGGTCCTCTTGTTCCCTATTCAGGCCACACAGCCTTTCCCTTTGGAACCCCAGCAGGGGGCTGCAAAGGCCTTCCCACCCACTCACCAGCATTGTGGCCCCTGGCCACAATCACCAGGCAATTGTGCTTCCTTAGCACCATCTGTGAAGCATGATCCATGGTGGGACTTTGTCACCTCCTATGGCTAGAAGATGGAGTGACTGCAAATATGGAACACGTCTAGAACAAAGCCCAGGAGAAGCAGCACTCAAAGTGTCTGTCACCTTTGCCCGCCTGTGTTTCCTGACAGAGGATCTGAGTCGGGATGTGGGTAGAGATGTACCCTGAGCTCAGCTGCACCAAACTGCCCTGTGCCTAGCTGGCCTCACTTCAACAAGCTACCCTCGAAAGCCAGAGATGGCAGGCAGAGGTTGCCTTCTCTGAGCTGGGTCCATTGGAGAGCAGCATTGATGAGCGGCCAGGAGTGTGGGAGATGGCAGAGGGTCTGCATGGAGAGACCTCTGCCCTTCCGGCCTCCAAGCCCCAAAGAAGCAGATCTTTTCCAAGGCCAGGCAAGGAGCTGAGGAATTTATGGAAAGGAAGATGCCTCATCTGCCTGTCTTCCTGTGGCTCTCAGGGGAAGCTTGGAGCATTCCTGTGGTCCAGGTTCCCCTACGCAGACACCCTGCCCTTCCTGATTATCATGCCCAGCTGGTGGCCTCTGTGAAGGCAAGTACTCCTCTGCTAATGCATCTCTCTGTACTCAGAACACATCTAACCAGCTCCAGGTGGATGGCCAGGACCCAACGCCTGCGGGATGGGGAGCCAGGGGAGATGGCTCCAACTTCACAAGCCCACAACCCGGAAACCATTATGGATAGGCCTTGCCTCACAGCACTTCTGCTGGCCTTTGTGGCTGCTTCCTCAAACTGGGTCCTGGGGAGGTAGTGCTGGGGGTGAGCAGCAGGTGTGCAGCCTGTCTCACTGCATGGCTCCCCGTGGCTAACAACTCTCCCGGAGGCATGTGGGGGCAGGTGGGCCTGTGGCTGCAGGATGGAGCTAGGACTGGGCTGTGCCAAGTGCCCCCCGCTCTCTGCTCCATTCTATACAGGACCTCACTGCAGTCCAAAGAGGATTGCAGAAGAGGAGAGCCACAAATTTCCCTGCTATAGCGTGTCAGAAGATATCCAATCCCAAAGATGATCACTTCAGTCACTAAGAGATATGCCAAGTCAGAACCTGGGCCTAGAGGGTAAGGAACGTCCTACCACTATGAGCCAAACCCTTCTTGGTCTACTGGAGCCTTAACCTTTTCATGTTCACAAGGTAGATGGTCTCCCTCGGGGGCTCACTCTGCACTCTGTCTTAGTACAGCTATTAATTAAACAGCTATTAAAAGCCAGGCCTGAGCGAGGGTTGCCCTGGAGGGATCTTCTGAGCTCTAGTATTTCCAGAAGCTCAGTCCAGTGGCTCAAATAGACCACACCAGTTCCTAGTTTTGAAAAAGCTTTGTAAAATGTGAAATGTCAAACTACTGGCAACATTAAATGCCTAGTATCAAAAGTAATTATGCTAGCGAGGGGAGTAAATTACACAGTCTAGGTTAACACTCTCCACACTGCAGCATGCATTCAGAACGATCAGCATCTTCCACATCTGGTCAGTAGGTCTAGGCTAAGCCTGTGTTTTCAGCCAGCTCTCCAGGGACTGCCACTGTCAGGTACCTGTTAATGTCACACTTTGGATAGTAAGTTATTGGGCTAATGCTGAGCAACTGCTGCTCATTAAACCTAAAATATAACTCAGTTGATCCAATTAGCTACCTAATTGCAGGATTTGATGGGAGAGGAACATAAATTCCTGAGACTAGGCAACTAGGCTCTTGAGGGTGGGCTGTATATTTTCTCTACCTGTCTGTCTAGATACAGATCCTGCAATTAGCTATATAGAGAAAGCTAGAGAGAGAGGATGGACAGACAGAATGATATATGGGTCTATACACGGACTTTCTGTTTCTCAGATGAGACATGGGGTAGATAAAAAACGCTTCACAATCTTCTCAGTGGAATTTGACATGTTTCCTGGGGAGGCAAGTTGTCCAGGTGCAAGGGGCAGGTGCAGCCTGAGCACCAATCTTGGACATCTTTTGGCACCACGATCTTTTGGTGGGTCTCATCTAACTGAACAAGGAAACAATACTGTTAATGCTTCAAATATGAGCCCAATGCAGGGACTGCAGCCAGAGAGGGCACGGCTGGAGCCCGGATTCTTCCTCAACCTCTTTCTCTTCTGACCCAAAAGCAGAAGCCCACTCAGAGACACTCTCGTGCTATCTACTACAAATGGGGGGGGGGTGAGGGCACCTGAAAATCCTATGCTTTCCTTGATGAACTCTGTTCCCAAAATAAAGCCCACAAACTGTCAGCAGCTGGAATCATCCCTCGGCAGAGAGCACCTCGCCTGGCAGTTGACTTAAGCAGTTATTTTCAGGCTATAATTTTCACAAAAACAGTAGGGTGTGCCTGGCGGGAGATGTTTTCTACAATTGGAAAGAAAACAATGAGAAAACTTTGGAACAAAGAACACCCAGATTCTTACAGACAATTCAGGGTCAAGGCTAACAAAGACAAGGCAAACTTTTCAAGGGATTTGCAAAAAATTAGGAGCTATGCTTCAGAAGGCAAGGCGAGGAGGCATGCAGACTGAATGGATGGTAGTGTAAGCAAGAGGTCAGCTGCTAGAGGGACAGGGGAGCCAGTGAGGACCTACAGTGGTCCAGAGGAGGAAGCCCAGAAGTTTCAGAAGTGACAGCAGTGGACATGGACAGGGAGGACATAGGCACATGAAAGCCACCAGGGTGTAACAGTGGCCAAGAGAGAATACAGTCTTGGGGTACCCATCCCAAGAGCTAAAAGGCATAGTCCAGGCAATAGAAAAACACACAAAGGCACAAGCAATTCTGACATGAGGTGAAGATGGGGCGGGGGGGGGGGGCTAGCAGCAATTTGAAAGCAGACTCCTGTTTTCATATTTATGTCTCATGTACCCCTGGGCCTATGGGAAGAGAGAGGGATGATGTAGATGGAGGGAGGACCTGTGGGAACCCCGCCTCTCAAGGCCTCTTTCCAGTGCCCTTTGTTCCCTCCAAACAGGAACGTGACAAGACACAAGGCACCCTGAAAATGCTTTTGGTTAGTTCGTGCCAACACAAGAGGCACAAAGCCACCTGTGGGGCAGATCCTTGGAAAGTTTGAAATTCTTTTCCCACAACCAGGAGACACTAACAGCCCACAAAGACAGGAAATGACAGCAGCTCTCTTCCAGGCTTCACCTCTGCCCCTCGAACTCCTCAGCACGAAGAGCAGGTGAGCTTGAAGGACAATGGAAAAGCCTTTGATCCTTAAACTAGCCCAGCTGCCTCATGTGGCTTGAGAGACATCTCTGTATGTAGTTTCTAACATTTCCAGGTGTTGGCCATACACAGCCTTGCCTATGAACAGCACTCCATGATGCAGAACCCATCTTTTGAAGTTATGGTTCATATTTGAATCTGCTGGCCTCTTTCCTGCTATGCCCATGATAATGGCAGTACCTCAAGATCCAGTGCCTCAGCTTAGCAGTTCTGGAATATTACTGACTCTAGAACACTTCTTTGAGCAGTCCCCAGGCTCTCCAAAGGGCATTGTACTTATATAGTGCCTTAGGATTTTCTAACGCTAGCTGCTATAACAAAAATATCGGTAGTCTACATAAAAACCATTCACATTTGACCTTGGAACCACTCAGAGTGTGGCTGCTGACCTCATCCCCCTCAAACACATCCATCTGAAAATTTGTATAAGTGTTCCATTGGTCAAAAACACCCCACTAATAGCCGGCTATTCCCTAGAAGCCTTGGTGATGACACAGTTGACTTAGTATGCCATATACACTGTGTACAGAGGTAGGTACCCAGAGCCTGTGAGGGACCACCTTTTTGGGTAATGAGCTCTTGCAGGGATGGTCAGCACTCATGGTGGCATTTGAAGCAGAGACTTGCAGCATGTGAGATGGTGGTACCAGTTACAGACAGGTTGCACAATGGCTGTCCTCTACCGTAAACTATATGCAGCCACCATTTAACTGGGCATCTCCACATCTATGTCAACCACAAATGGCCTCTCAGGTGTGCATACAATTTGGTAAGCTATGCAGTTCATCTCTGAGTTTTTTTGTTTGTTTTTTCTAAATTGTCACAAACCTCAAAACAGTAAAATCCTTACCTAAGTGGGTGTGCATCCAAGCCTTTGTTGCTCAGAGTCATCTGTGTCTGTCACTCTGAAGAGATCCACAGGGCCTCTGTCCTGCAGGGCATCCTCACTGCGAACTTAGGGGCTTGTGGCTCCAGCATCTTTGAACTTTTCATACTTTTTGGATAGGCCTACAGGTTGCATGTGAGCACTCCACACACACAGCGTTACACCTGTCTAATGGACAGAAGCTTATTGTCTGACAGGTCTGGGGAGTTTGAGAGTGAAGAGTCTGGAGAGGAAAATTCCAGCTTCATCATAACACAAGGAAAAGGTGGCCATGGGAGGGAGGCTAGGAGGAGAGTTAGCTTATACTTAAGTAAGTCAAGAAATTCCTCCAGATTAAAAAAACTCCACATCTGGACGATGGTGGCGCACACCTTTAATCCCGGCACTCAGGAGGCACAGCCAGGCAGATCTCTGTGAGTTCAAGCCCAGCCTGGTCTGCAGAGCAAGTTCCAGGAAAGGCTCCAAAGCTACACAGAGAAATCCTGTCTCAAACAAAAACAAAAAACAAATAAACAAACAAAAAATCCACATGAGGGGTTTTATAGGAAGAAATTTGACATTTCCTTGCATAGAAAAGACCACCTGGGGGCTAGATGGTGAAATTCACCATCATGGAAACCGTACTAACTCACCTGTGGGAGGCAGTCTGCTTTCCCAGGGAGCTAGCTTCCTGGCTCCTAGAATAAAACTGGCTTCCCAGGAGCAGCCAGGAGTTTGCTTCCCATTCATTTGGCTGTCTTTCTCTTCCACACTTATCCCAGGCACATGGCAAATGCTTAATTCACAATTTTCCTGAGAAGCAGGGTGGTTGGGGAACTGACCCAAGGTCACACAGACGCCCTCAAGTGGCAGCATAGGCACTAGATTCCCAACAGTTCGGCTTTGAGACCCACACTTGTTTCCTGACACAGATATGCTTTTGCCACTGACCAAAACTTAGAAAGAACAAACCCAGAAGCAGCCAGGCGATAGCAATGTCTTCAGAGCACTAGCCCTCCCATGTGGCTCACAGCCAATGGGAAATGTTAGTGTGTTGAGCCTTCTCTGCCTCTAATAATCATTTCTGGCTTGGGTTTTCAGGGGCTATAATTGGAGGTCACAATTATTTCCTGCGTAGCTATGGCACACATGGCCTGCCCATGGGCTGCCCATGGGCTGAGTGTACCACAGGATACCCATGAATGTTCCTAACACAAACATGAGACCTTTAGTGTGATTTTTTTATGTTTGTGTGTGTATGCATGTGCATGACTATTGAGGCCAGAAACCAGATATCGTTCATCCTTAATCACTGTTACAGTTTCTGAGGCAAAGTCAGTCTCTCGCTGAATTTGGCGTTTGCTGATTCCACTGGACTAGCTGGTCAGCAAGCTCCCAGGAGCCTCCTGTTATTACCTCCCGGGCACTTGTTTTACAGGCAGCATTTTTACATAGATCCTGGGAATCAAACTTGGACCCCTGTGTTTTCCCAGCTAGCACTCTACCGACTGAGCTATTTCCCCTCGTGATTTGTGTGTGTTCTCAAGCATGAAGTTTTCAATGACAAAGCCCTGTCAAATACCCCGTTCTCCGTTCTCCGGTGCAGCAGGAGGGAGTAGCCAATGCTCTCACAATGAGGAGCTTGCCAGCACCTGCTGAGGCAGCAGCCAAGTTAGAGCTGAGAACAGAGGGGACCTGTGGTGGGGTGTGGAAGCTAGCCTGTGCCAGCTGCGCTAGTGATGACACATTTATTCCCCAATGTGTTCAACATCATCCATGGCAAGCTTTAAACTGGCTGTGCTCTCAGTGTTTATGCCACAGGAGTGAACAAACTCTGCAGGTCAGCACCTTGGCTATATGTGCTTTGGGGTGAGGCCCAAGAGTCTAGATTTGTTTTATTTATTTTATTTTTTATGTGGATGTGTGTGTATGGCTTCTTGACTTTATGTGCGCCATGTGCAGTACCTGCAGAGGCCAGAAGAGGGTATCAGATCCCCTAAGGCTGAGTTATAGCTTGTTATGAGTACCAAATGTGGGTTCTGGGAACTGAACCTGGGTCCTTGGCAAGAGCAGAAAGCGCTCTGCAGAGCCAAGAATCTAGATTTGTAGCAAATTCTCTCCTGAGTTTCCTGGTCCCCAAGGGAGTGTCTGACCTTGAGCAGGGACTCTTCAAAACTTCTTGTACAAATTAGTAGGAAATCTGGTCAGAGAGTTGGTCTAGAACTTAGGGCCCATGTCCAGGAGCTCAGTCAGAGTCCAGCTCCTTCCTGGGCAGTAACCCACATCCCAGACACAGTGACAGTACCGGTAGCTCCCACTCAGGGGCTGGGGCATCTTTGTGTCACTGTCAGATCGGGTCAGTTAAGATCTCAGTTTGGGTACAGGTTTCAATCTGTGAGACAAAGTCTGCTTCATGTCATTTTCTCCTCAAAATGGATTTCCATCTTTAATAACAGCACAAGGAGCTTGGCCAAAGCTACACGATCCAAAGAAAGCCTGCCAGCACAATGGCGTTCTGTCAACTTCCGGCGGAGAAAGTCATGTTTTATAGCAGAGGTAAGGGT
Organism: Onychomys torridus; assembly: GCF_903995425.1. Taxonomy (NCBI): domain Eukaryota; kingdom Metazoa; phylum Chordata; class Mammalia; order Rodentia; family Cricetidae; genus Onychomys; species Onychomys torridus. Next base: position 129,361,108 of record NC_050447.1, on the reverse strand, counting down.
CTGGGGTGTGAGTCTATCTTGTGTCCATGACAATCAAGTTTCACAGAGATGGCCCACTCACCCGCTGGTATTCAGGAGGGCTGACTCTGGTATTTTTCCACCAGAAGTCATGGGGGTGATTCTCAAGACTCATTGGCTATCCCCAAAGCACCCTGAGGCCTGGCTGACTCAGGAAGCACTCCTTCCGTGGCCCCCATCCAAGCCCCAGTCTCCCAGAGCACCCAGCAGCAACACAGGGTCCAGCCCAGCTGTGACCAAGCCGCCTTGGGACAGCTTGGTCATCTCTGCCTGTCTGATAGCCAGACCCCACCCACCATTCAAATCCAGAATGAACTCCTGTCTCTCAGTGACCATAAATCTCAGCCATCTGGACCTCCGGAGGAGTGTTCAGTGGATCCTCTGTGAGGGCTAATCTTAAGGAGAGCAGACACAGCCCGGAGACTTGGGGTGCAGAGCAGAAGGAGAGAAGCTGGGGCACTCTGGAAAATACTTTCCAGGGAGTATTTCTAAGCTACCCCCCCCCCACACACACACACAGTTCCTGCATTAGCCTTGGAATAACCCTCCTGGGTGAATGGGGTGAACAGACAGACGCAGGACAGTGGCTAGAGAAAGAGAACAATGAGCACACAGGTGTGGTTATAATGCTCCTTGAATTTTGCTGGTGTGTGTGTGTGGCCTTGCCGGTAAGACACAGAAGCCTTGACTGGCCATACCCTGCCCTCCTCACTCAACATGCAAACATGTATTTACTGTAATGTTTTTTCAGATCAGGAAGCCTGCACATGTCCAGCAGCAAACAAAGCCATCGTGGGCCCTGGTTTCATGAATTCACACATGAGCTGAGGGGAAGCAGACAAAATTAACAATGAAGTCTTGAGACTATTTCAGATGGAGACAGCCATGAAACAGACTGACGGGAGCGGAGGGGGGGGCTACTTGAGCTAAGAGGGTCTTGAGATGCCGCTATGACGAGGTGGCGTATACAGACCTAAGGGACAGCAGTCAACCATGGGGGTGGTGGAGGAAGGGTTCCAGGTGAACCGCAGGTGCAAACGCACTGAGGGGTGTCCTTGGGGGCTGGGGGTGGGTGAGAAATGGGAACAAAGCCAGGAGACAGGATGAGGAACCAGGATGGTGAGGGGTGCATGCAGTGCCCAGAATGAGGGACTTCAAAGCCCCCTCCCCTGGGAGTTTATGTTTCTCTAACAGGAGGGAAGGAACGCTATATGTCACCAGTGTGCACAGGAGCCTTCCAGAAAGAACTTGACCAGGGACCACATGATTTTCAAGGCAGGAGCTAAAGACAATTTGGACCCAGCTGGTGGCACCGGGGACAAAGTGGGTGGTCAGGCTCCAGGGCAGAGGATGCACTTGTGGATGAAGGGACATGGGAAGAAGAGACCCAGATGCCCAGAAGAGGCCCCTGGATAGAGGGTTGACCACACAGTTGAGTGAAGGGGCTGCTGAGGGCTTAGGCTTAGGGCCTGAGGTGAGCTAGGCAAGGTGAACTGGAGGGAAACTATGCCCAAAGGTCAGTAGGAGGCAGTCCGTGGGCCTTTGGACCCTGCAGAGCTGCTGAGCAGACGGTGTCCAAGGACTAGCCACCTCCTTCCTCAGTAACCCATGGGTCACAAGTTCTGCCACAGGGGCATACCCAACAGGACATGAGCAAAGGATCCTCCCACCACACACAACTGCTTCAACTGTGAGCCCCTGCCCCCCTCAGCCCAGCTTCCTCAGGCAGCACACATACCTTCCCCTCCCACTCCACAGTTTGTATGCATGTCTCTCCCAGGTCTCAACAGTCAAACGGTAGCACTTCTCAGACTCTCTCACATGTGGTTCCCCTGAGGCCTCCCTCCCTCCATTGTAGCTACAGGAAGCCCCTGTCTTCACACATTACTGCCTCACAGTCTCTCAGCTCTTGTACAACAGTTATCCTGGCTTGGATAGGGAGATGGGGGGATGAGGCATGTCCACATGTTGGGAGCTTGAAGAAAGGATGTGCCCCTTTCTCCTCTGGTCCTCCTGGGAGCTCCTCCTCTTTCAGAATGTCCAGGCAGCTCTAGGCTCGTGGGGTCCTATGGTGTCCATGGCTTGCCATGAGGTTGTCTCTGTGCTTGTCCCTTTCCTACAAACAGGGGCTTCTCAACAGAACAGTGGTGTGCAGACTGTTGCTAGGAACACTGAAGGCTTGTCATCACATTCCAGGCTGGTGCCAAGAGCATCTCATACCCTTAGTCCTTTGAGGTAGGGGATGTTGCTCACCCAGCTTACAGATGGTATAACTAAGGATTAGAGGACTTAAGCATCTTACCAAACTCATAGACAAGCTACAGCAGGAGGACCTGAATGGAGCCTGGGGTTTGTTTCATTCTGTCATGGAGTCCACATGCAGCTCCAGGGCAGACGTCTAGACCTCTTGAAGCCTCAGAGCAGAGAGGGCACAGCAATGCCTGGCACAAATCTCCAGGTCCCTGGAGGCTCAAAACTCCCCTCTTCTTCTTGGTTGCCCGGTTCTTAGCCAGTCACTGCCCTGCAGAAGCTGCCTGTGGAACAGCCATACTTACTCAGTGACAGGTGTGACGCGCAGGGCTCTGGCCTCAGAGGTTGGACAGCTTCTCACAGAGAGGCTTGGAAAAGAAAGGGCGCAGTCGTTCAAAGAAAGTGACTCCTGAGAATGAAGGTAGGGAGGCTACAGCTCAAACACACCTGCACTCAGCCAGGCCTGCTCACCCTCAAAAGCAACTTCCGCCAGCCACTGGAAGGGCCAGCTGAGAGACTTTGCCACAGAGACCAGCCATCTGTCAGAAATTACTGACATTCCCTGTGTCCTATGATAGCCTGGCTCTACCTTCCAGAGAAGGCTCAGAGTGGGTGGGCTCAGAAATGGCTGCGACCCTAAGAGACCGGGGCAGACTCACTTGCTACGTGGACAGTTTTATGTTGGTGTGTTAGGCAGGTTCCGAATGATTCTGTCTAATACATAGCCTGGAATGGTCTGACACACATGCACTGTCAACACTATTGTCCTCCTTACGGTCACCATCATGAAGCCTAGAATGGCACATGTTTACCAGGTATTAATCACTTTGCTCATCTCATCCCAGACACCTCATAGTGGCTCATGAGATAAATGTTAATAATGCCTCCACTTGACAGAGCCAGGAACCAAAACTCATGGCCGAAGCCCCACACTACAGCAGAGGGAACCTCTCACTGCTCCACGGTGGTGACAGTGAAAGGAACCGGCTGGAGGCAGCAGCCCATTCTCTACAAAGCTGGACAGACCACAGGACAAGTTCCCCGGGGATCTCATCTGCATGCCACCAAGAGTGCCTGGCAGCCGACAAGTCTACTCCAGCCACACTGACCACACCTGCTCATATCAAAGCCAGCCTCAGCTCCCTCTGGCTGCTGAATGTGCAGTCAGCCAAGACATGAAAACATTCTAGTCTGCCTGATACCAGGTATCAGCTAGCTGCTTGGCAAAGTCAGAAAATTCAGTTCAAAACAGAACTTGACCACCAGCCACCACCAGTGCTGGGTTTGAATCCTGGCTCTGTCCTATGTTACTCTCGTTACGTTCAGGAGTTGCCCAACTCCTGCATCTCCATTTCCTAATCTAGAAAATAGGTATAATGTTGCCCTTGAAGAGTTAGTAGAGGGACCAGATAAGAACAATGAGATGTGATTCACATAAAGGTCTAAATATGCTTCCTGAAGCACAATAAGTATGAGACAAACAAAAAGAAAGGAAGAAAGAGAGAGAGAAAGAGAGAAAAGAAGAAAAAGGATCAACCCTGAGACTTTCTTACATTCTTACACATTGCCACCATCCTGCTCACTATTAACAGAAGCTGTATGCTGCCAACGCATGAGGAAAATATTTAGAAAGCTTCAAACCAGGGCTAGGTGGGGTGGGATTAGAGTTGCCATGTCCTCTACCCATCTAACCCAGAATCTACTGTTCTGGTTAAGTTGGGCCTGGGCTTGAGGAAACTCACAGAACTGAGAAGCCAAGCTGGCCAGGGAAGCGGCCTTTACCACTGACGTGCATCTTCAGAGACTCGGTCACACAGCAAAGCCGCCTGCATCCTGGCTGGAGTCAGCTCCGCCCTGCACGTCACAGCCTAGCCTGGAGCAGCATGTATGCCATCACTGAAGCCCTGACCTTCTTCACAACCTCAAGTCAAGTCCAAAATGGGATGTGACAGCCAGAACACTAATCGAATGGTGCAAACCGATGCAGACATTACTGCATGTCTTGGGGGAAACTTTTGCAAGAGCCCGAGGCTGCTGCAGATTCCAAGCACAGCACGAGGCACTGCACAGGCTGGTTCCAAGGGAGCTCAGGTTTCCACAGACACTGCCCTGGGCTTTTGGGGGCTGGCACACAGCAAAGGGATACTCATGGGTCACTCAGGAGGCAGACGTGAACATGACCATAAGGTCCTTGTTTCACTGTGAGGTGTCACTGCCTCAAAGGAGGACATCCAGGGGGACACAGGAGAGTAGCAGGGACACATAGTGGAGAGGATCAAGGAAGGGTTTCTGAAGGAAAGACATCTGTACTGAGAAATGAACCAGGTCAAGGTAGGTAGTGGGACAAATGGCAGACAGCGGAATGCCAGAGGAGCGTGGCAGACACTGCTCTGCAGAGCCCAGCCAGGTTGATCGATCGATATGTGGTAGGGAGGAAAACAGGCCGTGGCACACTGAGCAAGCATGTGGTTCTCCGCCCTCAGGCCCAGGTTCCGGCACCCAAGGTAAGAAAATGCTGCATGTGGGCCCAGGGAGACCTATGGACATACCACAGAGACCTTCTGGCCAGGGAAGGAACACAAATGAACATCCCTAAGTAGTGATGGAAGGAAGGCTTCAGGATGCCGTTAGCAGATGCTCCTAGCAAGCTGCTCCACATCCCAGTCATCTCTTTACACCAGATGAACCAGCTCTGGCCTGCACATCTGTCTCTGCTATTTTTGCCCGTGGGCTCTGCCTGATACTAAATATTACCACCTTGCTCACAGCTCACCGTGAACGGCATTTTCAAAGTCATTTCTATAGCAATTAACTGTCTCGAGGTCTTTCATGTCTTGGAGTTGAGGAGAGTGACAGGGACTGTCAGAAGTGAAGAATAAGTCAAGCATGTTCGGTCAGGAAGTGGCAAGGCCCAAAGCAGCAGGAATGCCTGACGCTGCCGGATGGCCTTTCTCCAAGTGTGCTCCATTTTGACTGACTGCCGTTCTGTGAGAAAGGGGCGCCCAGGTCAAGATAGTCTAGGAAACACTGGCTGAAAGGGTGCTGAGTGGCCTTCATGGCTGAGGACCTTCTCAGCCCCTCCCGTGTGCCTACAGCACTGAACCCCAGTCCCCAACCTCTGCATGGCCCATGTTTTCATGCTGCAAGATGAGATTGCAAGATGAGATTGCATAGCAGAGCTTGGTAATGCAAGTCTGTAACCCCAGCCACTCAGAAGACTGAGACAGGAAGACTGTTTAAGGCCAGTCTGAGCAACTTAATGGGACTGTCTCAAAACAAAACAAACAACTCCCCCACCCCCCACCCCCCACCCCCAGAGCTATGGGGTAGAGCTCAGTGGTAAGCACTGCCCTAGAATATACAAGGCTCTGGGCTCAATCCTGAATACCACAAAAAGAAAAGAGAGAATACTACACCCTATTGCAGCACATAGGGGCATCATAATAAACTCTCATAGTCAACTACTGTCAAATGGTAGAGGTGTGCTCTCGCAGTTTGGAGGTTAGAGATTTCTAATTAAGGGGCTTGGCAGGGTCCTGCTCCCTCTGGAGGCTCTGGGAAGGTTCTTTTGTGTCCCTTCCTGGCCTCCAGTGGTATCCAGGCATTCCCCAGAGAGTCGACATCACTCTCATCCTGCCTTCACCTTCCCAGAGTCCTAGGTCTTCACACGGCCTATTGACAGCCCATCCTAGTCCAGTGACACCTCCCTTAACTTGGTTACACCTGCCTATATCCCATTCCAAACATGACAAGTCCCAGGGGTGAGGACTTGGACATCTGTTTTGGGGGTGTAGGGGTATTGCTAAGCCCACTATGGACTGGAGAGGACAGAAAAGTGGGAAGAACCAGTGGGCTCAGCACAGAAGAGTTCTGAAGCCAGGATCTTTGCAACCTCTGATGGGATTTCCTGAAGGTTCTCCAGGCTCATCTTTGGCATCTGTCTACAGAATCCTAACACCAAACATGGAGGGCGGTTGTAGGATCTGAGCTTGTAAAGTCTACATAAAGCCAGAGCCTAGGGTCCCAGTAAGAGCAATGGGATACTGTCAGATTTGCTCTTTGGGAAAAAAAAAATTATCTCTTTCCTGTGTTTATGATAAAAGTCCTTCCCAAAAGGGGCAGGGCATACAAACAGTGTCTACTCTCCTTCTCAGGTCCCAATAACAAACTGAGGTACAAGTCTACCCAAGTTCACCTCTGGGAACCCAGGAGTTTATCAGGGTTGTGAGCAGAATGGTTACAGGCCACCACACTGGAAGGTCTGCACCCAACATGGATACCTCACCAAGGCCACACAGCTGGAAGCCCTACCCTAGTCCTTCCAGAGTCCTGTGTACTCCAGCCTCTCTCCAAAATCCTTAGGTCATGTGCAGTTAGGGCAGGACTGTACACAACTGGCTGGGAGACGGCTGGGTATGCAGGTAGGAGGCCCATGACCCTCCCCTTCCTTCTATGGGAGAGAGGAATAGCCAGCAAGCTCAGCACTGATGATATTTGGGGGCAGGCCCAGCCGAACTTCTGAAGATGGTGGCCATTTGTCTCCAAGGATAGTCCTCAACAGTACGAAGGATAGCTGGACAGGAGCAAGGCTGTCATCTCTGTCTTTCTAGGCCCATCTTGAGTGCATCTGAATAAAGCCCCCAACAGCCCATCTGGCCAGATGTGACCAGCAGCTGTATACCAGGTAAAAATCTATGGGGAAACATCGAGTATGGTCTGTCCATTTATGTCACCACCACCAGACAACACACATGTTATCAAGAGTTTGGGGGCTGTTTTCTTCTCAACATGGAATAGTAGTTCCTTACTGAGACTCCTGACAGTTATATGAAGAATGAAGTGAAAATGCAGAGAGAGGCTTTGTGGTGTACAATTCCCTGTTCAAAGGAAGTGTGTGGAATGGGTGGTTCTGTCGCTCAGTGTACTGCTCCCAGTGGGTCATCAAGTCCCCACCTCAGGCTTACTTTGGTGACAAGGTGTAGGAGAACAAGACTCAGATGATCCTCCATAACTGTGAAGATACTGAGCCTCAGCTGTGACCCCATGTGGAGCTGTCCTCGGGCCTGTTGTGGCCTTGACTTGCAGTGACACAGCTGGTCCAAGTGGGAGGCAGTGCGCCAGGCTGAGTGACTGGGTTAGACATCCAGGAGCAGTCATCAGGAGGTCTTGACTAGGTTAGACATCCAGGAGCAGTCATCAGGAGGTCTTGACTAGGTTAGACATCCAGGAGTGGTCACCGGGAGGTCTTGACTAGGTTAGACATCCAGGAGTGGTCACCGGGAGGTCTTGACTGGAGCCAAATGACCGCGTGCTAAGTCAGTGACTCTGCCCAGCTCTGCTGGAGCCAGGAACATGTAGGAACAGGGAGAGGTGTGGGTCCCCAGGTGATCATAGTGCAGGTGTAGTGGAGGACACCCCATCACAAAGCTGCATGCAGGACAGGGCCCGCAGAAACGACCTCCCTTTCCAAGGCAGGAATGTGAGTTCCCTGAGGCCTGGCTCTTGTGATTTATGAGGCCTATGATGTCTCAGCCTGTACCAAACCTACCATAAAAGCTAGAAACAGGGACAGGTCTGGCCTTCAGGCCACAAAGCATGTGCATAAACACAGGTACTATGTGCAGGTGTGTCCCCAGAGCCCCAGAGAGGGGGAGCTGGCACAGGCCCATGTGCACTGTGCCTGACGGGACTTCAGAACTCACTCCCAAACTGTCTGTGCTACTACCTGCTTCCACAACCAGCTTTGGGGTAGGGGCAGGCACCTGTGCCAGCAAAGAAAGCATTTCCAATCAGGGACCCCCTCAGGTACAGGGTGAAGCCTTACAAGGCCCTAGAAGAGAGCGTGCTGGGTTTGGGGACAAGAGGCAAGAGTGTCAGCTGGCTGCAGCAGGGTGCTGTGGTCTGAGGCAGGCTGCTTCCCTTGCTGCTCTCCATGCCCCTAACACGGTGCTTAATGCTCAGGGCATCCTTGCAACCCCAAGGTTCACATTTCAGTCAATTCCATTTCCCAAGTACCTGCAGGGCATGTGACAAACACTGCTGGTGGTCCCAAGGTCACAGTGAGAGCCAAGGAGACAGTTACTGCGTGTAGGCCCTTGGGCCCATAGAGTTCCGTTCTGTCTTAACTGTTCATGGCCTTGCAACCCCTCAGCCTCTCTAGTTCCTCATGAGACAAAATGAGGTCTCTGTGCGTCCCACCCCACTAGGAGGTTGTGAGTGTCACAGAAACCACTGCTCATGCAGTTGGCCACCATGTTTGCACACAGTTTCCAGGGTTGGCTACTAACACTGTTTTTTAAAAGTTGTATTTTGTGTAAATAAAAGCTCAGATCTTAAGTGTTGCTGAGAACTAGGAATTATGTCCCCTGCATATCCATCTTCAGAGCCAGATAGCAAGGTTAACTGCTCCCAGAACCCTAGAAAGCCCCTGGTGACTCAAGTTCCCTGTCCAGCTTTGCTTCTCTGTTGCCATGATAAACATGACCAAAAACAACTTGGGGAGGAAAAGGTGCCTTTGCCTTACAGGTAACAGTCCATCGTGGAGGGAAGTCATGCAGGAACTAAGGCAGGAACCTAGAACTAGGAAGTGAAGCAGAGAGCGCGGAGGAAGGCTGCTTACTGGCCCACTGCCCTGCCTTGCCCAGCCTCAGTTCTTAAACAGCCCAGGCCCGCCTATCTAGAAACAGCATCACTCATGTGGGCTGGGCTGCATCAATTAGCAGTCAAGGAAATGTACCACAGGCCAGTGTGATGGAGATAATTCCTTAAGGGAGGTCCCCGCCACCCAGGTGTCAGGTGACAGAAGATTGGCCTCACCCTGCCTGCTTGCTCCCAGATGTAGCCTCTTCTGAGTCCCAGCATTATAGACAGCGGTACCATGTAGTGTCCCCCACCCTCACTCCCACCCCACCCGGACCCCATTCTTGTGTCTGGAGTTTTTGCTCAGCAGTGGTGTTTTAAGGTTCATTCATGTTGTTGCAGGTATTTTAAGTTTGTTATTTTTCTTTGGTGCATAGACTCTTACTAAATATTAATTTATTCTGTTCCTGTTGATAACCATTTGATTCATCTCCAGTTTGGGGCTGTTATAAGTAACTTCACTAGAATACCACTGTAAATATTTCTTTACAAGCACACATTCTCACATCTTTTTAGTAGGAATTAGGGGGAATCACTGGGCTATATTATAAACAGAACGTGTTATATGAAAAAAATCTATTCTCAATAAAAATCAAAATTATATATGAAGCAAGGAATGTGTGCATTAGTTACTTTTCTATTGCTATGATAAGATCCCATGACAGAAGTGATGCGCAGAAGAGTTTATTTGAGCTTATGATTCCAGAGGGGTGAGTTCATCATGGCAGAGTGGCATGGCAGTAAACAGCAGACGTGACGGCTAGCGCGGGAAGCTGAGAACACCCATCCTCAACCACATGCATGACACAGAGCGCAGACTGGAAGGGGTAGGAGACTTTAAACTCTAAGCCCGCCTCTGGTGCCCTGCATTCCTTTGGAAACTCAGCTTGTTTGCCTTGCAGTTTTAATCTCTCTGCAGAAGTCTTCACTTTGCTATGACTAGACCAGTCTGCCTCTAGGTATAAAGAGCCTTTTCCCAGGAATCCATAGAGAGAGGCCCCAAGAAACAGGCCAGGCCTAGTCTTCTGCCCACAGCACATACACTTCAGAAGTTTTTCTAACTGTGTGTAGGTTTGCGCCTGTCCTGGAACTCGTGTGTTCACTGTCTTAATGGAATCCCTCAGTTTGTGCTTTTTGTAGCTTGTCCGAGAAAGCTTTGCTTACCCCAGGGCTGTGAAACTACTATAGGATTTTGCTTGTTTTCTGAAAGCTGTTTTGTTTCTGTTTTATATTCAGACTTATGATCCATTACACCACTATTTTTAAAATTGTGGTGGTTGTCTGGTGCCATAAACACTGAGGAAACACTCCGGTTCTTGGCAGGATTAGACTTGAGTTGAGCCTCAGGCTAAATACATCATTTCAGTCCTAAGAAAGGCCTTTTGTTATCATCATGGCTTAGACCCATCCACAGAGATACCACTGACTGACCACAGGCCACAAGCGGCTGGTTTCACAACCATTGGTCAAAGAAAACACTTCCTCCCCTTTCCTGCATCTACCAGGTACGATCACAAACTCCGATTAGCACAGAGTGACCCAACAGTAGCCCAGGAAACCACGGTTTTGCAGTCCCAGGCTTAGGATAACCACCAGGAGGAGGCACTGAGAATTCTGGGAGCCCCAGTGTCCAAAGCTGTTGCTCTCCAGAGCCTCTAAGCTGACAGTTGGGAAGATAATGTGATTGATGGCACCAGACACAGACAGCTCCAAGGACATCAAGGCCTGTTACAGAAGGGCTCAGAACCCCCCACAGCCGAGACAGCAGGTGCAGGCACACATTGGTGTGGACACAGGCAGTATAAGGATGTGAGATGGGCTTCTCATGATCCCAGAAGCCGTGGCCTTAGAACAAATGCTGTCAGGCCAGCCTGGCAGCAAGAGGCCTGTGAGCCCTGTTCCTGCCACTGTCAGAACATCTGGAGGTGCCCTCCGGGCCCAGGGCCGATCCATGTCCCAGGGAGCGGAGGCCTTACCTGTACCTCAGTACCCTGAGAGCAAGCTCTGCTTGCCCACTGACACACCCCTCGTCACCCACTCATGAGACAGGGACCACAAACTGGAATCCTGGCAATGCTGCTGGGACTCACAGAGGAGCAGGGCTTGGTAGCTCTCACACAGGTCCAGATCAAGAGAGATCAGGGCATCACACCCAAGGGGAGCTGAGTCTGAGCAGTCTGACTCCAGAAACAAGGCACACCCTGAGGCCAGTGGTCCAGGGGGTCCTGGCTACACACTCAATGCCTGAACATGAAATGCTCGGGTCTCAGATGGACTTCAATTTAAAACGTGGTGACCACTACTTTGTACAGAGCAGGAGAGCTGGCTGAGTCAAGCCGGGCCATACTGCAAGGGAGACAGCCTTGTGTCACCTCTTTCTTTAGAAAGGAAGCATTACCTTAGGTGACCTGTGACATTCTGGGTTCATCTATGACTTCAGAGTTTTTAAAAAGCCAAGTTTCTTCTCCCCGAGTCTCTTTCAAGAGAGTCATCTGAGCATCATTTATAACTCAAATAATTCTGGATGTCAATTGTGTGTCTTTAATGAGCCCAGAAATTTTCATAATTATCTTTTTTTCCAAAGACATAATTATAGGTTAGAGTATATGCTACAGACAAGACATTTAAATGGAGCTTTTTACACACTTAGGCATTCTGCTTCTTTCAAAAAACATTTTGAAGAGGGTTTCCAATTACCCTTTTTTTGCTTTTCTTTCTTCCTCTGGGGTAAACACTGGGAGGTAAGATAATTGTCCCCTGGCAGTAAGTGCCCCCATGCCTGGGGAGTATACCCAGCCTAAGGCCATCTCCCTGTTCCTCCAATGTAGACCCATCTCCCCTGTGTCTGCACTGAGAACAGAGACTGGCAGGAGGTGGCACAGGTTGCCCATAGTGCTGTCCTGTATGGAAGCCCAGGTTAGCTCCCAAGCACTCTGGGTATCTCCAATGGGTACAAAGGAATGAATGAAGTAAGTTTTGATGGGTACTAGGGTCAGAGTCTGTACCCAGTGACAACCCAGGACCTCATTAGCTCTTGTGGCATGAGTTGGAACTGGCAGGTGGAGGGGCCTAGCTGAGACAGTCAGGGAGACTGCCGACATGTCTTTCTGACCGGGACAAGGTGTTTGGGCTGTAACAGGGCAGCGACCCTACAGACCTTGCAGAGACCTCTGCAACTCTCTCCTGTTGGGTGACTACATCACGGTCTCCCCTATTTCTAGAGCTGCTGGTCACATGTTTACTTCTGAACCCAATAACCCATATCCCTGGGAGAATAACCCATGTTTGGGGAAGGAGCAAACACATGCGGCCAGCTTCAGAGAGCAGGCTCCCAGGGACCTCTGTTGCCGGCTGGGGTCCAAGAGGAAGCAGCTACCTCCAGCACAGGCAGTGGGACGAAGATGCCAGCACAGCTGCCCGAGGTGGGGCTGGCCAGAGAGAGGCCCCGTGGGGGAGGGTGTCCAGTCATGTCCAGTAGGGGCAGCTTAGACAAGACGTCGACAGACCAGCTGCAGGAAGCCCATGCCCATTACAGCCCAGCACCCCACAAAGCATGCTGGGAAAGCAGAGGGAAAGAAAGGATCCTCTGGCCCAGGAGTCCTACCAAAGACCTTTCACAGTTGCATGCCGATTGCTAACATACACTTGGCCTCTTTGCAGGCCGAAAGTCTTACCCTCTTGTAGATCATGCGTTCTTGGGAAAGAGGGGGTCTGGTGACAAAGAAAAGGTATCAGACAATTTCAGATAAGTTGGAAGAGAGGGTGATTCTGTGGGGAAGGCTTCTGTGTGGAGGGATCTTTGAGCTGACCCACATATGACAGACAGCATCAACAAGACTCTAAGGCAGAGGAACAGGCTGGTGGAGCCAACAGAGGCTGAAGTGAAGCAAGGCTCTGAGGAACAGGAAAATGTCAACTGTGAAGACGGTAGCAGTCAGCTTACATCTATACACCCCGTCTTCTGAGAACCTGAAATTTCCCGGTGAGGGGCCCAGGAAACCTTTGGAGAGTTCAGTTCTGAATCATTCTGCTGTCTGAGCAAAGGTCCAGCCGAGCAAGGGTGATAAAGGGACTCCTGCTCTTAATATTGTTCGTAACTGTCTCTGAGCCATTTTACATCTCTAAATACATAGACCATAAGACAAAGGCCACTTGGATGATTCTACCTCTGCAGACTCCCCCACCCAGCCTGTGTGGGTGGACACATCTGTGTACTCAGTGGTTCAATAAAAAGCCTTCACACAGCACACTAGGCCGCCCTGGAGACACGGCGCGTTTTATCCAACTGCCAAGAGTCATCTTGAAAGTCTCCCCTGCCTTGGTGAGGGGCCAGCCAGTTGCTCCTGCCCACTGTTATGGCTGTCTGGCTTCCTGAGACACACTGTCCGGGAACAGACACCCCTGGCAAGCTGCAAAGGTGAGCTGGTGGCCTGGGTTCACCAGCCCCACTCTCTAAACAGCCTTTCAAGTGTATCTTCTCAACCATTTGATGAGGAAATGTTTTTCTGGAATGTTCTGTCCAAATGACCCAGGAAACTATCAGGACAAAGGGTCCAAGAGGCTTGTTGCTTTTCTGGGAAGCTAGGGAGGCCTATCTCCCCACATGTGACACCACAGGCCTCATTCAGGCTGCTCCTGGGCAGCTCTTATTTCCTTAGCTCTCAGGATGACACAACTGTGCTCTGCTTTGGTATCCAGGTCCTTTATTTGAAGGCAGCTACTGTGGACACAGTGTTAACAGGACTGTAGATTGTACCCTGGCTCAAAAGGCAAAGAGTGATTGGTGATGTCTGACCTTAACACGGTGTAGAACTGGGAGGCATGTGTGTCAGTTAGTCTTTAGTCCAGTCTATCCAACACTGGTATGTTTGGGGACATCAGGAAGAGACCTTTCTCTTCTCTGTAACTGGACCTCTCAGAGTCACCTATGCGCTGATCATCTCAGCTCAGTGCAAGGCTCACAGGATAAGAACTGTCCAGGACTTCTCAGGCTTAATTCCTTGACTTGATGCAAAATTTCCTGTCTGCATGGCTACTAAAACAGTTTCAAACCCAGAAGCCTCTGGGGCAAGCATTCTCCACAGTAAACAAAGACAGCCTTAGATTCCTACTAACAACCTGAGTTAGGGGGTAGGTATTTCAATTAAATACAAATTTAAAGTTTAAAATCTTAAATTAAAAAACCATGAACACTTCAAGTTATTGATGTTCAAAAAAAAAAAAAACATGAACACTTCAAGTTATTGATGTTCCCCTCAAAAATCAAACAAGGAAAAGCAGGCTGATTTAAGAGACTGGAGAAAATACATCCCAACACACACACACTTTTGAAATTCAAGATGATTTAGTGTGAGCATTTTTTTTTTTTTAAGATAAGGCCTCACGCTGTAGTCCAGGCTAGCCTTGAACTTGTGGCAGTTCTCCTACCTTAGCCTCCCCAGACCTGGGGTCACAGGAGTGAGCCACCATCCCTGGCATGATTTGAGCATTTACTTTGACTTGAACTGGTATGAAGGTCCACTCTTAAAGGAGGTAGGAGGACCAGGAGTTTGAGGTCAATCTTGGCTACATGGTGAGGGTAGCCTGGGCTATATGAGAGCCTGTCTCCAGAAGGATAATCTAAAGGTATTTGGAGGGCCTTGCATTCTAATGCAAGCTCCAGTCTGAAGTTGCAGTTGCAGACAGGCAGAGGCAGATCCAGTTCACTTGAAAGCAATACGCGTCTCTTCGTTGACTGGCAGGCTTAATTAGCAGCCACGTTCCATTTTAATTGTTAGATTATCAGCAGAGATAGCAGATGGCTGCATAGCATGTAAATGCAGTGTGAGATACTCTGCTCTGCAACATTTTCCAGATTGGGACCTGGGGAGTCACAGCTGCTCTTCCTGTCTTCCCAGACCTTGCCCTCCTATGCTTCGGAACAAGCAGTAACCCTTTGAAAAGACAAAGTGGGAAGGAATTCCTGAAGATGGAAAAGGTCCATCAATAGTCCATCTGAATTATTGATTCCTATTTCTCTATTTGAATGATACAGGTATTCTAAATTCATGGTAGTCCATGTTTACAATCCCAGCACTCAAGGAGCTGAGGCAGGAGGGTGCTGTGGGTTTAAGGCTAGCCTGAGCTATGTAATGAGTTCCAGGCCAGGCTAGACTGTAAAAGAAAGAAAAAGGGAAGGAGGGGGAGAGGAGGGAGGGAAGGGGGAGAAAGGGAAGGATAGAGGGAGGGAGAGAGGAGGGAGGGAGGAAAAGAAGGAGGGAAGCCAGTGGGTTACAGATCCACTCTCATTGGTACATCTTATGGTCCATGACTCGGGGCCTCCTTGCTGGCTGCTCTGCAATGGACCCATTGCCAGATTAAGAGCTATCCTGAGCTATTACCCCCTTTCCCTAAGTAATCATTAGTTTGAATGGTGCGGTTTGTGTGGCTCTTGGGAGGGCTCCATTCCACGCCCAGCTCCGGGGCTTCCCCTCTGGGCTGCTGCAGAATGGAAGAGAAGTGAGCAAAGGACCAGACTTGGGCCCTGCAGTGCGTCTGTGTCCCGTCCTAGGCCCAGGGACACTCGTCCCATCACACCCAAACCATGTCTAACCCCCAGGGGGGTGAGTCTAGAGCCACCCGCTGCTCAGCTGTGAGCATGATGTCTTCATGAAGCCAACAATCCAAGCTCTATCTGCATTTTGTGAAGCTGATGGACAGAAAATACTTCCACAGAACAACAAAAGTCACACAAAACAGGGCTGCTTACACTGTTCTCCTTACAACCCCCTTTACCCGAGAAAATCTTAGGAGAACCTGGTTATATAGGCATATAAAATACAACATTTGCTGACAATAAATCACAAAGAAAAAATTTAAGCAATTGCTTAATATATAAACACTGAAAGGCTGACAAGATTAAATATATGTAATTGTGCATATTAATAAGATGTATTTTTTCTAAGGAATTAAATCTTGGTCAATATTTAATATTGTCAGAGCAAGCATTTCTACACTTCTCTGAGTTGATCAGAATGTTTGTTATTATCATTAATGCCAAGAATGCCGCTTTACATATATAGCTCCTACAAAATGACAGAAGTATGTGAGGACTGTTAGAATTTTTCAGAAATTCCGTCCCAATCCCAAGCCAACTTTTTTAATGATTGTTTTAATGAAACTCAAGTCAGAAACTCAAACAGCAACTTTTAAAGTTAAAGAGCCTAACAAGGGCTGGAGGGATGGCTCAGTGGTTAAGAGCACTGGCTGCTCTTCCAGAGGACCTGGGTTCAATTCCCAGCACCCACACGGCAGCTCACAACCATCTGTAATGGGATCTGGTGCTCTCTTCTGGCCTGCAGGCATACATGCAGGCAGAGCCCTCATGTATATAAAATAAGTGAATGAATCCTTAAAAAAATCCTAACACAATCCAAAGATAAACTAAATTGATACTTGTGTAAGAAATGAATTGTTATGCTCCATTTTCAGTGTGGAGTACACTTAGGGTTTGTCAAGAATTTCAGGTGAGCAGGAGGCACCAGGCCCCTCTGTGTCTGGCACCTGTCTCAAAACCGACAGTTTGACTGTGACAAGTTGACTACTACTTACTGAGAGCAGAGTCAGAAAAGGGAGTCTCAGGCCCCAAATTACTTGTTAGATAAGGCTTTGTGTCCTAAACCAATCTGATCAGGAATTTGGGGTAAGTCTTGCCCTGTGGGAGGAGAGGTCAGGAATATCTCACAATGTGGGGAGGGACTTTCGAAGCCACTGTCTCGGGCCAACTCAACAAGCCAACCATTTCTGCTTTTTCTCCATGCTGGTGGCCTTTTCTGCAGAATGATTCATTAAAACTGCTTCATGCTGGGCATAGTGGCAGGAGTCTTTAGTCCCAGCATTCCAGGTCAGAGGCAGGAGGATCTCTGTGAGTTGGAGGCCAGTCTGGTCTACAGAGTGGTCTAGGCAAGCCAAAACTACATAGTAAGACCTTGTATCAAATATCTCGATGCCCCCCACACACACACACAAAATTAATGCTTCATTTTCACTTGTTACACGCCTTATTTCCCACACTTACACGCTGAGGGATGAAGATAGGAAAATAATACTCTCTTTTTCTTATAATTAAATTTATAAAAACCTGCAAGTATATTTTTTAAAAAATCTCAATTTGTAACACGCAATAGTAGTGAATCTTCTTCAGTCAGTACCTCCTGGCTTGTGTGGCACACACAGTGCAACGTGAACCTGCTGCATACACAGGAGGCTGTAGTGATGCCTCCTGGTGCAACACAGGTGAACACTGACAGAAACATCTAGCATTCATTATGCACTGGGAGTTTTATATGTTGTGTGTTTAAAACATTTTTCCTGCCATCAATTCTGTCACCACCCCCACACTCAGGTACATGACCCCATATGAGGCTGTGGCCCTCACCTTAAGAAGCTGGAAATTAGGTCAGTCTGTCTCAGCTTTCCTGGGTCTTTCTTCGATCCTATAGTAGGAATTGTCCACCTTAGGATACCCTCCAGGCCTGGGCACACTGGGACAGCTAGTGAGCATATTTCTAAACAGCCAAGAAGGCAGAGGCACAGAACCCTCCTCACAGTGTGGCATTTCTCAGGATGGACCTGGAACAACTCAAGGCTCCCCCAGACCCTCTGCCCTGTCAAAGCCCAAACCTAGTGCTGGGCACCATGTAAGACCCTCATGTGGTGGTATTGTGTTCCCCAAAATATTGTGCACCCTAATAAACTTATCTGCGGTCAGAGAACAGAACAGCCATTAGATACAGAGGCCAGAAAATGATGCCACACACACCTTTAATCCTAGCATTCTGGAGGCAGAAATCTGTCTGGATCTCTGTGAGTTCAAGGCCACATTGGAAACAGCTAGGGTGATGACACGTGCCTTTAATCTCAAGAAGTAAGCCTTTCATCCCAGGAAGTGACGGCAGAAAGAGAAAGAAATATAAGGCGTGAAGAGCAGGAACTAGAAGCATTTGGCTGGTTAAGCTTTTAGGCCTTTAGCAACAGTTCAGCTGAGACCCATTCAGATGAGGACTCAGAACCTTCCAGTCTGAGGAAACAGGATCAGCTGAGGAACTGGAGAGGTGAAGTAGCTGTGGCTTGTTCTGTTTCTCTGATCTTCCAGCATTCGCCCCAATACCTGGCTCCAGGTTTGTTCTTATTAATAAGACTCTTTAAGATTCATGCTACACCCTCAGGCAAGCAAACCTGGCAGAATTCAGCTCTGGGTGAAGAGCCTTCTGCCTCACACAGCTCCTCTTCAGAGCCATAGCCTCTGAGCAATAAGGATATCTGTGAGTAGAATTTAAGAGCCCTGTTTCCACTGGATTCAGCCTTTTAACCCCAGGAGCACTTAATTGCCTTTTCCAGCCTTCCTTTAATAACCAGCTCTGCTCTTGCCAATTTTGGCTGAATTGAGAAACATTGACTGTGTGACTGGAAATGGAAAGCTCATTACTTGATACTCGATACAGCCTGTGCCAAATCCTTCACTCATTCATTTCAGTCATTCGCTGCAGCATCTTTTCCTATAGAGACTTGTGCCGTAGCAAAAGCTGCAAACTGGAGCTGTCCTTGAGCCTGTGTTTTGAGACTCCTGCCCCTAACTCTTGAGCATAAGTCACACAATGACCTGTAACTTTTAGACTCCTCCAAAGTAGTTTAGCCCCTCTCTCGGGGCTCCCAGTCCCACCTCCTCCCTCTAAAGCAAGCATGGCGTAAGGTGTAGACATCTGGTTCCTGTTTCTGGATTCAAAATTGATCTGCTGGGTGAGTCTTGGCAAATCACTAAACCTCTCTGAGCTTAAGTTTCCCTAATCCTGGCTCACCAGACACCTCTCATGAGGAGGGGCTAGTGACCAGTTAATGAGCAGGTGTTTGGGGGAGGGATGCTGAATCATAGAAAAAGAGGGGACCAAAGTGGGGCTGAAGCCGGGGAGCCTGAAGGCATAGCCCAGCAGTAGCTGAGCCCTGAAGAACTCAAGTTGAAGTGGGGACAGTCATTTCCTCAGCTACTCTTGTTTTACGCCTCTGCAGTCACGAGTGTTTGGACCTGGGAGTACACTGGCTCCCAGGTAGCCTGCCTCAAGTCCCCTTGCCTCATATTGACTGTCCTATGAAGTGTTCCTTAGCCCTGTGTGATTCTCCTCTGTGGATCTCCAGAATGTTCCAACCCAGATGATTCCTATCCTTCTATACGGTCCTCTCCTGTGTTAGCCTCGGGAGTTCGCCACCACTGTCTCATTTTTGCAGCTAAGGAAAAAGGCTCCAAACCTTCTACAGTGACCCATCTGATCAGTGTTTTGGCAGAAACTTCCTGGTGCTGGCACACAAGGCCTGGTTACTGAGATGCCTCTCCATCCACAAGCCCAGACGGGTGGCCATGAGAGCCCGAATGAGCAGGTCCTTCCCCAGCACTCCCGGCTCCTCTCTTGACTCTTCTGCTGCCATGTTCCAGGCAGACCTGGACTCCCAAGAACAGCAGCTAGATCTTAAAGCTTTGCCGTTTTGACAGAAGCCAGGCCAGAGGGGACCCAGATAGGTTGGGGGAGGAGATAATGCCGATTTGAATAAAACACGATATCTTCACCTTTAATGGCCTCACTGCCAGCTCTTGCCCCATTGTAAGGTACAATCCTGCATGGAGAGAGCAGCCTTAGAGAACATCTTTCTCTCTTATCAATAGAGATGAGCCTTCACAATGGAAGAAGACATGGAGTTGAGCTTGCACAGCTGCCTCAGGCCCTTTGGTAGTTTAGATTTGTTCAATATGTGAGCACGATGCTGCCACAGGGGCGGGTACTACTGAGAACAAACCTCCGTTGACCAGTTCCCTACTTCTCTCCCACAACCATGAGCCAGGAGGGGGTGGGCACAACGGCTACTCACGGGTACAGATAAGAGGCCACCTAACTAAGACTTGGATGGGGCCCACCTTTGAGACAGATAGGACAGGGGGATGACCCTAGGGGCTCTGGAGCCCTCAGTTTCTTGCTGCCAAAGGACAGTACATCTGCCTTGTCTCACTGATTTCACAAGGGCAAGTCAGAGCATCAGTGCTGCCTGGGTAGATTCACAGTGGAGCTGGGCAAACCCCCCAGGTGTGGGGCCTGGACCAATCAGCTCCTGGTGGCCTTGATTCTGAGAGAACTCAGCCAGGTGCAGGTGGCAGTGGCTGACAGAGAGAGTACCTATCTACTGCCCCCATGCTGCCCACCTCGTTGTGCCTGTGACAGCTGGGGATGGCTCCCCAAGGACTCAGGACAGCCATAGAGACAGGTTCCAAGTTTCCACTGTGTGGGTTGAGCATCAGCTTCTACCCTGGGATTCAAGCAAAGCATTGGAATCATAGTCCCTGGATAGTGATACTTAGGTCTCTCCCAGTATCGGCTCCTGAGTGGTCCTTTCAGTTGTTTGTGAATGTGGCCCAGCTGCAGCAGAGCAGTAGATCTATCCATGACAGGTTTCTGCACTGTGTCTGGACCTCTTCACACTCATACAGTCCCAGGCATAGTCAGGAGTACTGGCTTCCAAAGTCATGTCTTCCACAGGAATGTCTGGGTTATGCAGAGCCGGACCCCAATAAGGCCAGGTACAGAGACTATAAAAAGCCACAGAGAAACACAGAAATTACACAGTCACTGAAAATGGATGGACAAGAAGAGGACCTCATATTAAGTGGGACCCATCTTAGCGAAGAAGGAAGTCTGAAGCATGTTGCAGTGTGGATGAGCCTCAAGCACAGTATGCCAAGAGAAAGGCTATTTGATTCCCTTACCTGGGGCATTGAGAAGAGACAAATTCATAACGAGAAAGTAAAATGGTGGTGACAAGGAGCTGAACCAGGGAGAATGAAGAGTTAGTGTTACAACCATTTACTTAAGCTCCTAGGAGTTAAAGAAGTGGATGATGGAGATGGAAATGGAGATAGATGGTGGAGTTGGATGGTGAGTTGGATGATGGAGATGGATGGTAGAGATGGATGATAGAGATGGATGGTGGAGATGAATAGCAGAAATGGATGGTAGAGATGGATGGTGGAGATGGTAGTAGAGATGGAAGTAGAGATGGATGGTAGAGACAGATGGTGGAGATGAAAGTAGAGATGGATGAAGGAGTTGGAAGTAGAGATGGATAGTGGAGATGGAAGTAGAGATGGCCGGGCGGTGGTGGCACATGCCTTTAATCCCAGCACTCAGGAGGCAGAGCCAAGTGGATCTCTGTGAGTTTGAGGCAAGCCTGGTCTACAAAGTGAGTTCCAGGAAAGGCGCAAAGCTACACAGAGAAACCCTGTCTTGAAAAACCAAAAAAAAAAAAAAAAAAGTAGAGATGGAAGTAGAGACGATGATGAGGTTGAGTTGGAGTAGAAATGGATGATGGAGTTGGAAGTAGAGATGGATGGTAAAGATGGAAATAGAGATGGATGGTGGAGATGGATGGTAGAGATGGATGGTAGAGACAGATGGTGGAGATGAAAGTAGAGATGGATGGTGGAGATGGAAGTAGAGATGGATGGTGGAGATGGATGGTAGAGACAGATGGTGGAGATGAAAGTAGAGATGGATGGTGGAGATGGAAGTAGAGATGGATGGTGGGATGGATGTAGACAGATGGTGGAGATGAAAGTAGAGATGGATGGTGGAGATGGAAGTAGAGATGGGTGGTGGAGATGGATGGTAGAGACAGATGGTGGAGATGAAAGTAGAGATGGATGGTGGAGATGGAAGTAGAGATGGATGGTGGAGATGGATGGTAGAGACAGATGGTGGAGATGAAAGTAGAGATGGATGGTGGAGTTGGAAGTAGAGATGGATGGTGGAGATGGAAGTAGAGATGGGTGGTGGAGATGGAAGTAGAGATGGGTGGTGGAGATGAGGAAAGATGGTTGTACCCTATACTTAACACCACTATCCTGCACACTTAAAATAGTTAATGTGGTAAATTGTGTAATATGTGGGTTTTATTGCAATTAACCCATACACAATAAGCCCCATTTAGGGTAAAAGCAGATATTCAACCAGGGACATGCAATAAAAACTGCAATGAGAAGAATCATTAACAAAAGCAAAGCAGATACCATTTCCTACAAGGCTACATGGGCAATGTCCTCCCAGAATCAAGAGCTCAGGAAGAAACATTGGTTTATCATGGCAAACTAGTGTTGGAATTGGGACATGCATCCATGGTGCTGTTTACCAAAGGAGAGCGACATTAAAGATAAAACATGAGATGATGCAGAAGGAGTGAAGCTCCCAGCACTGCCATAGGGATGTCATCAGTACGACCACAGACGGGTGTTCAGAACACTAGGAACACAGCTGTCATAAGATCCAGACAAGCCACTATTGAGGGAAATGAACTCCGTATGAGGGGCCGAGGATACAGCACAGAGCACTTGCCTAGTACGTAAAAAGAGGACCTTGGTTTGACCAAATATATGGAATCAACTGAGACTTCTATTGATGAATAAATGATAAATAAAATGTTGTACATGTGAACAACAGAATATTAGTCTGCTGCAAAAAGAATAGAATCCTATCTTGGCAAGGATAAAACTGGAGGATATTGCACCAAGTGAAATAAATAAGTCACAAAAATCAAAACATTGTGGAGCCAGCAAGATGGCTCATAGGTAAAAGCACTTTCTCTAAGCCTGAGGACCAGAGTGTGGTGACTGGTGGAGAGTGTGGTAACCTAAATGGTGGAGAGAATCGACTTCCATGAGTTGTCTTCTGACATTTACATACCATGGCATGTGTGTGCGTACACACACACACACACACACACACACACACACACACACACCCTTTTTTTTTTTTAATGTAAAAAGAAGTGACAGTGAAGGACGCTCACAAAGCCTATCAGGTCTCTTCCACGCTAGCAGCACAAACCTCTGCAAGGTGGCATCCCAGGTCATGGCCCTGAAGCCAGAGGTCATGGTCCTTCACCACCTAGTTGCTGACAATGCAAGAAAAACGTTTTCTTTTCTGTTGCTAAACCTAAAGCGATATTCTGAGTCAAGCCAGACTGTGAACAAGAAAGGGTTCCCACAGGATTTCTCTATCTGGGCAATCCACAGGAATGTTTCCAAAATCCAAGCTGATGGAGGAACCCTGAGCCTCAGTGAACACCTGCATTCTCATTACAGAGGAATGGAAAGGATGGGTAGAAGGTCATCTGGCCAGGAGCACTGAGAGATATCGACGGAGTGACCCTCCCATCAGGCCAGCTTCTGGGAGGATACTGAAAGCCTGACCCTGCCTTGCTTTGCTGCTGCTGACCACCCAGCCCGTCAGCACATACTTGGCAGGTATGTGTTTTCCAGAGTTTCTTCCAAACCAGAATTGCTGCCTTCACAACCTGCCAAGCCTTTGCTTCTAGAAATTTCTTCCTTACCCGCTTTGTGGCTATAGAATTGAAATGTTCCAAGAGCAGAATTTCTCAAAACTGCTCAGTTATCAAGAATGCTAGTTGGCCAAAGGCGAGGTTGGGTGTGGAGGCACTTTCCAGCTTCTCAGGGTGGGGTTTGAGGGGGCAGTAAACTCCAATTCTGCTCCTGACCACATGTAAGATGTCTTTACAAAGCTTGTCTCTTCAGTTACTAGAGTTTGCCTCGTTCCCAGACCTTTGGGCCCCTGCCTCTTTGCACTCCATTCCTTGGCCAGCACTGATCTCACACACAGTACTTTCTCCATTCCTTGGTCAGCACTGACCCCACTCACAGTACTTTCTCCATTCCTGCTCAGTTGATAGTGCTGACCCCACTGACAGTACCTTTCTCCATTCCTGCCTGGTTGATAGTGACATGTGTTATCAGGAGGCCTGGCTAGGCCCATGGAGACCTGACACCAATCCTGTGAATGCAAGCAATGTTAGCAGTGTGGGGATTCCTTGGTCCACCCTTCAAGAACTTCCTCAAAAGGATGTCAGCTCTTAGGAGCAGTCACAACCAACCAGTGACCAGACTCTCTCTCTGCTTCCTCCTACTCAACCATAAAGTAATTTCAAAGTAGCAGGGCACATAACTGGTGATCACAGTAATCATACTAACAATATAGGCATGTTACATCTCTCTATGAGATCATGGGTAGATACACATGTTTCATATGAAAAAATGTGCCAGGGCAAACTTTGTTTAGACACCTTATCCCCATGCTCCAGACTGCATTAATTCTATCTGTCTTAGAAGGAGACATTCACTAGGCCATTTTGAGGACCAAAAATATTTTTAATTGGAGTAAATTTTCATTGGGACCCACATTTTATTTCTCTATGATTGATAAATGGAAACTGTAGGTTAGTGTTGTTCACACACAGGTATGCACACAAACATAGCCATCATGCATGTACATACAAATAGAAACACAGATGCCGTTCCCGTGCCTCATCTTTGACCAAGTTGGAAAGTACCAAGAAATTGCCTTGAATAAATATGCTGGATAAGGCCACCAGAAAAGAGACACCACCAGAAAAGAGACGCCACAGGGCAATGACTATAACTTGCCTATGTGTGTGAGGCCTAAGTTCATCCTCTAGTAATGGGGAAAAGGTACAAAAGGAAGGGTTAGTGAACTTGAAGACACACCGATTGAAAGTATCAGAAGGAAATCAGAGAAGGGCTGGGAAAAGGTAGGAAGCAGAGAATTGTGAGATGGCTTTTGTGGTTGAGAATACGCAATTGCAGTTCCAGAAAGACAACAAAACAAAACAAACAAGCAAAAAATACTTGAAGAGAATATTTTAAATTTTCTCAGTTGTATGATGAATTCATTTATAAATTTATTTTAATCCTTGTCAAATTTTCCAAAAAAAAAAAATGTCCAGGGTAGGAACTGTCAAGTTAAATATGTATAGAAATGCAAAGGGCCTACACTATCAAAAACTTTCAAAAAGCTCAATATTGGAAACTTTATGCCACCTAATTTCAAGATGTAATTGTACACCTATCAGATGGTATGGTGTTTACATAGATATACCAAGAAGTGAAGCACAAAAAAATCCAAACACAGACCTCCATATGTACCACTGATGCACTTTTGATGAAGATGAAGAGCAATCAGTGAGGGAAGGGATCCCTGCCAAGGTCACATGAGAACAGACAGGCATGGGTGAGACAGCAGCAAGCCTCATGCTAACCTCTCACCAGGCACAAAAGCTAGTCCCAAACCATAACTGAGCCAAATACAAGAGCTAATACTGTGAAATCTGTTGAAGACAATCTCAAAAAATCTGAATGACTCTGGACTTGGGGAGCACTACTTAAACACACACAAAGACCATAAGCCATTTTTATAAATAAATTGGACTGCATCAAAATTTAAAGTATTTGCTTACTAACCGATCTCCTTATGGAAATAAAAGAGGCAATCTATAAATTCAAAACAATGTGAACATCTGATTTCTACATAGAAAGTATAAAGAATTCTCAGAATTTAGCAATAAAAAGAGAATCCAGCTTGAAATAAGGATGGGGTTGAGCCAGCATTTCACTAAAGAAATGCCAAACACATGACAAGATACCGACAATGTTAGTCATTAGAGAAACAGAAGAGGAAATCATAATAGGCTGTCATTCTGCAAAAATGGCTTAAAGTGTCCACACCAGGCTTTAATGGCTATGCGAGTAACTAACATCCCAATGCATTTCAGGTGGGGGACAATATGGTGCAGGATGCTTTGAACCACAGCTGAGCAGTTTCTCAGGACCTCAGAACTAACAGTTTCATCCAAAGAGAAACAAAAACCCACTTCCACAAAAAGACTTCCCCATGGAGTTTGGGGTGGTTTGAACAAAAAATGGCCCTGCAGGCCCACAGAGAGTGGTACTATTAGGAGATGTGGTCTTGTTGGAGAATGTTTGTCCCATCCCAGCCTTCTCTTCCTGCTGCCTGACAATCTGGATGTAGAACTATCAGCTCCTTTTCCAGCACATGTCTGCCTGCAAGCTGCCATGTTTTCCACCATGCTAAAAATGGACTAAAGCTCTGAAACTGTAAGCCAGCCCCAATTAAATGTTTTCCTTCATAAGATTTTCCATGGTCATGTTCTCTTCACAGCAATAAAACCCTAAGACAACATTCATTACAGTTTTATCTGTAATAGTCCCAAGTTGGAAATAACCCAAACACCCATCAACAGGCAAATGGGTGAACATTGTGGAATTGTCACATAATGGAATATGACTCAAAAGGAACAACTCTGGGTACGTGCAACAGCATGGGTGAGCGTCAGCATAATTATACTGAAAGAAGCCAGATCAACAAAGATATGTACTGAATGATTCCATTTATTAATCATTCTACAAAACTCAAATTCATCTCTAGAGACAGAAACCAGGTGATTTATCTGCCCAGCGGTAGTGAGTTGGGAGGAAATATTTACAAGGCCCTGAAAGAACTCTGAGGAATAAAGAGTATAATTGTTACCTTAAAAAATTATTATTTGTATGTATGTGCGTGAGTTTATGTGCACTACTTTCATGCAAATGTCCACTGAGACCAGCAGAGGGTACAGGATCCCCTGGGATGAGAATTACCTGCAGTCATGAGTTGGTATTCAGAACAGAATCCAGGCCCTCTGCAAAAGCAGTGAATGGTCTTAACCACTGAGCCCTATGATCAGCCCCTATGTTTGTTACTTGTTTGTAGTTGTGGTTTTCATTGGTATACACATACACCAAAATTCATTAAACCACATACTTCAAGTATGAGTATTCAGTACACATATACTCAATGAAGTTGTAAGTAATGATAACTTTTGCAAAGCCATGAGAAATAAAGGATGAGATTGGGTGTCTGCTCCCAGAACACCTGCTAGGATCTGACTGGCCACCCTCACTTCCCCATGTCACACTGCTCCAACTGGACCGTGGCTAGTCTCACCAGCTAGCAGCTGGATCTGTGACCTTAACACTTGACACCTGAAACAAGACCATAGGCTGCAGCAGCAGTGGCCACAGTCCCACACTCTGACAGGGGAACGCTCTTCCTGTCATTTAGACTGTGCAGTGACAGAAAATAATGTGAGAAATAAATAAAAGAAAGAAAGAAAGAAAGGGCTAAGTGGTATGTCTCAGGCTCTGCTGACAGCTGTACATACAGATGCTGCCGGGCTTATGAAAAGTTCACCACGGTCAGCATCTCGCTTGTTCATTCCAGGCCTCGAGCCCATATGCATCCACAGCCCTGAGAAACCCTCTTCCTTTACAGTCTCCTTCTCTTCCCTGGCACATCTCCAGAAGGGGCTATGATTGGGTTACATACAAGTTTCCAAGCTTGCAACTTCCTTTTGCTCATAAATCACCACATACACACTCAGTTTCTCCTTCTTGTTCTTCGGTATTAATAGCCCCAAGTCCTGGGAGCATTCGAGAACTGTTCCAATTTTGGTTTGAAAATCAATTTAGAAGCTCGTGGTTGGCTTTGTTCAGACTTCTGATCCCCCTGGGAAGGCTACTTCCTACAAACTGACCAAGCCAGGGCTGAGGGGCTTCTCTGAAAACACTGGATACTTTGGTCCCAGTATTTTCTTTCATTCTGCCTCAGAAATTTAATGTTAATTTGGAGGAGAGGAAAAGCTGATAAGTTATTTTAAGAGTTCATGGCAGAGTAGGTCAGATTCCATTACAAAAGCAAAGGGGTAAATATGAAATTCAGTTGTTGTTCAGACTGCTACACCTCTCAATGTTTGTTTTAGAAACATCTTTCTCCTAAATTAGCTCTGCTTCCTCCATAGGCTGCTGGCCTCCTGTAGGGAAAGTGAGGCAGTATCAGGTCTCAGCAACAGCTGACAAGGTGGGGCTCCCAGCAGGTGGGGGCAGAGGATGCTGGCTAATGGGTGAGGGCCTGCCCTGAGCATCAGCCAGCTGGGATGTGCTTCAAAGACAAAGGAACAAAGGGGCCCTTGGATGAAGGACAGAAGACTAGATCTCACCTGAAGTCAGGAAAGAGCAGCATAGCTGACCCGCTACAGAGCCTCCAGTGTAAGCAGGAGTTAGCATAGAGACCATTGAAACCGCACTGACGAGAACCTCCCAGCTCCAGGTCAGAGCCGACCTGGCATCCTCTGCTGGTCCCAGGCTTGTCTGTACAAGACTCACACATTGCAAGCTTGACATTCCATTTCCTGTCTTTAGCTACTTCTCACTATACCTTCTGACTTTAGGGTCAAGACTTCATCTTTCCCTATATAGTTGTTTGAGACCAGCCCATGTGGTCACCCACACCATGTGTCCCCTGGCTGAGCCTCAAGCCAGGTCACATTGCCTTGGCTACATGATCCGTGCTACCTCCCGCAAACAGGGACTTTGATATACCAGGGGTGGATTGGTATTTCCTTTTAGCTCCCACTCTGAGATACTCAGCATTTCAAGAGATTGATAAAGACCTGAATCTGGGGAGGGAGGTTGTTAATCTATTCATTAGGGAGAAACAATGTGCCTTTTGAACCTGATACATCTAATTGTGGAAGGGAACAAAGCCTGACAGTCACAGAGACAGGCAATGAACCATCTGCTTCCATGACATCAGGGTTCTGGGTGGCTCAGGGCACCCAGCATCCCTTCCTAGCTCTCTGAGTGGGAACAGGATTGACACTGAGATAGATGATAACAACAGGAAGCTTGCATTAACTTAGTCCTCATCTTCACAAAGGCTATGCTTGCTCAGTTGGGCTTAACTCTCAGCAGCACTAAGAAATGAGTGATTTCTTGGATGAGTAGTTTGCTTGGAGTGAGCCGGTCAGTAAGCTGCAGAGACAAAACTCTACTCCATAGATCACAAGGACTATGCTCTTACCCACCACTAGGTCCAACCTGGCTTTCCCATTGACAGGAGCCAGAGCCAGGATACTGACTTGGGCAGCCTCAAGCTGAGCACCCTATGCAAGAACTGAAGAAAGCTTGAACAGCAGGCCATCTGCCCCCATGCCTCAAGAGCTATGCTGGGGAATCTTGGTGCTGCCAGAAAACCAGTCAACGGGGACCTGGAGCAGGGTGGGCGGGCTGGCTCTGATGCGGGTCCCTTTAAACAAATAAGAAAGTAACACTTGAGGAAGTTAAACAACCCCAAAGTTGCAGAACTACAACATAGCCATAGCAAAGCTGACTCAAAACCAGCTGGAAATACTGCCCTGAGTCCAACATGGCTTAACAACTCACAGGCAAAACCCTTTCACACCAGTTTACTACCTATACTATGGCTTGGTGATCACAAGTTGCTAGGGCAGGCATCCAGCACTCTTGTCGATGGAGAAAGGCTTGCCAAGTACCCACAATCCTTTATGGATAAGAGGCTCCCTGTGTCTAGGCTTAGGTTTACCACCATGGAGTCTAAAGATCTGCCATTACTAAAAGAGGTTAGCAGCATGTACCTCCCAGGCATAGTAAGGGGACAAAGGCTGCCATGTCTTTCTCTGCAGACCTTAGAGCTCTACCATCCAGGGACATAGACTCTGGGAGATACTTAGATGAACACAGAACCTCCTGCACGATATTGCTAATGAGAGCTCTGAGACTGCCTGCTGGCCAGCATGCTACTAAGGGCTGGGGCAGGCTTGGCCGCACACAGGCAAGCCAGTATTCCTGTGAACTAGAGTCCCTGGAAGCAGCACCCAGCTAGTGGGCAGTAATAGGTGTGGTATTAAATATCCCCAGCTCCTTCCCGCTAAGACACAGTAATTCTGAGTTATGGCCTATATTGTCCTCCTCAAGTCCCCAGTAGAATTCACAGCTCATTACCCATAGGGTAGCTGCCTGACTGTGCACCCTCATTTGATCCCTTTCCTATCACTATCCTTGACCATAACTTCCTAAGATAAACTCCCACAATACTACACGAACTCCATTCCACATCTCAGAGCTAGCTCAGCCTCATTATAGACATTCTCTCCATTCCCAACACCCCCAATCATCTCTTTTATGCCTCTGGCCTAGGTGCAGGGCAAATGTTGAGAGCACAGACTGTGCAAAGGACAGGCCTTGATTTGAACCTTAAATAGGATCCTTATAAGTTGTTATTCTTAACCATGAGCTGGCCTCTCAAAGCCTCAGGAATGGTAACAAGAAAGCAATGCACAGTTTGACATGTGGCGGGTATATGACAAGAACTTAGAAGAACACCAAGCTCATACTGAATGTTCTCTCAAGGATAGCTGCTGTTATTGACATTTTTTTTTTCTGGTAGAATAATCAAGCACTTGTTTTCTCTCCCTCCCAAAGTTACAACATCTTTGAAGTCATACACCACAAGTACTTCCTCCCTGCCTTCCACAAAGAGCCTCCCCCAAGTCTGCTGTGGCATGTGGACCTATTATAGGGACTCACAGTGTTTGAACTTTGAGCTACCTACTCATTCCTGCATGAAACCAAGGGCCACGCTAACTGTGTGTCTAGCCCAGGGAGTGCCCCTAACACAGCGTCTGCCTCTTCAGCTTCTTCAGCAACTGCTTGCTGCCCTGGGCAGGCTTCCACTAGCCAGCACAGCTAGATAGGGCTTCCCACTGCCTCTGGGATGGTACCATGTCCCTCTACATCAGGCTGGTGATGTTTAGTAAATGGATGTCAGTTGACTGGAATAATCTGATAAGGGTATGTCAGCACCTGGCAGTTGACATCTCAGCTTACTCACTCACAGACAAAGGTAGCCAGGGCTAGACTAGGCTGATTTTGAAGAAAAGATACTTCAGACTTTGGAAGATGGCAGATTGTCACCACTTTAATGTTGCATAACTACATCTATTTAATGGCTTCAGCTTACATTTTACTTGGCTGTGTATATAAAATAGCTCATATTCCATTTTCAAACCACAAGTCAGTGTATAGACTCTTGAGTTCTGCTCATTTAACCATTATGATGAAATCTCTGGCTCCTTGGAAGCACCGATATTTATTAGCTGAGACTTTAAACACATGATTAGGCATGAACTCATCCACCACTCATGACTGCTGTACAGGGTTAAGACACCTTAGAATGTCTCGAGTCATCTTGGCCTCCAGCAGCTCAACCATTGACTCTTGCACTGCAGAGTCAGTGCATTCAACCTGCAGAGAGGGGCTGTCTTCATACCCCAGAGTTTTAATGGAAGACTTGGTACTGAGGACAGATCCGTCACCAAGTCCACGGCCTGAATACCACAGCGATATTAGTGCCATTCCCGGAGTGCAATCCAAATGTACCATGCAGGGTTGCCCTTAGTGCCATTCTCATGTATCCAGATGTATCTATTTAGGGTTTCACACAGTACCATTCCCGAGTATCCAAATGTATCTTTTCAGGGTTGCTGGAAAGTCATTCTAAACTCTGGCTACATGGTAACTTCAGCTTGCATTCTAAGACCTATCTAGACCAAGTAAGTCGATACTCCTAGACATGAGGGGACTCAAGGGGTGTCCCATGTGCCACCAGTCAGACAGGGCTGAAACTGACTGCTATACAAAAGGATTCTCTTCTCATAATTTCGACCATGTAATATCCTCAAACCATGAAGATTAGAAGCATCAGGTTAGGAGAATGAAAGAGAGGTGACTGCATGAGATACATCAAGAAAACAGAATATGAAGATCAGATAGAGAATATCGAACACCTTGGTTTGAGACACCAAATGATAGGGAGCCAGCCCCTTTTCTAGTGACACCTAAGGCAGCAGCAGCAGAGCACTTATAGCACTGATTGTGTCCACTGTATTCTTAATTTAGATCAGAACTTTAAGGGACTCTGGGAACTTCCCTCTCAACATTCGCTGTAGCATGAATTTTTTTTTTTTTTTTGAGACAGGGTTTCTCTGTAGCTTTGCACCTTTCCTGGAGCTCACTCTGTAGACCAGGTTGGCCTCGAACTCACAGAGATCCACCTGCCTCTGCCTCCCGAGTGTTAGGATTACAAGCGTGCGCCACCACCGCCTGGCTAAAGTCTGATTTCTGTTTACTTTTTGTTTTTTGGTTTTTTTTTTTTTTTGAGCTGAGCATCGAACCCAGGGCCTTGCGCTTGCTAGGCAAGCACTCTACCACTGAGCTAAATCCCCAACCCCTGTAGCATGAATCTTAAAGGTACTTACTAATAAAATCAAACCTGGAGCCAGGTATTGGGGTGACTGCTGGAAGATCAGAAAAGCAGAACAAGCCACAGCTACCTCACCTCACCAGTTCCTCAACTGATCCTGTTTCCTCAAACTGGAAGCCTCTGTGTCCTCATCCAAATGAATCTCAGCTGAACTGTTGCTCAAAAGCCTAAAAGCTTAACCAGCCAAATGCTTCTAGTTTCTGGTCTTCATGCCTTAAATATCTTTCTGTTTTTGCCATCATTCCCTGGGATTAAAGGCTCACTTCTTGGCATTAAAGGCATGAGTCACCATGCCTGGCTGTTTCCAGTGTGGCCTTGAACTCACAGAGATCCAGACAGATTTCTGCCTCTGGAATGCTAGGATTAAAGGCATGTGCTACCAGTGCCTATACTCTATGTTTAATATTGTGGCCTCACCATCCACTAACTCTCTGAATTCTCAGAGTCCAGGCTCCCATGGAACAGCCCACTGAGCATGAGCACTCGATGACTTTCTAGTCCAAAATTCAAATGTTACCACAATCCTCCACAAAACATGGCATGGTCTGCCCCAGCAACAGTTCACTCTCTGATACCAATTTGTTAGTTAGGTTTCCATTGCTGTGATAAAACATCATAACCAAAAGCAACTTGGGGAGGAAAGGGCTTATTTGGCTTATATATCCCAAGGCACAGTCCACTGATGGAAGTAATGGCAGGAATTCAAGGCAGGAACCTGAAGACAGGAATTGATGCAAAGGACATGGAGGAGTGCTGCTTACTCTCTTGCTCCTCATGACTTGTTCAGCCTGCTTTCTTCAGGCACCACCCACAGTGAGCTGGGCTCTTCCCCATCAATCATTAGTTTAGAAAATGAAATACAGACTTGCCTACAAGCTAATTTTATGGAGGTATTTTCTCAATTGAGAGTCCTTCTTCCCAAATGACTCTAGCCTGTGTCACTGGTCTCTGACGTTAGCAGTTCCTAAAGACTAAAGAAAACACTCAGGGAGCTGATGGCTGCAAAAATGGCTGGGTTTCCATCCTCACTCATGCCTGCTGAGTTCTTCCTGAACATGCATTCTTTGTGTGAAAGACACCTGACGACAGGATCACTAGGTATTTTACTGGAAAAACAAAACCCACAGCACCATTTCCTGGTCTAAAGCACACAGATGACTCAAACTGGCCTTTAATAAATGGGGACACTTTCCTCCCTGAGGCTCAGGGCACATCAGCACAGGGTCTTACCAAATCCCTGGGTTGGAGACTCTTCCCCTACATCATAGATGGGGACTATTGATGGAAAAAGAAAAGGTGGCTAGGGTCCCAGAGAAGGAGCTGATATCCTGGATACTTGTACAAGGATCTCATGTCACATGGACCCACCTCTGTCACCAAATCATAGGATATGAATACCATGTTTTCAAGAAGTTGGTCACACAGCTAGAGTTATAATACACAGTGATGACCTACCTACAGGAGCTTGGAGGATACTCTGTGCCCTAAGAAGTACATACACGGACAAAGGAAAACATCCCTAAACTATTTGGTTCTGGGCCTATTAAAGGGCCAATGAGGTAACAAAGCATACAACCTTAAAGGAGAGCAAGTTCCCATGACCCACTGTCTTCAGAATGGACATGCCAGCAGAAGTGAGGCAGGGTGTGAGGATGGATCACAGTTTTTCAAAAACAACTAGCAAGTGTGTTTAAGAAAATTCTGTATCTGAAGGTCATTCAGAATCCCACTTCCAGCTGTAACAGAGATTCCATCCCACACTGACTCATGCTTATCACTGGGGTTCAGACAGGTCCAGACACAGACACTAGCACTTTGCCTCAGAAACACAGGCTGGGTCAGCAACAAAGCTGAGGCAGGAGAATGACGAACTTAATATTAATCTATTCCTTGGTTGGGGTTCCAGCTAAGCCTGCCATGGTTAGCCATGTAAGTGACAAAGACCAGTTACATTCAAATTGTATTCCACTGATCTGCAGGGGACCCACAGAAACCAGCCTTCCAAATTTGCAGGGCCACATAAAGGCCTCAGGATCATTGTGTCTGATGGAGAGCATACGTATCTGAAAGGTGGCTCATACCTGCACATCACCCAGCCTGATAGGACAGATTCCATGTGAAGAGCAACCTGTCAGTCATGGGGGTCTGAGTGGCCGTTGGAGTTGAGGGTCTCCCAGACATTTCTGGTCTGTGAGAGACATTCAAAGGTAATTTCTAACCTAGCATGGCATGTCCCAGGGAGACAGCTCACATCGCTATGCTTGCTTCTGCCTATTTTTCCAATCCTCATCTCTTGCACACTTAGCAATCCTAGTATATGCTTTTGTTTCTTTTTTAATTTGAAATAGTTTTATTAGTGTGTGCTAATTGCTCAGAGCAATGGGCTTCATCATTGACATTTTCATATATGGATACAATGTGCTTTGATCATATTAACACTTGTGCTGGCTAGTTTTATGTCAACTTGACACAACCTAGACTCATCAGAGAGAATAGAACCTCAATTCATAAAATGCCTCCATAAGATCAGGCTGTAAGGCATTTTCTCAATTAGTAATTGACATGAAGGGTCCAGCCCATTGTGGGTGGTACCACTCTGAGCTAGTGGTCCTGGGTGCTGTAAGAAAGCATGGTTGGGTAAGCCATGAGGAGCAAGTCTGTAAGCAGCATCCTCCATGGCCTCTGCATCAGCTCTTGCCTCCAGTATCTTGCCCTGCTTGACTTCCTGTCCTGACTTCCTCCCATGACGAACAGTGATGTGGAAGTGTATGCTAAATAAACCCTTTCCTCCCCAATTTCCTTTTGGTCATGGTGTTCCATCACAGCAATAGCTACCCTAGCCAAGACAAGACCCATTTATCCCCCACACCCTCTCCCTCTATCCCTTTAATATCCCTAATTGCTCCCCTTTTTGCTTCCAGTCCCCTTACATTGTTCTGGATTCCACACATGAGATAGTAACATGCAATACTTGTTTTTGTTGAGTCTGGTTTACCTAACATGATGATTCCCAGTTCTATTTTTTTCTCTAAACAACATAATTTCTTTCTTCATTGCTGAATAAAATTCCACAATATATGTATGTTACATTTTCATTATCCATTGATGGACAGTAGATAAACCTATTGTGGCAATTGTGGCCACCACTCTGGTAAACATGGATGTGCTTCTGTAGTGTGATGACTT
Organism: Onychomys torridus; assembly: GCF_903995425.1. NCBI lineage: Eukaryota > Metazoa > Chordata > Mammalia > Rodentia > Cricetidae > Onychomys > Onychomys torridus. The sequence goes on along the minus strand of NC_050447.1, from coordinate 129,325,952 downwards.
TGATGCCTTTGGCTCTGCATCCAGAAGTCATCTAGCTGAATCACACTATAGCTCCATTTTTAGCTTTCTGGAAGATACTCCATAATGATTTCCATAGTCACTGCACTAATATCACCGCCAACAATGCCATACTATAGGCTTCCTATAATTTGCATTTTTGGGTCAAGAACGGGGAGATCTAGACAAGATCTAGGACCCAGACGTGTCCTTGTGAAAGCAGGGAAGGAAGAGGTGCCCCAGGACTGAGGAGGAGCTAATGGCACTAAAATGGGGCCACAGAGGACACATGGGCAATGGAACCAGGAGAGAAAGGCCAGTGAAAAGCTGCAAGATGATGATGAGGATGGGGAGCAAAGACTTTATTTTTCACCAGAGTGAGGTTTTTGTCTCCTGGCAATGTCTGGAGGGCATCAGGGGTAGGGCTAGGAATGCTGCTGAATAGCTCATAGAACACAGGACAACCACAAAGAAGAATCTGCTTCAAATGTCAGTAACGCTAAGCTATGGATGTGGAGGCTAGCTGAGAAATAGCCAGAAGCCCAGTCAGACCTAAATATAGGATACATGCAAGGAACTAAGGGCCAAAAAGGCAGGATGTTAAATGAGGACAAAAATCTTAGATTTGAAGTTTATTCAGTAGGAAGTGAGCAGTCAGAAGAAAGTTCCTAACAGCACAGAGGGGCCCCAAGGACTGGCTCTTGAGCTCTCTGGCCTAAGTGACTAGTCAACTTGACGGAGACACAATGCATAAGAAGAGAGGCATATGGTGAAGTATGTTCCGTTGTGGACACATGTGCATTCCTGTGTTACTGGGAACAAGATAGCAAGCTGCCCTGCTAACAGAGCAGTGGAGAATGTGGATGGTCACTATCAATGAGCATCTCACTGGAAGCCAATACAATGGGACAACACAGCCATCCTGGGGGTCTCTAAGGGCAACGAGATGGACTACCCATAGGAACTTGGAAGACACCCAGATGTGTCCTTGTGAAAGCAGGGAAGGAAGAGGTGCCCCAGGACTGAGGAGGAGCTAATGGCACTAAAATGGGGCCACAGAGGACACATGGGCAATGGAACCAGGAGAGAAAGGCCAGTGAAAAGCTGCAAGATGATGATGAGGATGGGAGGAAGAAGGCTGAGGCAGCTCATTGTGTCCTTCCAGACAGAGTTGGGATTTGAACTTGTCAGCTGGCCACAGCCCAGGGATTTTCCTGCTTACCATCACAGGATCATACAGACCTATGAACAGGCTCCTTGCTTGGACATAGGCTGGATGCAGTCACTTCTGCACAGACAGAGGATTACGAGGTACAGTCACCAGAACAGGGAGTCTGGTGTCACATGGAGGCTTTCTTTTTCCCCCAACATGAACTACAGGCCCCTGGGGATGCTGTGTCTGCTTCTGCAGCAGCTTTACATTAAGCAAATAAATACTGCTTAACCTCTCTGTGAAGCTGAAGTTTGAAGCTTGTTGCTCCCTGTGATGCCAAGCCAGAGGTGAGCTGAGCAGGACAGGTGCAGGTCTGGACCTGTGCTTCTGCAAACCTCATATCCTGAGATGCAGGTGGACAGAGAAGAACCAGAAAAGATGTTCAACCATCCCAGTGTCCAGAGGAAGTGGACAGACAAGTACAAGACATTGCCTTCCCCCCAGAAGACTGAATGAAGAGTATCAGCACAAGTGGGTGGGTCACGTGGACCATTAGACAAAACAAAGTATAGAAGCCATGAGCTTTTCAGAGGCTATCACCTGCGGGAAATGCACACAAAGCTACCCTCCGCTCTAGCAAGTCCTCTTGCAGGCATTCATCTTTGAGTGTATTCACTACAACCCAGAGAGGTAAAAACCTACAGAGGACTGGTTCCTCAGCAGAACATAACTCAGGAGCATGATGAGTTATCCATGGTGTGTGGCTATTGGGAACGATGAAACAAAATCCTGAATTAACATAAGAGAAGGTCTGGGATATATTAATTTGGGAAGGAAAAGGCAAACTGAGGTAGAGAGACATGGTGCAGTGTGACTCACCTTTGTTAGAAACTAATATCTCTTGGTGTGACTCAAGAGGTTCACACCACTAAGGATGATGGAGGTTGTTCCTTCTTAGGGAAGGGAAGGGGAGGAAAGCCAGGATCTCTATCTTTATTCATATATCAATAAGCTTTCTGCATTTCACAAGACATGTGCTCCTTGTAGCATTTCATGCCAGAGGACGGCCTTCCAATGGTCATGGACCAAAACAGCTGCACGCTCAGGACAGGTAACCATGGTAATATGGGGCAAACAGACTCTGAAATGGCACACTAGGAGACTGTTGCCACAGCATGGCTGCCCTTCCCATGGTGACCACACTGTGTATTAAGGGCAGACCTCTCACAACCAACTGGCCACAGGAGGCTTGCTTTCCTCACTTTCTGAGGCTCGACTCTCTGGACCACACCTGCCTCCCTCAGTGAAGGCAGAATAAGAGCAGACACAGATCTGGGAGAGAGAGAGGGGGCAGAAAGGAGTGTAGAACTGAACACTTCCTTCTGGGGAAATACTTTTTCTCCCCACATGTAGCAGGAAACCAACATCTTCACTCTTACCTGTTTCCTTGAAGGCTGATCACCAACCTCATTCTCAGGACCACTGGTATGGTAAAGGGTCTGAGTTCTAGCCAACATAATTGCGTGTGTGTGGTAAGAAGACAAAGGCAATGGTTATCTCATGCTGTGGAACCCAGCATTCCAGAGTCCTTGCTATTCAAAATGTGAACAAGATCCACATGACCAGCATGCCATTTTAACCCAAGAGGCACAGCTCCTGGTACCTTAGACTTAGTACTTTGGTTAGTCCATGACACCCTTCTCAGCTGGTCTCATTATCACCCCAATCTTACCTATGAAGAATCTGTGGCACAAACAGAGTAAATATCTTAGGTCACACAGCCAATAATTTTGATGGGGAGGATTCACACCCCAGGTAATCTGAGTCTACACCATGCACATTGGTCACCACAGAACTACAATGATTGGGTTTAAAAAAGTTCAAATTGTCAGAAGGCCTAGGCTGCCAATGAAAAATAGTCACCAAGGTTGGAACGATGGAACCACACCTTCTAAAACTATGGAAACGACAGTCACAGTAGTAGTTGCTGCTACCAATGAAGTGGGCATGAGTCTCATGGTAGAAGTGTTGTGTCTTGAGGGCATCAACATCCTCATCCTGGTGGGGAGGTTTGCTATGGTTTTTCAAGATTTTAGAAGGGGAAACTGAGTAGAATGCACAGGGGATATGACCAGGCTATGCATAGGAATCTCAAAAAGTTTAAATTTTTAGAAAGGCATTCTCCATAGTTAAGTCTCTAAATGCAGGACCCTGCTGGGTGAGCCAAAGTTAAATTTCATACATATGGACCACAAGTGTGTTCTGATTAAAATATGCACAATTAAAGCCAGAGGAATGAGTGGAGGTCCCAGTACCAATCGCAACCATGGACCAAAGCCACTTGTATTTCTACACTTAACTATCCTTAGTTCCAGGACCTCATTTTCAAACACACACCACTTACCTCCATTGGATACAACATGTCTGTGAGTTTGTGAGTCATTTAGAAAGAAAGGATCTCATCGGGCAATAGAGACAGGAAGAAACCTCCAAGGACAGACACATCCTCAGTGTGGAGCAGGAGCAGAGCATCCTCCTGGCTAGTGGTAGCTTTTAAGAGCAAAGAGTAAAACCTCTACAGAATGTCTTTGGAAGGTGATTATCCTGTTTAAGGATCAGCACAAGGGACCAGCATCCACTGACAGATTCAAACAACAGGACAGAGCTTCACCTGGGTGTGTAGATGTGTGCAAACTGCTTCTGTACCTCTAGCTGAAGCCAAAGACTGGTCAGTAAGTTTGCAAGATCTACCACGTAGTCTCAACAGGGGACTTCAACCCTTCAGCTTCTCCTCAGTGGCTGGACACCAGCAAATCACAAACATACTATCAGTACCAGGATCTCTACATATCATCTGCTGCTAATCACTTGCTCAGACCCAGTGCACGCTATTCCCCAACTTATTTCTGGTCCTTCCAGCTTATGGTTGCTTCCCTGACTTCATTTTTTCCTCTTATCATCTTGAAAGAAAAGAGCAGAGCAGGGGTGTGTGACTTGCCATGTCTGCTGCTGTTTCGCCAGCATGTGTATCTGGTATGAGACTGTAGGTAAAATTTTCTGTCCCATCAGCCAGCTCCCAAATAACCGCACAGAGACTTATTATTAATTATAAATGCTCAGCTGATAGCTTAGGCTTGCTACTAACTAACTCTTACAATTTAAATTAACCCATGTTTTTTTTTAATCTATGTTCTACCACGAGGCTTGGTACCTTTCCTCAGAAAGGCATACTCATCTTGTTTCTCCCTTCTTCATCCCAGAGCATTCTCCCTCTCCACAAATCTTACCTAACCTCTTCCTGCCTAGCTATTGGCCATTTCGCTCTTTATTAAACCAGAGACAGCAACACATCTTCACAGTGTACAAAAAGAATATTCCAAAACACATGACAGTCACTCAATGAACATTTGTTGAAAGAGCAATGACCTAAGATTAGCCTCTCAGAGTGCAACCTCCCTCTGGTATCTCTGCTCAATGGCCACAGCTTGTATGGCTCACTGGCCATTGTGCTGAAATTCTTCTTTCTTCTACCAAAGCCCTGGAATGTCATCTCTTCCCAGCCTGTGCTTTTCCTATGGACACTATAGTTCTTGGAGCAGGGATGAACACACTGCCAGGGTTAAGTACACACATGCTGATCTGGTCTTAAAGATGGGTCTCTTCAAGGCCTCTGTGAGAACTGAGGTCTTAGATAAAGTCAGCTGCTAAATAGTAGAACAGGCAGCCAAATGTGAAGCCCTTATGCCAAAAGTGGTAGAGAGATCATGAAGGAACAGGCCAAGGCTGGAACTTTCTGGGAAGACTCTAGACCACATAGTGATTACCAGGGCAGCCAGAATCTGTCTCAAAAGATTACCAATTTTAAAAAAGCAAGAGTTTGCATTTCATAAATTCTCAGTTTTCACAAGTCTTACACTTCTCTATCAGCATTCCAGCTTTTGGAAAATACCCCTCATCAAATCAGGGTCTCAGATTGTTCCCTATGGTGGGAAGGGACCTACTAATAGAAAATCCATGCCTTTGGATAGCAATTCTGAAACCTAACTGGCCAGAGTCATCTGCCAGATAATATAGCTTTGCTTGGGACTAAGTAGTGGCCACTACAGCTGTTCTTAGCCTTGCCTGCCCAACACACAACCTCTGAAAAGGGTACCCACTGCTGTGAATGCTCACCAGGTGTGCCCAGTAGGTATACCTGTTGGGTGCATCCTCTAGGTGGCCCTGCTGGGTGTTCACTAAGAAGAGTGATGCTGACCCGCCCAGAGAGGGGATAGCTGTGACAAGGGACAGGAAAGGAGCTCCCCTGACAAGAGGGCAGACTCAACACTCACTAAGTATCCCAAGCTGAATGGCTAAAGACAATAGAAACTAACGCCTCACTTTGCTAAAGGCTAGAAGACTGAAGTCAAGTATCTGTGGGACCTTGAACCCTCTAAGGCCTTGAAGGAAACCCTTTGCCTCCTCTCAGCTTCTTATGGTTTGCTGCCAATAGCAATCTTTGTCTTTCCTTGGTCCGCTCCAATCTCTGTCCTCTGCATCACATGGCCTTCTCCCTGCATGTCTCTGTGAGTCCTCTTACAAGGGCATCAAGAAAAGTAGCCTGCCTTATGTAGTAAACCTGTATCTGAAGTTTTCCTGTGTCCTGCCCAGTCCATAGATGCTCAGACCCAAGTTGTAACTGAAGTTTTTCTGTGTCCCACCTGGTCCACAGCTGCTCAGACCCAAGTAAACACACAGAGGCTTATATTAATTATAACTGCATGGCCATGGCTCAAGCTTTTTGCTAGCACTTATATCTTAAATTAGCCCATAACTATTAATCTATGTATCACCACATGTCCCATGGCTTTACCTGTGTCCCATGACATGTTGCTCCTTGGGCGGCTTGCTGGTGTCTCTCCTGACTCAGCCTTCCACTTCCCAGAACTCTCCTCTCTCCTCTGTGCTCCCATCAAAGCAGCATGTAGCCCAGAAACCTTTTTTTTTTTTTTCTAACTAACAAAAGCTATATCCACCCCGCAGCATACTGCATGGCCTGGAATCTGTCAAGTTGCATGTAAGTCAAGCCCACATGCTGGGAACCCACCATAGAGTAGCTCAAGCCTGCATGTTGCGGTGTCTAGCTGCCTACATGAGACATAAAGTATGAATCTGGTTTTGGCTCTGTTTAGAATTGCTTATTACGTATTCTCAGGTTTTAGGTGGAAACTCGATCCATTGGGCACCATTTGTAGCTAAAGTTTTCCTGTGTCCTGCCCAGTCCACAGCTGCTCAGACCCAAGTTGTAGCTGAAGTTTTTCTGTGTCCTTTTCTATCAATCTATAAGTTGCCACGTGGCTTGTGGCTTACTGGCACTTTACATCTCGCTTCTCATTAAAGAGGCCAGGTGGGACTGGTGATAACTGCAGCAACAAAAACCTCTTAATGTAACATATCATAGCCTCAGTGACCCTATTCCAGATAAGATGCATTCTGGGGGCCTGGGAGTTAGAATTTGAAAGTATCTGCTTTGGAGGGGGATATAATACACCACCATGGTGAGAAGTGGTCCCAGGATCTAGGAATTTATCATGGCCCGGGGGATTCACAGTAGCTAGGTGCTGTGCCCATCACAGGCAAGACTGCAGACATCCAAGAAAAGCTTCAGGGAGACTGAGACCAGGACCCAGGACAATCGTGTCCCAGCCAGGCACCAAAATAGCAATCTGTTCACCACAGCCCTTGAGGGCTTGGACAAGGACAGAGACAGGGTAGCCAGCGTGAACAAGGACCAGCATGTCTTCCCTAGTGGGCTAGCCATGGCAGTTCTGGAAGCTTCCACAATGCAGCATGGAAAGAGGTCAGAGCAGGAGGCCAGTGTCAATTCTTGCAGTTATTTTGGTTTAGAGAAAATTAGTATACACAGAAAGTGCAAAGCCCAAAGCAATGGCTGTGGGTTTATGGTGGTAATAAACATGTCCCCCTGCCTAAGGTCACACTTTATTTCTGTGAACTGCACAGGACCAGCCCTCGGGATACTGAAGACATGAGTCAACGTGGCAAATGGGATTAAATGTGAGAGAAAGAGGCCAAGTCTGCACGCCTGCCGGGAATGCTGATAAACCCGGAGAAAACAGAGTTAGTCCGGATCTCCCCTCCCCCCAGAAAAAACTCCCTGTGGAGAAAGAATATTAATAAAATAAAACTCCAAAATTTGATCCTGGAGCAATAATAGAACCCAGTGCCAAACTTCACAGGCGCACAGAGGATGTGCAGAGCTGAGCAATCTGCGGACAGCCATTCTCCGGGGAACTCTGGAGAGCTCACAGTGTTCAGGCCAAAAAGCCCTGGAAACCGGGTCCTGTGGAAAATGCAGACTAGCTTTATGAATTGCACATGTGGCCACAGAGCCAGCTCTGTAGCACTGAGTGAAAGGATCTGCATAGAAATCTGTCCCCGTGCTGAAGACCACCAGGGCGGATGCAAAGCATCCTAGGGGTACCGAAAATTCACCCAATCCCAAAGGGCTTTCTTGGCAAAGTCAGGAAAATAGAATCCAGCTAAGACTTGCTGGAATTAGATGTGAGAGACAAAAAGGCCACTTGCCTTTGCTGGAGGGGACCTGTCTGGAAAAGGTGTCCCCAGGGAGAGCAATAGACCCTTCATAGCTACTTCATGTATTTGTTCTTCCCTTTGGTCATCTTTGACATGGGGCACCATGGTGCTTATCTCAGAGTCTTGTGCAGATGAAAGGTGTTAACACAGGGAAAAGTTTAGGCAGCGCCTGGCTTGTCAGAAGGGGTGACCACATGTCCTCACCTGCAGCAAGTGCTCCAGCCCAGGGGAAGCCCGGGACCCACCCCTATGTCACTAGACTCTCTTTACCCGCCCCCCCCAATTCCATTTTACTTTCATATCCCAGATCCCCTTCCCATCTTGTCTCCCAACAACCTATTCACAATCTGGAGCACTTCCCACTCACTGTCACAGGATCTAAGAGCAGGAAAGGCCCTCCAAAGGCCTTCAGCTTCCGCCTCTGCCCCAAGGCAGAGCTCTGTTCACACCGATTCCGACAGATGGATGTCGTTTCAATACAGGAAGTATTTATTGTGCATCCAGGCTGGGCCAAGCCCTGTGCTCATGATTGCTAGAAGTATGCAGAGCAGTGGGGATGGTTGAGCCCCCGCTGCCCACTGGGGATGGAGCTAGGAATACACACCCACAGAAGTAACTTTAGGTGACTTCAGGCTCATCGTGAAATGCAGAGAGAACCTCCTCCATTGGTGTCTCTACCAGCTTCTACAAAGTGTGTCGGGCCCAATCCTCATAACAAAGCTTCCATCTTCCATTCTATCACAGTCACAAGTGTTCTGAGCATAATCTGTGCTCCAGAATGCTTTTGACTTAATAATAGAGTAACATAGGGAAGCCTTGGCTATAGTTGTGAGCCTACACCTTGCAAGATTGGAAACTCTTCTATGGTATGTGGGTTAAGCTATAAACCATCAATGGATGCTTGATACTGGCTCCCCATAGCCACCATTTGTTGCCCAGAAGCCAAGCTCCTTACCACCCTTACAGCTCCAGCCCTTCTGTCCCTGGTGAGTCAGGAGACATCCATGTTTACCTTATTCCCTCCTCACACTGACTTTCACTGTCAGCTGCAGGAGACCATGGCTCTCTGACAGCTTTTACCTCCAAGAAATAGAGGTTTTACATGGAAGGCTCCAGGCCAGCACTGCCTCGAGGCATGTCACCGCCATCCCAAATGTCCAGTATCACCAAAGCCTCCCAGCCCTGAGAGAACAAAGTTCCCTCTGAGAACTCTTGCCCAGTCAGGCATGACTGCAAAATTCCAAACAATCCCAGCCCTTGGGCTGGGCCTTCTAAGATAACATTCCCTTGTTCAGGCAGGACCACCTCGTCTACTGACTTAGCTCCTCACTGCCTTCCACTCCTATGCCACCCAGGGAAGTTCATGGCGAGTGGAGGCTAGCCAGCCTTCTAGGCATCTCTCTGTCCTTCTCGAGGCTCCTCACCCAACACTTTGTAACAAATTATATTGGTAAGCTGCTGTAATTGTATTGGTAAACTGTCGTAATTGTATTGGTAAACTGCCGTAATTGTATTGGTAAACTGCTGTTGCTGCTTAAGCTTGTTACAAGTAGATTCTGAGAGCAAGGTGGGACCTCCCGTCCTAGACTCCAGTGTATTTATTTTAAATGTCTCCATAACACCTTTTCCTGGGACAGGCTGGCCCCCTAACTCTGTGCCAAAAGAAAAGAAAACAGCAAACAGCTAAGGATCTTAAAAACATTTTGTCCTTGAGGATAGCTAGAAAGTAAGCCATTTCCAATAGATGTTACTGCTTAAGTAACTATTGTTTATCTATCCTGTGATATAAAAATGCCTGCAGTGGGAATGGGAACATGGAAGCTGGGCCATGGGAAGCTCCTCCATGGAGACAATCTGCCCAGATCTCTCAACTTAGAATGCCAGCATGACAGTTGAGCTGCTCCTGCCCCAGTTCCTTTCTGCTGTGTATTTGTGACACCTGACATTGTCTGGCTGCTTTGTGCCACTAGTTCTTTGGCCTGGAAGCCACCTCCGAGGATACAGCACTCTACCCAGGACTCAGGCTGGCTGCCTCAAAGCTTCCCCAGCTATCCCTTGCTGCATGCTGTGAGCTCCTCCCCAGTCATCCCCACTGCATGCTGTGAGCTCTGGATCTGATGATACTTGGCTGTCTATCTCCTGCTTCCTTCTGCTACTTACTATTGCTCTTTTACTGTTGTTTGCTGTAAACTTAATAAACTCATTCAAAACCAAAAGCACCGCTGCGAGGTCATTCTCCAGCTGCCCAGAGCACACATGCTCTGCAGAAAAGATGCAAACCTCACTCACTGCCCTCTCTCCTGTGACTGTCCTGACTGTGTTTGCCAATGTGTATGTCCTTCCCTCATGGCCATTCTGTGTTTCTTCCATGCTCAGTTGGGGGTGGGGTGGGACTTCTAAAAGGTGAAAAAGTCCAAACCTTAGTTTCTGGAGGGTCTGAGTCCTTAGCTATCCTGTGTTTTGTTTTATTTTGTTTTGTTTTGTTTTGTTTTGTTTTGTTTTGTTTTGTTTTGTTTGTGTGTGTGTATTTTTTACTGATTCTTTAGTACTTTCACATCATGAACCCCATCACACTCATTTTCCAGCCCTTCCATGTCTGCCCTACCCTGTGACCTACCCCACCTCCCAAAAAAATAGAAATAAAAATATTTTTAAAAGAATTTTTTAAAATGCAGTTTGTGTTATCTATATACTCCCTGAAACATGGTCGAACCCTCAGTGGCCTGCCCCTTAAACTGAACTGAGTCCTTCCCCTCCCATCCCCCACCAGAAGCCATCAATTGTGGAGAGCTAACTTCAGCATCCTTATCACATTTTTTAAGAGTTCTCTTCCATGGCTTCCTGTTTAGGCTGTTACATTTGCGGGGGCAGTGGGGGGACGTGGGTGGGGGATGTCACAGAATCTTTCCATGTCCCTCTTTCTCAACTGTGCATCTGCAATCATCTTTATGTCACAGCAAAAGAAGCTTCTTTGATCTTTGCAGTCAGTGGGAACATGGACTGTTAGCTTCCTCATGTTTTCTAGGAACAGCACAGGCCACAAATACAGCCCCTGGCTGCAATAGGACAGTGGCCCAGATAAGGCCCTCAAAAACAGTCTGGACCATGGACATCAATTTGGTCTTAGGTGACAGCACAGGCCACTCACATCAATATGACCCCTGAAGGCAGCACACCCTCAGACCTCAACTTGGGCTCAGACTGCAGCACAGACAACAGATATCCAAACGGCCCTCAGTAGCAACACGGGCCGTGGTCATCAACACACACCCCAGCTACAGCAGGACATGGGCCCAGACATGACCCTTGGCAGCCGCAGGGATCCAAAAATAACTATGACCTAGGTGGCAGCACAGACCAACCAGATCAGCATGGCCCCAGCAGCAGTATGGCCTACAGACATCTACATTGCCTCAGGCTGCAGAACAGACCATGGACATCTGAATGGCCCTCAGTGACCATACAAGCCATGGACATATATCAAATAGACGCTGTGGTGAGACCACAGGCCCAGACATGGCCCTGGTGGTGGCACAGATCTGCGCATCACTATGGGCTCAGATGGCAGCACAGGCCATTTACATGAGCCTGGACCTTACTGCTGCAGCGTCTTCAGTTCCAGCTCTCTCCACAGCATATGCACTGCTGCACTTCTCTCCCTCCCCCATCTTGAGGCAGAGCAGCCTGGCTTTTGCCTGCACTGCAAGGTGGGGTGGCCTTTCTGCATGTGCTTTAATGACCTTTTTCCTTTAACATTTGGTACGGGGTGAGGATTGTCCAAGAGGTACCCAGAATTCCCTGGGTTCCTGAAGTAGTCTTTCTTGTCCCACTATGTGACTACCATCCCATCGGTGGATAGGACCAACCATTCCATCCAGTAGAGTAGCTCTGACCTCCCCTTCATTGAATAGCTTAAGAGCCCCAAGGTGGCTAGCTCTTACATTTCAGTTTAATGGAACTACAATTCCGGTCCCTATGTTGACTTTTTCTAGAGCAAGATGAACAAATTCACTCTAGATAGAACACCAAGGACAGACCACAGAAATGATTCCATTCAAGTCTGGCTTGACAGACCAATGGGTTTATTGGAATTTCTTATAGGACCCTGAGTGAGGCATTAATTATAGGAGTGTAAGTGAGTCCCCAAATAGCACATCCCTGAAAACCTGCCCTGGCATGGGTGACAAGCTCCTGAATGCTTCATATGTGGATGGAGTCTTCTTCACTTACTCGTCACCTCCTATATATTCTAGCAACGTCCTAGACCACACGCAACTGAGACAGAATTACATGCAGCTAGGGAGGAGTATGGGGGTGACTGGACTCTCATTTGAGTATCTAATGACCCTCTCTTCCTATGGGGAGTGCTAACAGTCCCAGGCTTGTGAGGGCCTCTCTTGAACAATCATAGCAGCTCTGTTTACAAGATGATAAAGACTGTGTCATATCTCAGGGACAGAGTGCCACCACAGCCCTGTTTGAAGCCACAAATCATGAAGCAAACAGTAAGAGCCATGGCATCCAGCTGTATTCCTTGACTCCTAGACTAGTCTATCCTGGCTCTGGGGAGATAGCACCAGGCTATGGTCTCTGACTCTAAGGAGACATTGTATTCTGTAAAACAGAACCCAGTCCTTTCAGGATCCTGCAATGGAGTCTTGTAACTCCCTGACCTCTTCACTTAGCTTAGCCACTTCCAGCTAATAAAGAGACATGAAGCTCTCATTCTCCACAGTGGCCCATCACTTGCTTCCCATGCTAGCATCAGAAGTGTTCTAGAGAATCCTAACAGTGGCTGAGGTGTTGGGCCACCCTGTGCCCATCCTTTGGTGGTGCTGACAGAGATAAGTTCCAAGAGGCAAATCTACTGATAGAAATGCAGAGATAACAAATATCTGTGGTAGAGGAGGCCAGCAACCATTCTGCCACTGTGTGGCTGGCTAATTACTCCAGTGCCTGTCTCTCCTGTAGGCAGATTAGGCACGCAGGCAGGCAGCTCGCCAAGATAACACTCATAATAGAGAAGGCATGGCCCTGCCAACTCACATCCCTCTTTGTGGGCCCCTGTACGAGCCTTGGGTGACTGGTAACTGACAGCTACCAAGCTGTCTACCCATCATTGTCCCTACAGTGACTGATATCCTTAGGTCATTCACACAGCACACATTCACAACTTGCACACTCATTCACACAGCACACATTCACAGCTCACACGCTCATTCACACAGCACACATTCACAGCTCACACGCTCATTCACACAGCACACATTCACAGCTCACACGCTCATTCACACAGCACACATTCACAGCTCACACGCTCATTCACACAGCACACATTCACAGCTCACACGCTCATTCACACAGCACACATTCATGCTTGCACACTCATTCTAACTTTGTCACTGATATAACCCTAGTCACCCAAGTCTCTGAGCCCTATCAGACCATTAGCAATGCCCACAGAGCTATGTGGCACCATACTTCCAGCAAGCTCTTATTTCACATTAGTGGACAATCAAACATTCTGCTCAAAGTTCTGTCTACAAAGTCCAGCCTAGACACGGAAACTACATAGTAATTCAGACAGAATTGCTACTGTCAGGTTGGTGTGATAACCAGTAAGAGTTAATGAGAATCCTAAAACTCCAGGTATAGCAGACACAAGCCGTGGCCTATTACACCTCAGACTGTTAGTGCACCTCTCCCTGCTGGGTTGGGATAAAGACCCCAGAGAGGGCACAACCCTGCTCCATGGACCACAGAAAGGTCATCGACTCTAATGAAGCTTACTGGGACCTGTGGCATCAGAAGGTGCCTAGGAGGGCTCCATAACACAGAATGTGCTTAATGTACAGTCACTGGGGGGGAGACTGAGGAAGGTGGTTCCTAAGAAGGAGCGTTCCACTGGGAAACTTCCAGATAGGATGCCTGGGACAGGGCGAGATGATAGCCACTGGGACCCACAGGAGCTCAAACAATGCCTCTGCTGAGTCAGACACTGGGGAAAGTGTCCCTGTTGGAGCCCAGTGTGTCAGAAACCACGAGCTCTGGGCACTGCACCTTGGAGGAAGTATGTCCTGACCAGGCTCAGAGAAAACAGACAACCCCCCTTTTTCTTTCCAGCTCCCCATCGGCAAGATTTACATGTGCCAGCTGACAAGGGAAAACATTTGTACAGCCCACCTCCACCATCATGAAGTGGACGTTAAGGGTGGATTTAAGTGCTACATTGTAATGAACTGATGACTGACACGGGGAAGGAGGTGTGTTAGGGATGGCATCAGAGGGTAAGCAAACAGGGAGTACACCAACACATGACAGCACAATATTGTCCAGCAAATAAAACTGTTGATCCAAAGTCAGGAGTGGAACAATCAGGAAGAGGTGCCTGTGGAAGACAGAAAATGCACCTTCTTCCAACTACCAATGAAGCAAGCCAAACCCAAGAATAGGGGCTGGATATTCTTGGTTCTACTTGACTCTAAGCAAACCACCCTTCAAGAACTTTCCCATGAGCTTGACATCAAGGTGAGTACTTCCTTTCATTTGCCCAGAGCCTGACCAAGGCCAGGCTAACCACAACTTCTCACTAACAGCCAAAGCTATGTGGGAGGCTACACTTCACTGGCTCATCCCTTGTCCTAGGGACACGTAACTCCAAGGCCATCTCCTCTTGGTGATCCTGGACAGTTGCTGAGAACTCTATGTCTAGAGGTCCCCTTCTACCCATATGCAGCAAACACTGACCCCGAGCTGCAGCTCTGGCCTCTTGGATGCTGGCAAGGTCTCCCAGCCTTATGATGAAGGAAGCTTATATTCATGTACTGATGATGGAAGAGGAAGGGAGGGGAACTGGTCCTTCACCAAACTTGGTTCTGTCATAACCAGGGTCTCTCTGACCTTTGCTTTTGGTAGGCCAGACTTTTAGAAACAGAGAAGCAAACAACCACTCTGGGATCTGCAACATTTGAGGTTGAGGAAAACATTGGTCACATCCGGTCCCTGAGCTCTCAGACTTACACTGTCTCCAAGTTATGGCCATGATTTCATAACATCTCAGTTCAGGGTCACAAAGCGAACACTGTCTTGGTCAATAATGTCCCAAGATCTGCACAGCCTCCTCCAGGAACCTTGAGACCTCCATAACCTGCTCATAAATGCTCTCTTCTTGCCTGCCCTCTTGCCTCCTTTTGCTCCTAATAAGTCCAGGCCCAGTCCCTGCTTAGACGGCCATGATCCTTCCCAGACCATGGACCACACACTGGGTAGCAAGGGCCTGCAGTATGCAGAGGATTGACACAGGAACTAACGAGCTGAAGACAGTCTCACCAATCCAACAAGGCCGGAAAGAGCTGTTGGCCCTGGAGCTGGGTCTCATGCACGGAGGTTTGGAGACTGGGCAGGGCTTATACAGGTTCCTCTACAGTCCTGGTGAGAAGAGCAGCATTCTGGCTGCCTCCCCTCAGAGCCTCCCTACCCTCACAGCCTCCTTCACCCTCACAGCCCCTGCCTTGAGTTCTCTACACTCTCCTCCCACCACACTTCTTCCCTTAGCTCCTCTCCTGACCTCCGAGGACAAAGGTCATTTTGTCACTGGGTAAGGACACATATGGAGAAATTCCTGCCCACTCTCCTCTCAAACAATTATGGGCTAGTGAGACAATGAGACTGCAGGAAACATAAGTGGGCACATTTGGAAGATATGAATAATTGCAAAGACAAAGTAGAGAATGGCCCCTGCCAGGGCGAGCACAGGAAGTGGGTGGAAGTGGGAAGGACTCTATTAATTCCCTACGGCCTTGAATGAGTCATGATTTTCAACTTCCTACCCAAGTGTCTGGCATTTAGCTGCCTGGATGCTATGCTTCAGTCATGACTAAGTCTCTCTGGTGGGCACATATTGCCTCCTGCATCAGTAAAACCATCCTAAGTCCAAAGGCCACAGACAGTTGCTTTGCGCACAGCCACTATCACCACTTCCTGGTCCAGCCCTGAGCTTTAGACCTCTGCCCATGCAGCTGCTTGGCCTGGGATTATTCTTCCTATACCTTAGCATACTGGGTCCTAAGCTCTCCAGTCTTAGAACAAATCTATCTCCTCAGGGTGGCTCTCCCAGGCCCACTGGTCCATTCTCAGCAGGCCAGCACCACCTCTTCATCATGACTCTCCTGCCCATGCCCTAACAGGCTTTAGCCACCATCAAGATGCCAGCACTGTCTCCATAAATACTGACACAGGCATGGGAAGAAGAGAGCTCTGTAGACCCGTGTTCAGCTCCTTAGGGTCCCCAGCCTGCTGACTCCACAGTGATCATGACACTAATCTTTCCAGTTGGATTATTATCAACCTAGCTGCAAGCCCCACACCCAGTAGCTCCTAGAGAGTCCAGGCTTCCATACACTCAAAGAAAGGAGCAATTACAGGCTAGAGTTTGCCTCTGGGGCCTGTGGTCCATTTTCCCAGAGGCTATCTAGCTGCAGACACCAACACTCAAAGTTTGGGAGCTTCAACGAGGTCTCTAAGTTGGCAGGAAGGAATCTGTAGGGGCGTCTCATGAGAAGTTGCAAGTCTGGACCACAAACTCTTAAGTCTTTGTTGTGGCAGAGAAGTGAAGAACTATGGCCATACCCACGTCCAGCAGCTGGTCCCCTTCCTGGGCATCCAGAGATGAAGCCTCCAGTTCCAGCTTCTACTTTTGCCAGCCTCCTTGGTACTGTTATCCTCATCTAGACTCCAGCAAACTCTGGCAGAAAGGGCTTTATTGAGCACTGTTTACATTCTTGCCATTTTTGCCTGTGTTTAGACTTGTGAAAAAACCCCATTTCAAACATTTACAAGCAATCATAGGCCCTTGTGGATTTCACATAAACTCTTCTATAAGCCAGTGAACTTCAGAGCCTCTAACCCCACAAGAATCATAAACCCTCAAAGCTGTAGGCCCATGAAGATTCTCTGCTCCAACATTCTTGTTTCTCAGCCAGAAACACCCAGGCTCAGGAGGGCAGGGCCCTGCCTAGGCACAGTGGAGTTGAGTACAGAACTGATCTCTACAGCGCAAACCCATGAATCCAAAACCAGGTGCAAAACATTGGAGCCCACGAACTTTGCCAGCATGTGGTTCTGGTTTCTAAAAGAACTGATTTGAGGTTTCAAAACATTAATGTGCCTAGGATTTTGGTGAAGGAATGTGTGTTAAGTGGACATGCTTGGCTGGCAGCCATGCCCTAGCGCCAGGCAGGCTGCCTGCCTTATGAGAATGCCCTGGGACTTGATGTGTGGGATGCATCTGCTGCACAATATCCCAGAATCACAGGCTTGCAGCATGGCTCCATGTGAAGTCATATTGTCTACCAGCGGCTGCTTTCACGAGGGATTTCGGACAACCTTCTTCAGGAGACTCTGGGTAAAGCCAAGAAGGAAGATCCCTGCAGAGGCCTCCCACCTCAGCCCCAGAAGGTGCTATAGGAAAAGCTCTATAAGAGCCAGGAAGGCACCAAACAGACCCTAAGCCCTCTGGGCCAACACCTTCCCCTCTACCACAACAGGCCCAGGCAGGAAATTAAGCAAAGCTCTTTCTGAACTTCTACGAAGGAATTTCCTGGAGGGTCCTGGAGGCCTGTGCTCCAAGGAATCATGTTACAACCAAAGCTGCAGGCCCTAGGGTTCCTGCCTCAGCACCTGTCATGCAGAGCACCTTGTAATCCAACACTGGCCTGTGATGGCAGGCCTCAGGGAGCCAGGGAATGCCTAACCTGGACTGCACAGAGACCTCCCCACTCTACCCATCTCTGTGTCTCAAAGCTGGGGAGGCCCCTCTGCACGTGCCCTAGGCTGCATCCTCTCTAAAGCTGGGAAGCAGCTGATTGGTAGGCAAGATGATGGCCACCCTGACCCTAGTGGTCTCTCCAACCAAAAGCCTGGGGCATGACCTTACAGCAGTCAACAACATCCCTACGCCCTCACCACTGCTCTGTGTCAAGACTTCAGGACCTTGCAGAGAACAGAAGTCTAAGAGAAGTTAGTTCACAGTCACCTGCTACATGGTATGATATTAGCAGGAAGACCAAGAAAGTCCAAATAAAATCTTCAGTCCAGTTAATACAACGTACCAACATTGGTTTCGCAATTCTTTTCTCTCTCCCTATCCTACCTCTGTCCCTCTCCCTGCCTCTCTCCCTGTAGCCCAGGCTGCCCTGTTACTGAAACAATGCCTTCCCAATAAGAAATCACTCTGTACCCTTAGAAATTGATAAAGGAAAAATTCTATACTGGGAAAAAAAGAAAAAGAAAAGAGCATGGACGACTGGACCAATGTCCAGTGAAAAGCCAGCCTTGAGTAGATTTGACTAACATTTGCATACTTTAGACTTCTGCATTTCACAGACACACATCCTTTCAGGTCCCAGCCCCAGGTTCAACTGTGAACAGTTTCAACAGACAGGAGGCTGCAAGTCTGGCCACCTAGGTAGATGGGAAACTTACCCAGCAAAGACATCACCAGAATTATTTTAAGTTCACTAGTGTTGGTCTTTTTGAGTAGTTCTTACCCTGGTCCATACTGCCCACCTGGCAGGATTAGGCTTTTCCTGACAAGAGCTCTGGAGACTAATGGTCGGCCAGGACTTGGGGGCAGTTGTGACCCTGCACTGCCCCATGAGCTGCCCAGGGAGGCATGGTTTGGGGAATGGGCCCTAATGACTCCTCAGTCCTGATGAACCAAAATTGATGTTCTAGCACTGCAAATGTTGCTTGTCCCCAACAGGACTGGTTAGCACACTGCTTATCTTTGGGTATTTAGGAGGCAGAGCTCCTTTAGCTAACCCCTAATGTATGTGCTTTAATGTCCTCTATGCAAGGCTCTTAGTAAATCCTTTGTAGTATATATTCTCTTCTTTCTTTTCCATCTGACCACATTCCCAGTCCTTCAGCATCAGTCTCCCAAGTGCTGGGATTACAAGTCACTATCATCTGTGCCTGTGAGTGTGGGCACACAGGAACCACAGATGTGTGTGGGGTTAGAGGGCAATTTTCAGGGACCAGTTCTCTCCTACTGTGGGGTCCTGGGGTCACATTCAGGCTGTCAGCTTTGTGTAGCAAGCCCTTTGACCTGCTGAGCCATTTTCCTGGCCCCATGTCTGGCTTTCTTACATCTTTTTAAGTTGTAAAATATCCTTTCCAAAGTCATTTATTTCCAGATTTTTGTGAGGCATTGCTGACAAATAAAAATTGTATTTAAGATGTCCAAAGTGATGATATTATTCACATAGACTATGATTGTCACATCAAACTAATTTGTCACTTCACAGTTACCATGTGTATGTAGACAAATCTTAAAAGGTCTGTGATGGTATTGTGTTCCCCGAAATATTGTGTGTTCCCCGAAATAACCTTATCTGGGGGTCAGAGACAGAGCAGCCACAATATTAAACAGGATAGGCAGTGGTAGCACGCGCCTTTAATCCTAGCATTCCAGAGACAGAAATACCTCTGGATCTCTGAATTCAAGGCCACATTAGAAACAGCCAGGCAAGGTGACACACTCCTTTAATCCCAGAAATCCAGCCTTTAATCCCAGGGAGTGTCGGCAGAGAACAGAAAAATTTATAAGGCATGAAAACAAGGCACCAGAGCTAGTTAAGCATTTGGCTGGTTAGATTTTTAGGCTTCTAGCAGTAGTTCAGCTGAGATTCATGTGGAGGAGGACTCAGAAGCTTGCAGTCTGAGGAAACAAGACCAGCTGAGGAACTGGTGAGGTGAGGAAGCTGTGGCTTGTTCTATGTCTCTGATCTTCCAGCATTCACCCCAATAACCTGGCCTCCTCAGGTTTGATTTTATTAATAAGAACTTTTAAGATTCCAACTACAAAGGTCTTATTAATGAAAACAAACCTGGAGCCAGGTATTGGGGTGAACGCTGAAAGATCAGAGAAACAGAACAAGCCACAGCTAACCTCACCTTGCCAATTCCTCAGCTGATCTCCTTTCCTCAAACTAGAAGCCTCTGTGCACTCATCTGAATGGATCTCAGCTAAACTGCTGCTAAAAACTAAAAAGTTAACAAACCTCTAGCTTCTGGTCCTCACACCTTATATACCTTTCTGCTTCCTGCCATCACTTCCTGGGATTAAAGGCGTGTGTCACCATGCTTGTCTGTTTCCAGTGTGGCTTTGAACTCACAGAGATCCGGATGGATCTCTGCCTCCAGAATGCTAGGATTAAAGGTGTGTGTGCCACCATTTTCTGGTCTCTATGTCTGTCTAGTGGCCGTTCTGTTCTCTGACCCCAGATAAGTTTATTAGGGTACAAAATATAATGGGGGACATAATATCACCACATTTCTCCTTTTTTGTCTAATTAATAAAAGAAGCTTATAACTAATATAAGAAAAACTATATCCAATAAGTATATACAATATATACAGTCAAGAATTACATTAACAATGTCTAATCCATTAACATTTGACAGATTCAGACTAAAAACTCCATTATATACATTAACAATGTCCAGTCCATTAACATTTGACAAACTCAGACAAAAAATTTCATTACTTATCCGATTTAAAACAAGTAATTCCTTTTTAAAAGTAGATTCAATGATCTACCTTATTATATCCATAGTCTCTCTTTTTATCTGTTCTGAATAGATTTTAAAAAATCTACCTTTTATCTTATCATTTCTATATCTTTTCGTTTTTCTTTTCAGAGTAGATTAAATAATCTACCCTTTTCTATGTGTATAAGTGTGCAAGTGTGTGTGTATATATATATATATATATATGTATGTGTATATTTGATGTGCTATATATGTTTATGTGTATGTGTATGAGTGTATATACATGTGTGTGTAATGTAGGCATATGTTGTATGCATATGTTGTATGTATATGTGTGTAATGTGTATGTAATCCTGTATTGCATGCTGGGTGTGCATGTGTATATATATTATGTGTATTTGTGTATATGTGTGAATGTGTATTATGTATATATAATGTGTATCTGTGTATATATTGTGTACATATACTTGTGTGTATATATATGTGTACATGTTTTGTGCATGTGTGTGAGAGAGATTAGACTACTTAAGATCTACTTACTCATTGAGTTCCAAGCATATACTATGGTATTATTATAAGTTTTCCAGAGCTTATTCACCCCATGTAACTGAAACTTACAGTCTCCCACCTTTTCCCATTTCTCCCAGCTCCTGACAACAACATTATACACTCTGGTTCTTCTGAAAGATTCTGCACAGAAATGAGGTCATGCAGAATGTGTCTTCTGTGCCTGGCTTATTTCACTTAAATCACGTCCTCTGGGTCCACCTGTGCCGCAGCACATCAGGGTTTCCTCTTCCCTGAAGGGGGAAGGATTTCTCATGGCATGTTCACCACGTTTACCCACAAGAGGATAGACATCAGAGCTGTTTCCACATCCTGACTGCTTGGAACACAGGAGTGCCTATCTCTCCCCGAGGCTAGGGTGTCTTTTCAGGACATGAGGTTGTGGGGTGCATGGACGGAGGAGGAACTGGGTGCAGGGAAGACGGGAACTGTGTGTCCTTCCCTTGCAACTGCCATGTCCTTCTAAAGTTACTCCACAGTAGAACCCTGACTGAAAAAGCAACTTGTGGTTGCGCTGTCTCTCCCTTCAGCCACTGGACTGAGTAATTCCACGCTAGATATAAAGTAACTCTCCTCCAAACCTGACAGGGACTAACTACAATTTTAGAAGCTCCGTCTTTACAGCCAAGAAAACTGAAGCTATCACTCCAGACATCCGGAGTCCAGATGGGCAGCAGCTATGGGGTCAGAAGTCATGACAGAAGCAGCTGCCCAGACACCCAGGGCACAGTGGGTCTTCTAGACCAGCTAGCTGAGTGGAGGTCCAGTCAGTTTGTGCTGAGGCCCTGAAACACAAACCTGACTGGGCACTTCCCTCCCCTGTAGCTTGCAGATCCTCTGGGGGAATTAAATTCCTTCTTATTCCCACCTCAAGGGCCTAGAATACCATTCTCAAGGCTTACCAAGAAGGATTCTCTCCTCCCTCTGTTCATAAGCTTGTTTTCAGTCAAGACTCAGAAACCTCCCCAGCACGGTTTCTTGCGCACGTGGAGGTGGGCCCTACCGCATGCAGCTGGCCACATCCCCCAGGACAAGTCTCTCTGCTTTCCTTCCATTCTTCCTGGCCTGAGCTTCCAGCCTGGAGACCTGTCTGGGTTCTGGAAGAAAAGAAGAGGTTCCTTCTCATCCCTCTCCCCTCTTCCACCTTGCTCAAGCACAGAGATGGAGAACAAGCGTCAGTTTTGAGTCATCTCTGTTTATCTTTGCTCTATGAAGTTCTACTACTCACGGCCGCTGCCGCCCAGGACGAACCAGTGAGGAACACACACCTGTGGTGCAGAGGAGGAAGAGGTCGTATGTGTGGCTCAGTGGTCTCTGCTCCCACCTGCCATTGCCATGGAGGCCAAGCTGCCTTCCCTCTCTGAACTCTTGGCTGAGAGAAATTGAGAAGGACTAGGTCAGGGTACATGTCACAACAATGCAGAGTGAACCCAAACCCACATGTCACAAAACTACAAGTCTCAGGCTTTGTTCTCAATGGTTGTTGTTTCTAATTAGAAAAAAAAAATCCTTTCCCCATTTCACACCCCCCCAGGTTTGAGCCACTTCCTAACGTCCAGCAAACATGGCCACAGCTGAGGCGCTCCAGGGTGTTTCACGCTCAGTGAATAATTATGTGAACAAAATAACACAACATGGTTGCCAACAGCTATTAAACCTGTGAAAAATGACAATAGAAAGCTCAGTTGACTGACTATCAGGGGCCCTCATAGAAGGGAGGAAGCCAGCTGTGGCTTCACATCTGTAAACTCCAAATGCAACCAAAGGAAGCGAACAACCAAAAGAGAAATTGTCCACGAGTCCTGACTCTTGGACCTGCCCATTGACTGTATGGAAGCTGAATTCACTGCTGGTGTGTGTCTGAGCAGAGCAAAGGCACCAGAAGAGCTTTGGTCTGCTTTAGGATGGAGACGGGAGATGATCAAGAATATCCCCTTAGCCTCCAATACAGAGGTTCTCCTTGAAGTCCCAGCCTGAAAGTCAGAAGTGATGGCCACACAGGCCACGGTTGGACTTTATTCTTGACAGGTAAACTCAGAGCCAGGGAATGGCTTCTCTATCAACTCATACCAAAGTAAGTGGCCTGTGTGGGGAGGAGAGCAGAAACTCGGTCTTCCTCCTACACCTCATGACACGCCCCCATGTCACACAAAGAGCATGGCTTTGCAATCCACAGACCCGGCTCTGACCCCCACCTTTACCACCGTCCTTAAGTGGTCCACAGAGGAGGTCTGGCCCAACAGAGCTTCAGCTTTTTAAGCTGCTTTGCAGGGATATGGTAAAGACCAGAGACAATGTGCAATAAGCCTCTAGGATGGCAGCAGTTAGACAGACAGACAGACAGAAAGAACTAACACTGGCTACATTTGAATGTTAGACGGTGGCCCCCAGAAAGGCTAGGGACCTGAACACCTGGGGCTTGTCAGGCATCTCCAACATTCACACTCAGATGACAGCCGTCACTGCCCCAGATCCTCATGGCTCTCACAGTCTTCCCGCTCTGGAGTCTGACGTTCCAGCACGTCAGATGTCCCATGTCAACTTACACCTACTTCTCTCCCACATGCCAGGTTCCCACATCGGACTCCTCAGTCAGAACCTGCCCTGGCTAAGTTCCAACACAGCAATTCCTGTGATGAGGCTGTTCTTGCTGTTGGGGACTTCCTTTCCCATCTGCCACTTGTTGAAGTTCTATTTGTTTTCGGGAGCCTGTCAGAACATGTTGGCCTTCCACAGCACAGTAATGAATTATCAGTCCATCTGCCTCTTTCATCTCCATGTGATCCAGCTCCATGACCTTAGTTTCCACATCTGGAAAATGGAACAATAATCCTAGTGCCAAACAGATGTGATGGAAGGAAGGGTTGGGAGGATTAAATGAGGTTAGGCAGATGAAGTTATCTGACCTATAATCATCCTGAAAGTGCTTGGTACAACCTGAGAACTTGTGTGACTTAGTAGACTTGCTAGCCTACTGATTAGAAAGTTTTCAAGGCCAAAACCTGGATGGTCCCACAGAAAGAACATGGATCCTGGCATGACCAATTGCTCCACAAATGCTGACTGAATAGGATGGACCTTCTCTTGGGAGGTCAGCCTTCAAAGGTGAGCTGCTATTTGTCCTGACCTATCTGACAGTGCTGAGGAGTAGCTGAGGGCAAGTCACCTCTCTTTGAGCATGCCCCAAAAGCAAGGCCCAGAGAGATATGTTGTAATCAGAAATGACCTTCCATGTAGAAACAATGCCATTCAGCCCCACCACTGCCCTGAAAGGCGTACCAGCCCAGGCTTCTGCCTTCCTACTGTACCCTAGACCAGAAGATTCCTCCTACTGCAGCACTGAGTCCTGTGCTGAGGTGGTCACCACAAAGAGCCTAGAAACTCAGCTCTGACCTCCTTCCAAGCCCTACAAGCTTAGCCCCATGGTAGGTGGGGCCACAGATGCATGAGGACTTGGGACTCCTCACTCAGGCCGCAGCTGTTCTCAGCTTTTCCCCACTGCCCATCAGGAAACAACTCAGAAACATAATGGAGCAGCTGTGGCTGTAAAAAAGAACCCAGTTCAGAATGAGACATCGCGTCCAACAAGTATGTGCTGAAGTCTTGTGACAGGGCTGAGCCCATGCAGCAAGCCCAAAGCTCTGACCATTCTCTGTTCACCTCCTCCTGCTTGTGAGCCACAGGGTCAGGACAGGCCATTCTCTCCCTTGATTCCCTTTTAGAAGCCTCAGTGTTGTGTTCCTGGGGTTCATGGGTACCCTGACCCTTTGCTCTGTTCAGTGTGCTCCTCAGAAGCCATGTTTGAACCAGAACCTACCAACGAGTCTTCATTCCATCCACAGTCTGCCTATTGTCTGGACCCATTCGTTATGGGATTTTAGGAGATTAGCCTTGTTTGACCAAAGCTCTCCTGCACACGTGTGTTGCTTTGAATTCTAGCACAGAATTCAGCATGACATTTCCCTTGGATTCCTCTTCCAAGCCAACAGAGTAAGGGCCATTTCCCAAAAAACAACACATTATTAACAAATGAATAGGAGCCAAGAAAACAATGCAGCCAGCATATTTAGTCCATACAACTTGTTTAGAATGCAAATTGCAAATATTTTTAATTCACAAAGCTCTTTGGGGAAACTTTCATACCTCTTGTATCCAGCATAGCCAAGAAAGCCACCAAAGTGAAGGCTGCTCACTGGTCTCCCACGGCATAGTGTCAGGTCCCAGGAGCAGGAGGACATTCCAGAACCCTGATAAGGCCCCTCACCCCACCCTCTGACCAGCCACACTCTTCATCCCATGGTCTGCCTTTGTCTTGAGAGTGTTCTTCTGGTCATGGTCAACAGCATCCAGGAAGCTTCCCTGTGATCAAGGGCAGGTACCCATAACAAGAGAAAATCAAATGCCACTGTGACAGCCACCATTAACACATGGCAGAACCGGCCCCTGAGAACGTGAAGGTCCAAACCTACTTGATTTATGAAAACCAAGCAAAGTTTCCAGCTTTTTTCCAGAGCATGTCTACGGCACTGGAGAAAAGCCTTAATTACACTGCCCGTGCTCATTAAGTAGATAAGATCTCAGCAGAGGCAAGCTATGTTTTGTCTTCAGGAAAAAATGTAAATCCATCTGGCTCCATATTTTATAGTAGTCATCAATATCCTAAGGCCATGTGAAATACCGAGTTTTCATCTTCCTGAGGTTTGGGGGCGGAACTGAAGTGAAACGTCCACAGAAGAGCTCTGAGGCTGACAGCGTGTTGATGAGGATGATGTAGCCGAGCATTCCTGTCTCCATAGAACTCCAGAGCACAACAGGCCCCACTCAGACTAGACCAGGTAATAAAGGATAGAAAGCCAGAGGAAGAAACAGCCCTGGAGTTTACCACAGAAGTGCCTCCTGTTAACCAGCCAGTGGAAGTAGTCAACACTGAGGAGAGTTCACTATGATAGCAGCAGTGTGCCCAGAACCCTTGTAACCTACCACTCCGTTCACGTGAATGTCCTCTGAGACACACTGCTCTCTACCGAGGACACACCACAGTGTAGGCCCAGGAAGTCCATTCCCCCATGCTCAGGACTCAGAGGAATAGTCAAGTGCATGAAATGGCAGAGTAGTTTACAGAAATCACCCTCAGTCCTAGGAGTTTTTCCCCTCTGTTCTTTTTTAGGGGATTTCATCCCACATGTTCTCTATCTCCTAAAATCTGTTTCTCCATGCAGTTATTCTTCAAATCTTCAATTTTAAATACAGTTGCCAACTTGACACCTGAAACTCAACATGCTCCAAAGTAAGATTCAGATCAATTGGTTTTGTATATGACCTTATAATGATGCTAAGTTCATTTAATTCTAGTATTTTTGCTATGGGTTCTATAGAATTTTCTATGTACAACATCATATTGCTTGCAAGTAAAAATGGTTCTGATTATTCCAACTTGTATGGCTTTAGTTCTTTCTCTTGCTGGCTAGGACCACTAGTACTGGGCTGAATAGAAATGTAAGAGTGGACACCCTTGTTTTGTTTCTGATCTTAAAATGAAGAAATCTAAGGCATTCCTTATTTTAGATATTTGTACTTTACTCATTATAAAAACAACCCAAGTGTAAACACTAACACTCATGCTCTATTTTTAAGTTTTAACACGCTGCCTCGTCTCTGAGCTTCACCTTTCCCTGACTAGCTATCTTATTTTACTAGTTCTTGCTATGTCTGACAAATTGTAGTGTGTTCCTGACGGGATCCCTATCTTCTAGGAGTCTAAATAATATAGTCATCCTTTAAAGCTCTCTAGGAGAAAGCATGTTCACCGACGTGCATCTGCAATCCTGCCGAGCTTCATCCTGTTCTTGTTGAGGCTGATTCACTCGTTTCCTTAGTCCCAGGATCTAGCACTTACTCTAGGACACGGCCTCACTCTAGGACATGGCCTTACTCTAGAACACGGCCTTACTCTAGAACACGGCCTCACTCTAGGACACGGCCTTACTCTAGAACACGGCCTTACTCTAGAACACGGCCTTACTCTAGAACACGGCCTTACTCCATTACATCTTCACTAAATGTTTCATATGCCTTCTGAGTTATTTTCATTCTGTTTTGACCATCACCCAGTTCTCTGAGATCTTCAGATACTTCTATCAGGCTTCCAAAACCAGGACATCTCACCTTACTAAAAAAACCCATCCCTCAGCCAAGGACCGTGAGGACCCCCACTTCACAGTTTCCTTCTCTCCAATACTCCACCTCACAGCATTTTCACTCTCTGATTCCCCACTCATCTGCCCAGCCTGGTTTGCTGTGATGCGTTCTCATGTAATAGCAAGCTTTCTGAACAGCACGTAAGAGCAAGGAGAGTCAAAGTTTTCACCCTGGCTGTGCTCTGGCTCTTGATGCACAAAAATAACTTGCTTTTTGTGGTATTAGGATCATCACACTAAGTTGGTAGTTAACAGTGGCCTTGCCAAATAACTTTTGCCTGAAGGAGCATACTGAAAGACCTGTTGGTGTGTGAGTTGCCCATTTTCTCAGTCCTAGCTGGTGGTTTAATCTGATAGCTTGGTTATGTGACTGATGCTATTCAAGATGTTTGAGTCTTTGCCAATCTAGTTTAAAGCTGCCAATCCAGCTGAAGTATCTAATCATTGCTGTTAAAAGAAGATGGAAGATGGTATTGGCATAAAAACAGACATGTAGATGAATGGAGTCAACTAGAAGGCCCAGATGTAAACCCACAACCTATGGACACCTGAATTTTGAAAAAGAAGCCAAAATTATAAAATGGAAAAAAGAAAGCATCTTCAACAAATGGTGCTGGTGTAACTGGATTTTGGCATACAGAAGAACACAAATAGACCATGTCTGTCACCAAGTAGATCAAATACCTTAACATAAATCCAGAGACACTGAACCTGATAGAAGAGAAAGTGGGATATAATCTCAAATGCATTGGCACAGAAGAAAACTTCCTGACCAGAACACCAATAGCTCAGACACTAAGAATGACAATTAATAAATGGGACCTCATGAAATTGAAAAGTCTCTGTAAGGCAAAGGACATTTTCAATAGGACAAAATGGCAGCCTACAGAATGAGAAAAGTTCCTCACCACCCCACATCTGACAGAGGGCTGATCTTCAAAATATATAAAGAACTCAAGAAACTAGATATCAGCAAATCAAATAATCCATTTAAAAAATGAGGTGCAGATCTAAACAGAGAATTCTCAACAGAAGAATCTCAAATGACTGAGAAACACTTAAGGAGATGTTCAATACCCTTAGCCATCAGGGAAATGCAAATCAAAACGATTCTGAGATTCCATCTTATACCTATCAGAATGGCTAAGATAAAAAACATAAGCAACAGCCCATGCTGGAGAGGATGTGGAGCAAGGGAAACACTCCTCCATTGCTTGTGGGAGTGCAAACTTGTACAGCCACCTTGGAAGTCAATGTGGCAGTTTCTCAGAAAACTGGAAATCAATCTACCACAAGACCCAGTGATACCACTCTTAGGCATATACTTAAAGGATATTCAATCATACCACAAGGACACTTGTTCAACTATGTTCATAGCAGCTTTACTCATAATAGCCAGAATCTGGTAATAACCTAGATGCCCCTCTACCGAGGAACAGATAAGGAAAATGTAGTACATTTACACAATGGAGTATTGCTCAGCTATTGAAAACAAGGACACCAGGAAATTTGCAGACAAATGGATGAAACTAAAAAAATAAATAAATAAAATAAAAAATCACCCTGAGTGAGGTAACCCAGGCCCAGAAAGACAAATATGGTTTGTACTCACTTACAAGTGGATATTCACTATAAAGTAAAGGATAATCATGCTACAATCCACAGTCCCAGAGAGACTAGATAGCAAGGAGAGTTCATGGGGGGAACTCCTCCATGCACAAAAATAACTTGCTTTTCATGGTCTTAGGATCATCACACTAAGTTGGTAGTTAACAGTGGCCTTGCCAAATAACTTTTGCCTGAAGGAGCATACTGAAAGACCTGTTGGTGTGTGAGTTGCCCATTTTCTCAGATCTTGTTTCCTTAGTCCCAGGATCTAGCACTTACTCCAGGACACGGCCTCACTCTAGGACACGGCCTCACTCTAGGACACGGCCTTACTCTAGAACACGGCCTTACTCCAGGACACGACCTCACTCTAGGACACAGCCTTACTCTAGGACACGGCCTTACTCTAGAACACGGCCTCACTCTAGAACATGGCCTTACTCTAGGACACAGCCCTTACTCCATTATCTTCACTGAATGTTTCATATGCCTTCTGAGTTATTTTGATTCTGTCTTGACCATCACCGAGTTCTCCCTGGGAAGGGGAAATAGAAGAGATTTCATGAGTGGACCCAGGGCGGGTGGGCATGAGAACAGGTTGTGTGTGTGTGTGGGTGGGGGGGAACTGAGAGGGAAAATGTTGAGGGGGAGTGCTGGGGGCTTGGCATTTCAGAGTTGGGGGGAAGCCTGGTGCAAGGGAATCTCCCAGGAGTCTTATCTGCTATTGCTAGGGCTCTAAGTTGGGGTCCTCCCCATAGACTCCTGGGAGGTGTGACCAGATTGCTGCCTGGCCCAATTGTCATCAGAGAATCATCATCCAGCAACTGATGGAGGCAGATGCGGAGACCCACAGCCAAACTTTAGGCGAAGTTCAGGAATCCTGAGGAGGAAGAGGAGGGTAAAGGAGCCAGAGGGGTCAAGGACACCATAGGAAGCCTCACACAGTCAACTAACCTGGGCTTGTAGGGGCTCTCAGAGACTGAACAATCAGGGGGCCTGCATAGGACTGACCTAGGCCCTCTGCATGTATGTTACAGTTGTGTAGCTCAGTCCTCTTATGGGACTCCTAACAGCGGGGACAGGGGCTGTCTCCAACCCTTTTACTGGCTTTTGGGACCCTACTCCTCATACTAGGTCTCCTTGCCGGGTCTTAATACATGGGGAGGTGCTTAGTCTTACTGAAACTTGATATGCCATGTCTTGTTGATACTCAGAGGAGACCTACCCTTTCCTGGATGGAGACAAAGAAGAGTGGGGACCAGGGGTGAGGGGACTCGGGTGGTGGGGGGGGAGGCTGCAGCCAGGATGTAAAATAAATAGATGAATTTTAAAAAAGAATAAATTTTCATGGAAGCTGAAAAAACAAGATAAAAGGTTGTGAGGAGGGTAACATGCAAATCTGAAAGACTCTGTTTTGTGTTTTTGAGAACACACACTTTGGCTTCCTGAACAAGATTCAGAGGAATCCCACCAGGTACTTACAGAGAGTTGAGACAAGGATCTGGAGCCTATATAAAGTGAATAATGTGGACAAGCTGTATGTTTTTAAATCCAAGGCCATTTGAGTGTAAGATTGTCACAGTGGGCATCTCAGTTAAATGAGGCTCTGACAGTAATAGCCACTGAGACACTGAAATCAGCCACAGCCTGGAAGCAAAATGGCACAGCTTCAGCCACACATGGCGAACCTCCATATTCAGGTCTGTAGAGTCCAGTTACTCCAGCATGTTCACAATCATCTCCAGGCCTGGCTTCACCTAAGGGCTGCTCAAAAATGAAGAGCCTCAGCTTACCCCGAGCCACCACTAGCCTACTTTTAAACAGGATTTCCATGATTTGACTTATTTTTTCACTAAAGTGTGAATAGCATTTTCTATAAAATACTTGATAGTTTTGTAAGAAAATACAGGATTTGGTTCATGTATCCAATGACGACCATTTGCTTCACCGACACTACCCTTGCATACCTCTAGTCCATGTTTCAATGACCAAGTATAATGTATGATTTAAAATGCATTA
This sequence comes from Onychomys torridus, assembly GCF_903995425.1. Lineage (NCBI taxonomy): Eukaryota > Metazoa > Chordata > Mammalia > Rodentia > Cricetidae > Onychomys > Onychomys torridus. The sequence continues at coordinate 129,295,266 of NC_050447.1, read as the reverse complement.
AAAATACCAATTACACTTAACAGGCACACTCAAACTGTACAAAACTCATAATTGAAGTGACAAGACAAAGAGCTAAAAATGAGTTTTCACAACACACATGCTGGCAGCATTGGCTCCGTGGCTGCCAGCAACCACATCATGCCAGTAATTTCAGGTGTCCGGCTCTGTGTTTCCCTTATTGCTTGGAGACTAGGCCTCTTACTGAACCCAGCTGGCCAGGGAATTCCAGAGAGCCTCTTGTCTCTGCTCCCCACAGCGCTGGAGTTACAGGCACGTGAGTGGGCACACTCAGCATTTTATGTGGGTGCTGACCCTCCTACTTCCCCATCAAGCACTCTTACCCACAGAGTCGTCTAGGTGGGGTTAGTTTAACTCATCTTGTACCGCTCCAAATCCAAATGATTACTAAAAAAATGCCAATCAGCACAAGTACCATGAGTTGAATTGAAATTGGGTTGTTGGTTTTTGTTTTCTTCTTTGTTTTTTTAGGTTCATTTATTTTTATTCTGTGTGTATGAGTGTTATGGCTGTACACATCTGTTCACTATGTGCAGGCAACGCTCTCAATGCTCAGGTACAGCTCAGTTGTGAGCTGCCATGTGGGTGCTGGGAACCAACCCCAGTCTTCTGCAGAGGAGTAAGTGATCTTACTTGCTGAGCCAGCTCCCCAGCCCTGAGAAACTGATTTTTAAAGTTTTTTGCTCCACCTCTACTCCTAACAGACACTCTCTCTTCCCTCAGTACTAAGGCAGAACAGAGTCGTACCTGCTTTTGTAGGCCCATGGGAAGCGGCCCACACTCCAGCAGGAGCTCTCCCACATGCCCTGGATTGGCAAGCCACAGCACATGTGTTTCTCTGTGTATTGACATGGTATTGCTCAACCTCAGGGGTAATAGGCATTGAAAACTGGAGCAGAGCCCATCATCTGAAGCCTTGGCTACTGTGTGTGCAGTTGCTTTGGAGGATAGTTCTAGGGCAAGAGCTTTGGGTCTTGTCCACTCTACATGCTGAGCTATTGATGGGATTCATGGCGTCACTAGTGACTCTCCAAGCTGTCACTGAGACGTGGGTTGATTCCTGCAGACGTGTATGACAGAAGCTGCCCAGAACTCCACTGGGAATTTGGTTTCTTTTCTGAGAAGTCAGTCATGCTAATTTCGTACTATGAACACTGGGAACAGAAAACTATGATTATGGCAGCAATTTACAGCTGAATTGTCACCATGGATTAAAATTTTATATCCTCTCTGACTACCTAGTCAGAAGTGACCTTTCCACAGAAATGTCAAAGCAGTCTCTGCCACAGAACAAGGCACTTAGGTCATTTGCCAATATGTCTCTCCCTTCCTTAACTAAGCCCCTTAGGAGCTGAAGACTGCCTCATTCTGTTCATCCCAGTATCCAGTCCAGGGTTTCCCCAAAGTGATACCTTGTGTGCTTGTTGGAGGATACTAGAAACACAATGTGCTGATGGAGTGATCCGGAAGTGACTGAACTAGAGGTGAACAGAATATCACTATCCAAAATGGTCAAAAATGTTCTCGTGGGATGGAGAGAGGGCTTAGCAGTTTAGAGAACTGGCTGCTATTCCAGAGAAGCAGGATTCAATGACCAGCAACCACATGGCGTTTCACAACTGTCTGTAACTCCTGTTCCAGGAATCCAATGCCCTCTCCTGGCTTCTGTGCATACCAGGAATGCAAGTGATGCACAGACATGCATGCAGGCAAAACACTCACAATATATAAAATGAAAAGCAAAAACAAAACGTTATTGTTTTTGTACTAGAACTGTTCACCCTTGGTCTTTAAGTCGTCTTGTGTCCCTTCAACATCCACAGATAGAGGAACTAGAAATGACCGTTGGAAACCTTCCTTTCAAAAGTTCAGCTGAATAGAAAGGAATGACAGATTCAGGTTTGATATAAGTTTCTAAAACATTTGCTAATGGATGGGTGGAATTGTGTTCTTGAGTGTCTCTTCCCAACCTCGTTTGGAAACACTGATAGTTTGGAATCAGTCAACTGGCAAAACACAAACAGAACTCTTACCTTTCCTCCAGAGAGCCAGTCATTCAATATTTGTCAACATGCCACTGATTAAAGATTAAGTAGCTGGCATAAAAGGAGTCTGCACATAAGACCCTGCACTACAACACTGCTTGGCAAGGAGGCCCTTTAAGCCCCCTCCAACAACCTGTGCTTCTTCCTTTTCGACACCAGCACTTTCACAGGGCAGACACATCACCCACTGAAACTCCATGATGGAATTAGCTGGAGGTCAGACTCTCTGACACTAATGCTGCCATTCCCTCCAGCTCAAGTTATTGACCCCAGCTCCATATACACAGCTTCAGAAGCTGGCTGGCTATTCAGCTCAGAGCCTGGGTTGACAGCCTTCTTGGAATTAAGTTCTGATCATAGAATAAAAGCTTCCCACAAGCTCCCCACAGGGAGGGAACAGCCTGGATCCTCTGCTCCTACACCAGCTAGAGTGAAAAGTTCCAGAAACTGAAGGTGTTTTCCTATGCCAGCTCCTGGCATCTAGTCCCCACAGGGAACAGATGTCCATGGGGCCACTGGGATAAAAGGTTAGGCACCAGAGTCAGGAGAGACACAGGTGATGGCAATCAGCAGCTGTACCAAAGAAGGTTGCAACAGCAGTGGCTTCACTTCCTAGGCAACACTGGGCATCTTCCCATGAATAAGGAACTCATCTGCCTTTAGTTTTCTTGACTCCCACCATGAAGTTTTGGCTACTTACTTTTCAAGGTGAAAGAATCAGGCCTGCCATACAAAACACTCAAAAAGCATTTGTTGAGTGAGCTAACAATGAGAAAAGCATTGGAGATCTCAGATGGCAATCCCTTTGGAGATTCTAAAAAAGTTCATTTTCTCCAAGAGACTTCCCAAACTCAGATGCCAAATAAATCTCCAACCCAGGGTACCACTGACACCTGAATCACCCTTTCCTTTCTCAAAAGCTCCACAGTACAAGTCAGACCAACCTGGCCCTCTACTTGGGTTTGTCTTGTTTCTTCAAGGAGAATATGAGTTGTGTGACATCAAGGACCACAATCTTCTGTTTGGTCCTGGGTCCTTCCATGGAGTCTAGCTCAATGTTCTTGAGTTACATATGTCATAGGGGTCCCATGAAATCATGACATTTGGTCATTGGCCAAGATCTCATTCACTGGATCCAGTTCAGCTCTAGAAGAGGCTTTACACACACACCTTTTTAAAATATAACATTTTATTAATTCTTTGGGAGTTTTATATAATGTATTTGGATCATTCACTCCCACCTCTAGCCCCCAACTCCTCCAAATCCACATATATCTTCTTTACATCTCCCAACTTCATATCACCTTAAAAAAAAAAATAACTATTGGGGCTAGAGAGATGGCTCAGTGGTTAAGCACACTGGCTGCTTTTCCAGAAGACACAGGTTCAATTCCCAGCATTCACATGGCAGCTCACAACTGTCTGTAATCCAGCTTCAAGTAATTTGACACCCTCAAACAGACATAAATGCAGGCAAAATACCAATACACATAAAATAAAAATAAATAAATCATTTTTTAAAAAGTTAACTATCAGCCAGGTGGTGGTGGCACACACCTTTAATCCCAGCACTCGGGAAGCAGAGCAAGGCAGATCTCTGTGAGTTCCAGGCCAGCCTGGGCTACAAGAGTGAGTTCCAGGAAAGGCGCAAAACTACACTGAGAAGCCCTGTCTCAAAAACAACAACAACAACAATTAAAAAGTAACTATCAAGTCCAATTTATGCTCCCAGGAGAATTGTAAGTGTAGGGCCACCTACTGGAGCACGGTACCATCAACCTACCAGAGGCTACATCCCTAAAAATGACTGACACCCCCTTCCCAAGAAGCAATCAGCTCTCTGTAGCTCCTCAGTTAGGTGGAAGCTAATGAGACCCTCCCCACTCCATGCTAGAATGTTGCCTGGCTTGGTCTTGTGCGATAGTTACTGTGAGCTTATGAATACAGTGGTCTGCCATGTCCAGAAGACGCTAGTTCTCTATAGTCCTGCCAACCTCTGGTTCTTACAACCTGTCTGCCCTCTCTTCCATCATGGTCCCCCAGCCCTGGAGGGGAGTGATAGTCCCATTGGTGGCTGAGCCCTCCACTGAGAGTCTCTGCATGTTGATGAGCGACGCTCTGTTCTTCACCTTTGGCAGTCACTGGGTTGCACAAGGGACTCCGTGTTAGCATTGTCTCCCCTCAGCCCCGAGGTTAACAGAGTAACAGTCACAGCCCCAGTGAAGAAGATGCATGATCCATAGGCCAAGCACAAACAGCACTGCCATCACTCAGCCAATGCTAGGGTTGATCCCTCCATCATCTCGTTAGTGAAGATCATGGGCTGTGGAAGGGTAGAGCCAGGAGAAAGGTGCCCCACAGAATCATGGGAGCTGCAGAAGGCACCTGGCTTTCCCCTATTCTAACTTGGACTAAAAAAAACCCTGAAACTCTGGGAAGGAAATATTTTCCCCATCACTGAGAGGGTAAGTCATGCAGGGACTATGGCAGGCACTTTGCAACCTAGGATATAAATTCCATTTTTAGTTCCTTGTACAGCTCACAGTGTTTGTATAGATACTAAAACTGAACAATCAAAAGTATCTGCTACTTCACTACTGCAGAACAAGATCATCTCTCTTCTCTTCTTTAATCTGCTTAGATAAAAACTCTAAATCCAGAAGACGTGGTATTTGTAATTGATTGCAAGCTTGGCTCCATGGGAGCAGATTTGTTTGTTCAAATCAAATACTCTCATTCTATTATCCTTACATCATATACTTATCTGTCTTAGTCAGCATGGGCTGCCTTAACCAAGCATCACAGACATTTATTTTCTCAGAGTAACAGAGACTGGAGGTCCAAGATCAGAAAGCTGGCAGCATCCTAGAGAGGCTTCTTCCCCCTTCTAGATGCCCATCTTAGGATATGTTCCCATGGCTTTCCTTAGCATGTGCACATGGAGTAGGGGTAGAGAGACATGGGACAGAACATTAAAGGCTGCCAATCCTAGTGAATCAGGACTCTACTCATCTGGTATCTTTAACCTTAACTATCTCCCCAAAACCAGATACAGCCACACTAGGGGCCAAGTTTTCAACATAAGCCTTTGGAGGTAGGGCACAACTTGGTCCTTGGCAGCATCTGTGAAAAGTTTCACTGTGCCTCAAAGTCCAAGGTTCTTACAGCCCCAGGAATCTTTCTCACTGGGGCATGCCTGTGATTAGACTGCATAACCCACTTACAAGAAACCTGTAAAAATAATCTCCATCCATAGCCTCCCCTCCAGAAGCCCCATCAAACCGCAGAGGTAACTACCTGTCTGAGGCCTGCAGTCCTCTCACATACCCTGAAGCTATTGCCTTTTGTCACAACAGATTATCTCACAAACTCTGACAGCCAGCCCTAGGAGCAGGAAGGATGCTCATTTCCCTCACCCTGCCAGAGTTTCAGAAAGAACTCAGCTCAAAATAGATGCTATTGAAGCCGAGACACATGAGGAGGCACACACAGCCTATCAGTACCTCCTTGCTGGCCCCTCCTCACCCTCCAATCCTATTGAGTGTGAGAGCCACCGCTGGAAGCTTTGTAATCCAAGACCATTAAGCATTTGTGGGGCTGGCAACCACAAATAGAAACGGAGTTGGCTCACTCTCTTCCAAATTAGTATAATGACATTATCTAGGAAATGACAATTTAAAAAAAAAAAAGAGTTTGGAATATTGGTCTGAATTTTCTTCCACCGTGTTTCTGTTGTGGTTTGGAGACCCTGGTGTTCAGTGGCATGTCCCCAAGGAGAAAAGTTCAAGTCAGCTTTGACTTTGTATTCCCATTCTGATTTGACCTTTCAGTTAATCCTTCACACAAACATCTTAATACACACACACACACACACACAAACACACACACACACTACACACACATACACACACACCAACACACACATACACACACACTATACACACACCAACACACACATACACACACACTACACACACATACACACACACCAACACACACATACACAAACACACATAAACACACAATATACACACACCAACACACACACTACACACACACACACCAACACATACATACACACACACCAACACACACATATACATACAGACCAACACACACACACACACAAACACACACACACACTACACACACATACACACACACTACACACACACATACACACACATACACACACACCAACACACACATACACAAACACACACATACACAAACACACACACTACACACACACACACACACACACACACACTACACACACATATACACAAACACACACATACACAAACACTACACACACACCAACACACACACCAACACACACGCTACACACACACACACACACACACATACCCACTCACACCCCAACACACACCAAGAAGCCCTCTGAAGTTTTACATCTTAGCTATCCTTGAATGTATCTCTCTAGCATTCTGTCTTCTGCTCTCAGCACAGAGACCACAACTTCACCTGGGGAACATGGCGGCTACCCTAACAGGTCTCTGTCTGCTGCAGGTTCTCCATAGAGCAGCCCATTCTCCAAATGGATGCCCAAGTCACTCTTCTTTGGATGTCACATGTCCTTCCTCAGTCCTGCAGGAAAGCTCAATTGCTCCCGCGACCCTCCAGATAAAGCTCATGCACTTCAGAATGGCAGACTAGGCTTTTTGACCTGGTCATCTGCTAATTATGGTGTGACCATGGTCCAGGCCTCCAGTGGTTGCTGAAAATGACCACCAAGCTTCATGAGATGTCACTGAGGTCTAACCACCTCTTCGTCCTAACCTTGGCAGTCACGCAGGTCAGAGACCTGATGAGGCACTACACGAGGGCCTCCATGTCTGCCATGTCTCAAAGAGCCTCTCCCCAACTCAGTTTGACTCTGAATGTCTCCCTTTGCCCATCAGTGTTTGGATAAAGAGCAAAAATACCACACACAATGCTCTGCCCGGTGAACTTCACATTGAGATGCTCTATCTCACATGGCTGCCCTTCCTACGGAGCTAACTGAAAGCTTCATCACAGCACAGTGCTTTAGATGACTCACCCTAGAGACGGTCTCCTCCCCAGGGCAGCGCGCTCCATTCACCTGCGATCACAGTTGTTGTCTTACACAACGCAAGAACCACTCTGACAGGTGTGCTGATCCGAGGAGAGGAAAGAGGACAAGGCAAGCAGGACAGATTTGTTCTGGAAAATTAGGCATTTGCTGGGTTTCTGTGGAGCCTTCAGCTTTGAATTTGGCCTCCCAGAGCCGCAAGTTGGCCTGGAATCTTCCTAAAATAAGAACCACTACAGCACCAGTCACAAAGAGC